>NC_069142.1:11069253-11425754 GCF_943734755.1 Anopheles moucheti
CTGACGCAGTCAGCAACCCACATCACGTACACGCCATCGCACGAGCAAGCGAACAGCAGGCGTTCCGTGACGTCATGGGACTGTTTCTACCGTATTCCCGGTCAACCCGATTTACCACCCAGCAGTGGCGCGACGGAGCAGCAGTCGCACGTTGTCGCATACGTCGAGGATTCGGACGACGACTCGGTGCAGTTGGTGGGCGAAACACCTGCGCCACCACCGAGGACTGTCGTCGAACAAGCGGTGCCAACGACGGTGTACGTTGATCGAGCCGTAGAGGAGTTTACCGACGATGAAATGCTTTCGGAGCAGCTGGATGTTGAGGCGGTTGAGGAGGAGGAAGGCGGAGAGGAGGAGGAAGAACAGTACGGAGGGGAGTACGAAGAGGAGGAAGAGGAGAACACTCTTCAAACGCACGATCAACAGTTCGAAAATGAGAGATACCAGCATCAGCAGTACTACCAGGCGCAGTACCACCAGGCGCAGTACTACCAGGCGCAGTACTACCAGACAACACAGTACCACCATGCACAGTGCTCACATGCGCAGTACCAACACGAGGAATATCGCAATCAGGAATATCAGAATGAAGAATACGATGGCGATGATGCTGAGGATCAGGATGAGGAGTACTCGGACGAGGAGGAGGAGCAGGAGTACCCGAACAAGGAGGTGTTGAAGGCGAAGGTGAAAGTAGAGAATGATGGCGAGGTGGAGTGTGGACCGCTGGAAATTACCAACTCTTCGGGGGCACCAGCAGAGTGTATCGCAAGTACGTCCAGCAGTGCCCGCGTGTGGAAGGCGGAGAGCAAGGGTTCCAACGTAAAGCCGAGCCTCCAACGCGCTACTGCATCGGATGATTTGAGCCCCGTTTCGAGTAGCTCCAGCGTACCATTGACGATTGATGAAGAGGGCGGCAATAATGGACCGGAGGGGCAGCGTGAGCAGACATTGTGCCCGAATCAACCACCGGCACCGAAGCCGAAAGTCGCGACCCAGTTGCACGCAACTCGTTCGCACGCGAAACCGTCGAGCCCGGCGGCGACAAGCGACAGCGAGAGCAGCAGCAGCAACAGCAGCAGCGGCAACAGCAGCGGCAACAGCAGCAGCAGCAACAGCAGCGGCAGCAGCAGCAGCAGTGATAGACACAATAGCTCCTCCAACGACACCCGTTCGGTGGGTCGTGAGCGTCGTGGTAACGAGTCGCCGGAGGAGCAGTGTTCGCCGAACGATATCGAGGTAGTAAATAAGAGGAAGAAGTAAAACGGATGCGCGATCAGAAAAGCTTCCAATGCGTTTTGTTGCGTTTGACGTTGCGTCGATATTGCTTACCTTAACATGCATGTGGGGGGGAGAAGGATCAGAACCCACATGGCTACCGTTTGATGCGAGTATACGCTACAGAACTAAAATTTAAATGCATTTGCGCGCTATCGCGTTAACGTTGTGTGTGGACCAGTTCCTTGGCTTTGCGAGCACACTTAGCTTTACCCATAATCCAGAATTCATGCATTGCAGTAACAACACGTTTAGCCCCCAAAGCCGTTTGTCTGTGTGATGTGCCTTGCGTGGTGTGGTGTTCCAAATCGTAGCTTACGGCATGCAAAAAACTTCACTTCAATCGATTGTGTCACACTGTCAAACATCATTGAATTTATTCATACATTTTTAAATCTCGCTCCGGTTGCGTTTTTCATCTGAAGTATTATTTTCTACGTTTGATTTTTTAATTGAAAATGTTCAATTATCTACGGTGTCTGTACACTAAATAGCTCGCTAGATTGACATACGGTCATGTACATATTCTTACAAAGGCATGTTTGCGAAGAGAAATATTATATTTTGTAGGTAAAGTAATATGCAAAGGAACTAAACGGAAACATTCTGTCGAAGAATCTGCTTAAAAGATCGTTTGTAATATTAAAATCATTTGTAGGAAAATAAGTGACATTTTTTCACAACTGTACATTGAAAACTGAAAACTGAGATCCTCGCAATTGAAACGAACAGAACAAACATGTTCCCGCAAAGAACTTTCTTTGAAAAGAGAATTGTTTAATTAGAATGTTCGATCGAAGAATTTGAATTTGTATTATTGAAATCATTTCTATTATTTATAGACTAAGTGATATTTTTTCACAACTGTACATTGAAAACTGATGATAAAGATCCAATTAACTGTAATATGCAATTGAAACGAACAGAACAAACATGTTCCCTCAAAGGATTTTCTTTGAAAAGAGAATTGTTTAATTTGAATGTTCGATCGAAGAATTTGAATTTGTATTATTGAAATCATTTCTATTATTTATAGACTAAGTGATATTTTTTCACAACTGTACATTGAAAACTGATGATAAAGATCCAATTAACTGTGATATGCAATTGAAACGAACAGAACAAACATGTTCCCTCAAAGAATTTTCTTTGAAAAGAGAATTGTTCAATGTTCGATCGAAGAATTTGCATTTGTATTATTGAATGGTTTACAGATTAAGTAATGCTTTTTTTTTATAACTGATGTAAATATCTTCATTATTCAGTATTATTATTCTGCATTGGTATGTAAATGAAACGATCAGCAAAAATGTTCCTTTTATGAATCTTCTTTGAAAATGTAATTTTTGATGGTTATATTTAAAAAACGAATTTATAGGATAAACATTTTTTTTCTTTCTCTTGAATCATCAAAAAATTGTATGAAATATTTTAATATAATACTGTACAGTTGAATTAAACTATCAAATATTCTCTTTAAAGAATATCAATATGTAAGAAGATAAGCCTATAATTAAACAATCTTTAATCATTGTTAGGTTATATTTTTTGTCTCTTTGCATATATTATATGGAGTGTCTTATTGCATTAATGCTTAAGATATCTTCTTTGAAAATAGAATTATTTAATTTGTAAACAAAAGCTTAAACAACAAAACATCATTTGTACGTTAAGTAATGTATGATTCGCTCTTCAAACATTCACAATTTATTCGAAATGTCTTATTTCATTAGTATTGCATGCTAAATTTAAGCAACATAAAATCATTTGTAAATTTTGTAATATTTTTTCTCTGTGTACATATGCATACAAGTTATATGAAATGTATTAATACGTTACTATGTAATTGATTTCAATGGAAACAATTCTGTCAAACATGCCTTTTAAGATTAGATTACGGCTTCTAATTGTACAACCTCATTTCGTTTATTGGTTAAGCATTTTTTTGGTCTCTTGAAACGTTAACTACTTATATAAGCGGCTATTTTTATCAAACAGAAAATACTTCGATGAAAAACGTTACCTTCTATACGAAACAATCAAACATTGATTATAAAAGTAAAAATTTCCATATGTTTGAAACATCAACAATGTTATATGCATTGTGCAGGCCAAGGAATCGTGCTACACCTGAACCGAACCAAGTGTGCTTAGCTGTGTAACAAGTAAGATATAATATAAGTAAGAACAACGTAATAATAAGAGGTTCACTTCTATCTATCGAATATATAAAAAAAATCATGCACCATTTACTGATACAAATCTGCGCAAATATGTTGTAAAACTGTTGAAGAACGAAGACGAGGGCATTATTGAGCAGTATTACATAACAAAGCGTTGTACAACAATTATGTTCAAAATTGAGTTCAAACTTTTTACCCAAATGTGTTTGCATACCAAATGAATAATGTTCTAGCCAGTGGGGCATCGGATGCCATCGGATCCGCTATACTACCAAAACCATGCGCTAAACCAAAATGAAGAATCAAAATTCACACCTTTTAAACCGGCGCAACCCAAGCAACCCAAAAGAAAAAAAAACGATGGGCGAATATTATTGATCCCAGATGAGCAGACAACACCAAACAGAAATAATTGCAGGGAAATTGTGCGCGACCTTGCCGGCAGAGAAAAAGAAAGAGAAAAAAGTAAAAGAAAAATGAAAGAGCGCGAAAGAGAAAGAGAGGGAGATCCAGTGCCATAATAGAGCTAAATGTCAGCGTGACAGATCCGGAACATCCTACTCATGCACGCACGAAAACCTTGAACTGTTTTTACTCGATACGATATTTCCCTTTCGGTGTGACACTGTTTCTACCATAGTGTGTGCGTGTGCGAGTTTTTTTTTTATTTTGGTGATCTTAATTCTGAATCGAGTGTGTGTGTGGGAAATGTGACAGGTTTTTTTTTGTGTTGTTTGCGTCAATATAAACATGCTAGAGGTAGGACGATTCAGGAAAATGTACTTAATTAAAGAAAGAGTGAGTCTGAGGGAGAGAGAGAGAAAAAACAAATGAGATCGAGAGGGACTTTTTGTGATTTTATTCAGATAGGTTTTGCTCACAGATCTCGCGATGTGTATCGCTTTTTCCCCAACAAGTGACGGTGACGGTGATGACCCCATCCTCTACTGCCGGGGTGGCTGATGCGTGTTTGATCACTGTCGACGGGAGTGTAGGAGGCAGTGGAGGCTGTAGACGATGTACCGGCGGGGAGGGGGGAGGTCAGGGAAAATTTATAAATAGGTGTCTTCTCATATAAGCGCGCAGTTTGATCGTGTTTTTCTCGGAGAAATAGCTGATGAGCAGAGCATGATTGCAGTGAAGGAGATTAGATATAATTGAAACAAAAACAGAGCGCGAGTGAGGAAGAGAGATGGAGTTATAAAGTAGAGAGAGAGAGAGAGAGAGAGAGAGAGAGAGATATTGTGTGATGCCACAGCTGGTCCCGGCTCGGTATACTCTGATCGGTGTTTTTGGGAGCCAATTCTTCCTTTGCCCTGGTCCTTTGCTGGTGGTCCTTCTTTGATCGTTCACAGACTCGAAGAGACACACAGTGGTGGAGAGTGAGTGACTCCGTTTCCAAATAGTTTTATTGTTGGTTATTGTTTAAAAAAAAAACACACACGTATATTACCATTGTGAGAGAGATCTTCGCGGGCAGATGCTCTCGGAGCACTTTTTGTTTTTTGGGAGTTAAGCAGTTTGTGGCTGCTGCGCGCGGTTCTTCGCGATGTTATTTCGGTGCTTTGGTCTATCTGTGGCGCGCCGTGTCCGAAGACCTTTTTGGATCGCGCGCTCTCCGGGCTCGAAGGGATATATACCACTGCCCCGTGTATAATACACACATCGCCGTTCGTTTCGTTATTTGGTTTTTTGTTTTTGTTTCGTTCACCCCATACTGCTTGCTTTCGGGTTTGCTCTCTTTCTTTTCGTGTCGGATTTTCCTCCCGATCCGCGCCCGATCGGCATTAATAATATCGCGCACCCCCGGGGCGTGTGAAGGAGCAGCACAACACCGAAGGTGTATTACATTTCGGGGCTCCTCTCTTCGCGAGGAGGCAAGTCTCTTGCGGCTTCTGCTCGTCTCCGTGTCCTACCTGGGGCGAACCTTACCTATGAAGAAGAAGAAGTAGGTAAAGAAGCAAGGAGAAGAAAAACCAACCTCCCCCCCCCCCAAAACCAGCTTAGACACACCGAAAGACGTAGTAGAGACCCAGAGAGCACACTAACGCCACGTAGTCTTCCTTACCGTGCCAGCGTAAGCGGGCACGCCGTGCGTATCTCGCTTGTTTTTTTCGGGGGAGAGCCCTCGAGCATTGTTGAACAGCGGCTATTCGTTCGCCCACCCAGCAAGGGGTGCGTGTGTGTGTGTGTGTTGTACGTGCGCGCCTCTCCCCCACCCCCTCAGTGTGTATGTGTGTGTGTGTTGAGTATAAATACCGGAACTTGTGGTTGCGGCTGATAACGTTACAGTTTTCCATCTTTACACACGCGAGTTTTCCAGTGCTCTTCGATCGAGATCAGCTCGAGTGAGCTCCTAAAGTCTTCGACACTAAAGTCATCTTGCGATATAATAGCCACCATGAAGTGACACCTTCACGTAATGTGCGTGTTTGTGTGTGTGTGTGTGTGTGCGTGTGTGTTTGTGCGTTATCTTGACATGACTTGGGTCGCAAGTCTGGTGTGAATCTAAGATTAGGGATGCGGTTAGTGAAGTGATACGGACGAGGGTCCTTCAGCTATTAGGCTTCTTCGTTAAGCTTTCCCTTCCGAGGGATGTACATTTCAAGCGTCCTTTTCGGCGATCAATCCATCAACAATTCAACCTTCAAACTGTCATCGGTGTTGCAATATGCAATCACAGGTGGATGCGAATAATTTCGAGGACTCGCCATTTCTTGGAGTCCAGTCGGTCGCGATGCTTTCAACTATCAGCTATCAGAAAAATGGTGCACATTTAGAGAAAAGAGAAAAGTATCAAGGAAGGATTCTTGTTGTGACATTCGAAGTTGTTAATTATTTCAACGAAAAGAATATTTTTTTAGGGTCTTATTTAAAAAAAAAAAATAGATGAAAATTGGATTTTCAAATAGTATTTTAACTTTTATCCGTTCTTTTTCGGTGGCATGACGTGTACCCGATCGTATATGACACATTGCAAACCATCTTTTTTCATTTTTTTCATTCGAAAAAAAAAACACACACACACACCAAGTTAGAAAAGGGCAATAAGCAAAAGCAAGGAGGATGAGTAGCCTTATAGTATGGTTTGTGTGTGTGTGTGCGTGCGTGTGTGTGTGTGTGCCGCGCACGTCATCACGGTGGGGTTTTGATCGGATGCGAAAAATTGTGCGCAACTCGCGCGTGTCTCTGTGTGGCCAAGATGCCAAAACATTCGAGAACCTTTCTCAATGTGAGGTGTTGTTGGTTCGATGGGATTTGGGGGGGGTGGTTTGAGGGTCGTCCACATAGTTGCCATCCCCGGTGTTGTCGCATCCCCCAGCAGTATTATCTCGCTCTCCCACGCCAAATTGACAACTTTACCTTCTCCCACCTTCCCATCCCTTCCTCGCATCCCCACACCCCTTATTCCCTCACGCCTTTTGCCCACCTGTCCCATCGCACCGACAGTGTGGTGAGCCTTTGCGTTTTTCCATCGCAATTTTCTTCGCTTGGATTAAAAATAAAAGCACCACGACACCGTTTGTATCGACGACGATCAGTGCTTTCTCTCATTCGCTCGTTACTCTCTCTTTCTCTCTCTCTCGCTCACACACACACACACACACACGCATCATTTTGTCCGTTTTCTTTTTGAGCGCATAAAATGTTTGTGACATAATGCGTCTACACATTTATTTACGGGTCCACCATCCTAAACCGACCCCGATTTTTTTATGTTGGCTTCTTCTTTTCAATCCACACAACCCCCGCTCTTTTGCACGTGGGGTAGTTGGGGGTGGGTAGAACGCACAAAGACGAACAGCAAGGAGAGGGAGGAAAAACTATCACTCAACACAGTTGACAACACGTAGTTAGAGCAGGATTTATTAGTTCTCTCCCTCTCTCGTTCGCACGCACCAGCGCCTAGCGAAGCATACACAAAACGAACGAAATTGTTGCACCTTGCCCCTCCTAGCATCTCCCTCTTCGTCACCCGGAATCAATTTAACGAATTAATTTTTTGTTTGCGCAAGTATTTTTATAACGCGCGTGATTAAATCTTCACGCATATGGGGCAGAAGGTTGCAACGGTGCGGGGGAATGAGTTGTATGATGAGATATGGTTTGGGTCACACGATTTGCTGCTCGCATCGTGTTGCGAGGTTCGTTCCGTTTTGGTTACCCCCAACAGAAAAAAAGTGAACCAGCAACCAGGCGCCTCCATTTAATTTTTGTTGTTGATTTTTTTTTTTATGTTTGCCTTTGCACAGAATTTGTTTGTGAGGAGGGTTAAATTTTATGACGATGCGGTTGAACAGCTAGCGGGGTCAGTAAACCGGGACGGGTGTGTTTTTTTTTTGACACATTGCTTTGGGAAAGCAAAGGAGACGATTAGGAAAATAAAGCAGGAAGGTAAAAAAAAATGTTTCTTTATTTTTCGTTCCGCGAGCAATGATGCGCACATTTGCGTATTCGGGTGGTAGTAAACTGCCATCCACATTGCGCGGGGGAGAAAAATAAAGTGTGCAACGTGTTGGTGCAACAGTTTCCAAACGAAGGGGTGTTTGTAAAAAAAAACGTGTCGAGTCAGAAGAAAACCCATCGTTAAAAAGTTTATTCTAGAAGGAAACGATAGGTTTATTTGGTTTTCCCTCTTCTCACTCTCCCTCTCACTCTCTCACTATGTCTCTCTTTCTTTATCGCTTTGTTGAAAAATTTGTTTGAATATTCGATGAGGTGAAACCGTGGACAAACATTTGTCTCCGCATTTAATCAGTAGTTTTGAAAGCAAATAACCATTTTCTTTCATTCATCCCCTCAAACACACATTCAAAAATATTTTATAACAAAGTGTTGCATAATTTTACGGTTGATGTCTAATTAGAAAGCAGGACACACACACACAGGGCTTCCCCACACGGAAAAAGTTCCAAGCGCGTAATCGAGTAAATGGAAGTTCATGCGTTTAAGAAGACATTTAAAAAAAAATATGGCGAATGAAATATAAAACGGAATCACGATGAATTATTCTAAATGAACACGACATAACGGAAATGAAGAAATCGATAAATCGATAAGAATATGGAAACGTAATCGTTTCGCATTATTATGATTATATTATAAACTATTGATTGACTTGATTAAATCAAATAACTGTTTTCTAATATGATACCATCTATCATGTAGTTTAGTTTGTTGTCCTAGTTTGGACATAAAATAAGATTTTTTTCCTTTTCCTCTTTTCAATTACTGCATTTTGTCTTATATGTTTTTAATATTCTGTTATTTAGATCGTAAAAGTAAGAAAAAAAATCGTAATTTTTATACGTTTTTATTGTGGCAACTAGACGATCTGGCAGTGCATTAAACGTTACAGGTACCTACCAAAAGCGTAATATGATAAAAGAAAAATATTTCCAAAAAACTTAACATTACAGTGATTCTGATCGGCTGTTGACACAGGGAAACCTGGAATTCTAAAAAAAAAAACAAAATCAAATATATTCAATATTATAAATATCAATACTAAAAAAAAACAACACAAAGATAAGAAATCATTACAATTGTTGACAAAATGACAAGATAAAAAGCAGAAATCAATCTAGCTGGTAGAGGATTTTCTAAAAAAAAAAAAATATTAGATAAGATAAAAAGTTTAAGTTTGCTTAGAAATATCGCATAGTGTCGCTTTTTCACAAAAAAAATTGGTATAATGAATATTTCGATGCGTCGCATAGTTAGCTTTGGTGTTAGTTTTTCCAAGTTTTATTTTAATGCAACAATTTTTCATAAACTTCATCGCTTTTAAATATGTTATTATCATATAATTATCGTTAATCGTAGTGCCACTGTTAAGACGGGCAGGCAAATCACTTTACACTTGAATGTTTACTATCAGGTTCATAATAATTCAATGAAAAATCATACACCTAAACTTAAATGTTTCCAATATGTAAAACCGTTCTGATCATTGGCAGTTTGAAAATTACTAATTGAAAAAAAAAATTAAAATTACTAAAGCAGAAGGAAAGTTAAATTAAAACAAACCCACAAAGATAAAAGATACACACTGAAGTTTCCTTAACACTATCTCATTACATATAGTTTTGCCATCCGTTAATGCCATTGTGAATTTGTATGCGATAGATTTAAAGCATTTCATTGTATGCCATTATAAGTGTGCCACTACAGAGCAAAAAAAAAAAAGGAAAAAAGTTTGAAAAATACGAAACTAGTGTTACTTATAGTGTACCACAAAAGAGGAAATTATTTACATTTTAAGTTTTAGCATATCGAATATTGTTCGCATTCATCGGCCATTTTATCGTTTCCGCATTTGTGTTGCATTTAGTTTGCTTTCCGTTTCGTTCTTCACCACCGTTAAATTGTTTTGTCTGCATTTACCTAACTCGATACTATCCACTGTAGCCCTTACAAACAACCGGTCGATCCGTCTATTTGGTTGGCTTTTGAAGAGCGAATGAAATTGTCGGTGGAGTCGCCTGGTGCTTTATGTGCTTACATCAACACAGTGACAACGTCGTGCCTCATTTGTTCGTTTTGTTTTTTTTTTCTCACCGTATTTCTTTTTCTTTCTCTCTTCTTCTTCCCTTTTTATTCTCCCTTCCCATTCAACCTTTCGCCTGTTCCAGTGTCTTGCAACGTGTTTTTGCATTCTTTAAAGATGTTACAGTTTTGTTTTTGTTCGAAAGCAGATATGATAAAACATTCACAACACATAAACACGCAGCCCCATATATGCAGCTCCTCTGTTCGTTTAATGCAGTCACACAACTACTGGCCATCAAGCTAAAAGCAAAAAATCCTGTATCCATTTCCCCGTTTGTATAGCGACTGTGCCAAACAAAACCTAAAATCTGCACGACATCTGTAGCGCTTACATCCATATGACAAACAGGTATAAAGCATTAAAAGAGACAGAGAGTAAGAGAGAGAGAGAGAGAAAGGTGATTTTGTATTTATTATTATATTTAACCAACACCACCACTACCATACGACCATTGCGATTCCGTTGCGTTTGTTCGTCCTATTGTGTAGTTTGAACGCTAAATAATGTGCGGGTGGCGCTCATTGTTGTCGTTCTCGTCGTGTCAATGACGACGATCGGTACTCGTTAGTGAATGCCATTAGAAGAGATGCTTGGAATTGAATTAAATAAGTTAAATATTAGGATAAAGGGGTTAACAAAACATTCTGAAAATAGCAGAACACAACAGAAAAATGAACTGAAAATCTTGACAATATTTTTATAAATAATGTTATTTTAGAAGAAAAAAGTAGTTTGTAAAATACTGTGTAATAGGAAGTAATAGTTAGTGGCAAATTCCATGTGTCACTTAATGTACAAAGAGTTACCAGAAGCAGGAAGTAGTAGTTATATTAGCACTACCATTCGTCGTGTGCTGTTCACCGCGGTCAGTGTCAGTGGGGTCCATTGTGACAGTCCGACCGTTGACGTCACTCTGTATCCTTCCCTGTTTTGTTGAACTCTGGAATGTATCATGACACCGAACCGAGATGAAAGGGAACTTATCATCACCAATACAGAAACGAGCGCGTAAGCGTCGCGCTCGCCGCATTATTGTGTCTGTGTTCGGTGCATTGATCGAACGCATCTAATGTGCGAGGATGCGCAAAGCAGTACTTGATCGCAGTAAAATCGTAGCGTGGAGACACGAGTGTGTGCTAGAGAAATGGCGCCCGATACCTCGTAGATAGTTGAGGAAGTTTGCCCAAAGTGTTGAGTGATAAAGATGCGGCAAAGGCCGTCTTTCAAACTAAACAGAGAGTAGGGAAGATTGTGTGTGTTTTTTTTTATCTTCTCCTTGTGATCTAAACAATCTCCAATGTCGAGAGCATTATTATCGGCAATGGATCATTATCGCTAGGCCCCAGTGCACTAGGAAGTTAAGCCACAAAGCATTGCAGTGCGTGACGCTGCTGCGAGTAGCTTAGTGTTAGCTAGTTATTATATGGTAGAATATTTCCCCATCCTCTAGAGCGAGACAGAACACTGCAGTGTGCGTATCTGCGCGCAACTCGCATCCACAAACACGCACCAAACACACCCGACGCGGTACGGTTCAATTATCACTAAACGCGCATTCCGCATGCCGTGGTCGTGCTGTCTCTTCACCCCTGTCGTGATTTAGTGAGTGTATTGTGACCCGCATTGTGCAGATCGGACTCCTGCAACCCATCCCCCTTTCCCTCCCCCTCTCTCTACAAGTGATATACAGTTGCGGCCAGCAATCCGACGCACCGCAACAATCGGGGTCTCGTCTGCGCTTGTGTGTGCGTGGTAAACGAGATAAACAAGTGTGTGAAAGTGTGTTCGCCTACAGTGGCTAAGGAAAGTGTGTGAACTATCGTTCGTCCAAGCGCCGGTGTGTGTTTGTGTGAGAGAGGAAGAGAGTGAGAGATAGTTCGGCATCGCACGCACCGCACGCAGTGTACGGCCATGGCGGCCAGCACCACAACGGTGACTCCCTCGTCTGCGAGCAGTTCGGTGGCGTCCACCACGTCGTCGACCCGGCTGTCAGCCGATCGTCTGTCCGGCCTCGGGACAACGTCGCTCGGTTCGACCACCGTCACGGCCGGTGGTGGTGGCGGTAGTGGTAGTGTGCGGCGCCGCTACATACGCAGCAACACCGCCAGCGTTACCCAGCTGCTGTCGGACAGTTGCAGCAGCATACTGCAGCGATTCCGCCGCAATCCGAGCGAAAAGTTGGAGCAGCAGCCGCCGCAGCCGCAACAGAAGCGATCACAGTTTCGGTAATGATGGGAAGCCGTACACATATATTGGTTAATATAGATTAGGGTTGTGCTTTTAGTTTAGCACTGCTGGTGCAAGCTCGGTAGGTTTAGGCGGGCAGGATAGTAGTGTGTGCAGGTTTGCGCGCGGTGCTTCCAGCTATAAGTTGAGTGCGTGCGGGTATTGAGAGGCGAAGATCTACCCAGGTGCAGGACGCGGCAAATGAACTCCTGCATTACATCATCCACAAATACGGAAGGATAATAAGAGGGTGCTCTAACCCCTAATCAGACTTAGATGTAAGAACCGGGAAGACATCTTCGGTCTCCCGCTATTATATCTCGAGGTCCTTTTAGGTAGAGGATGTCCCCAATAGAGGCATCTATCACATTGGAGGTAATAATCCAACAACCCAACAACCTCAAAATCCGGAAGCATCTCTTCCTGCTTCACTTTTCCCTCTTCCCCTTCGCGGTGTGATGGCGGTTATCTAATCGAGCAATTTTCGGTCGTCGCCTTTGTGGGCACGACCATCACCAAACCAACACGATCACCGCAGTTCTTGATCGCGCGCTTGCCTTGGGTGTTGGTGTCAGATAAGCACCAATTTGGCACCACCTACCCTTCAGGGAAACCGTGTATACAGTAGCCGGCCTATACACCGCCACGGTTTCCTTGTGTGTCTGATCCGATCTTTTCGCATCCATCCCGCCCAGCACACGTCAGGGCAAGACAATGCTTCCGCCCCCCGGTGCCTGGTGGGAAGAAGAAAAACCACCACCTCCGTTTGACGGTCTCTCGGCGTCTCTACACGCGTTCGTCGCGTTCTGCGCACACGCATGTGTGGGGTATTTGCGCCAGCAAGGAAGTGTAATTTTGGTATTTTCATTGCGGATTCGCGACCAGGCTCGATTTATACCTCGCCAAATGCGCTACACACCGGCAATAGGTAGAGGAGTGTGTGTGTGTTGTGTGAGATGAATTACGAGTGTGAGGGTCACACGGTTGCAAATTGCGTGCACACACACACACAGTGCATTGTGTGAGAAGGCCGTATGTGTGTTTACCACCATCAGCTGTGGTTTGTGTGCGTTTTTTTGTTATAAATTTAGGTAGTTGGTTAGGTCACGCTCACAATGCCTTCCTGGTGTTTGTTTAACCTTTGCTGTTGGATTTAGACGACCTCAGGTCGATTTTGGGTGCACAGAAACCCTTGCTGGGTAATAATTGGAACTCGGCCAAGAAGGCTTTAACCTCTCGGAAGAATGTTTCTATCGAACAAACCCTCGGTGATCTTGTGAATATCTTGCTACTTCTGACTTTCTTTTCGTACTTTGTTTGTAGTTGGAAAATGCATGCTATTACTGATCATAGTAGCATGTTTCAAACAACCTCCGGACTTCTTGAGAATCTCTGCAACTTCAAGCAGATCTCCGGGGGGATTGGTCCGGATACATTTCCTGTCCGCTATCAACCCATCACCTACCGAGCTGCACTAATATAGGCAGGAGTTCACTATAGAAAGCCCACACGCAGGTCGCATATCGCAAGGACCCGTTTCCGCATAACCCGTCCGTTCGTTAAATATCTTCCTCTCTACTCTCTGCACTCCCTGCGGGGGTTAGCGGGTTCAACGAGCTAGCGACATCTGCCTCGACCAGTTCGATCCTTTCGCATGGGAGCGGTAGCGCGACGACCACCTCCGACTATGGCAGCCTCGGATCATCCACCGATTCGGTGCACCGGTCGCCATATCTGAGCAGCTTCAACAGTACGATGAGCTCGTACTATAAGCCACTGTTTCGCACCTTCGGCAAACGCTTCGACTCACCAACGGCGGCAACATCGTCCAACACCGCGCTGACCGCTTCGACAACCGCACGCAGCAGAGTAAGTGTGAGGATGTGAGAATTGGAGATGGGAGGGGAGACACTCTGTGTGGTGAACCGTGATGGAGGGGAGCCGATTGAGTTGTAATGGCGTGTGTAGACCATTGTGTGGATATTCATGCGCAGGCAATCACAGTTGGAATAAAACGTTAGCGTAGCATTGTGCGACAGATATGTAAAGGTGAAGGTTAGGAACGGGGGTTTTGGGAATAGCGCGAGCGTTATCGACTTCTCTCCATTTCGCGGTGCACATGGAGCGGTTTTGCTGTTGACTATCCTAACGTCGATGCGTTCCAATTTTGCAGCGTGAAAGCACCACCGAGGATAAGGATAAGACACCGCTAGTGATCCCGAGCAAAGCGCCGGGTGGAGTCAACACCACCGGCAGCAGCAGCAGCAGTAGTAGTAGCAATAGTAATAGCAATAGTAGCAGTGGAGTTACCGGTGGCAGCACCATCTCACGGCTGGAATCGAAGTACTCCGACATACTGGATCGGGTGCATCGGCGCAAAGAGCAGGAGGATAAGGAGAAAACGCTCGAACCAGCGGCGGGGCTGTACCAGCACCATAACCACCAGCATCAGCACCAGCGTCTGCTGAACCCGCTGATGAAAAGCTCGACGACCAGCAGCATCGTGCGTGATAAGTCCTACTCGAGCGCGAAGGAGCGCACACCGTACAAGTTGCAGCTGTTGCTCGGTGGTGGCAGCAGCAGTGGGAGCCGCTCGTCGAAGCTGTCCAGTGCCGGTGGTTCGTCGGGTGGTGCATCGATGGTCGACAGTCTGTACGATCGGAACGGCCGCACGTACGGTGCTACCGATCGTAGCTCCGGCTTGCGGACGTTCGGTACGAAGGTACGCACGAAGGAGGAGGGCAGTGGCGGCTATCAAAGCCAACCGGGTGACGGCACCAGCAAGGAGAACCTGTTCAAGTCGAAGTACGATCCGACCGAGCTGCTGTCCGAGGTGACCGGTGCGTCCGCGACCGGGAAGGCGCGGCGCACAATTAAACCGTACAAGCGGAGCGACACCACCGACATGGGCCATCTGCTCCATACGCATCAGCACCAGCACCATAACCACAGCTACCACCAGGACCATCAGCACCACCAGCTGTACGATGATGACGGTGGCACAGTGCCGGCGGTCGACGGTGCTGTGAAGAAGGAGCGCCGGAAAAGCTGCCAAACGACTTCGGGCAGCGGTCGATACTTCGATGCGGACGGTATCTGCACCGTGCCGTTGTCGAGCGATGATGACGACCGTGGCTCTTCGTCCGCCGACGGTGACAGTAAAGATCCGCGGCAGCGCGAACGCCACAACCGGCGGCGGGAGATAGAGAGCTTGCTGCAGAAGTACGCACCGCTGGACGATCCGTCCCGGCAGCAGTTGCTACAGCAACAGCCCCCGTCACAGCCGAGACGCGAGCGTCGCTCGCATGCCACTGTTAACCCAAGCACATCCGAACGGTCCCCGCGACCGGATGACGATAGCGTTCTATCCTCGTCCCATCTGCTGCAATCAGCTACCAGCGGCGCCATCTACCAACGTCAGCGTACCTCCTCTTCCCACGTACGCATGTACTATCAGCAGCAGCAGCAGCAACAGCAGCAGCAACTGTACGGCACAGCAACCACCGGTGCAGCCCTTGGTGGCGGTGGTCTGCAGAAGTCGTACACGGTGCAGAACGTTGCGTCGCATCTGCTGAACGGTGGTGGACATCCGCTGCAACAGCACTACGGGCAACAATTGCCGTACGGTTCGCAACACCACCACCACGGTGCACCGATCGGTGGTTCGATCCTGCCGATCAACACCACGTCGCACGCCTACAACAGCCGCACGGCTGCTGCACTGTCCAGCAATGGCGGCGGGCTCGTGCCGAACCAGCTTCGCGGTCTCCGATCGCGCATCCCCAAAGCGCTGTCCACCTTCGTAAGGATGAACACCATCTCTACTTCACCATTATTCATCCAATCACCAACACTTACATGCCCCATCACCACACATTCTTCCACCATCATTTACCCAATTAGCATGCTCTCTTGCTCGCGCGTGTGTGTGTGTGTGTTTGTTTTGTTTTCCTTGCCGATGAACGACGTTGGGACGTGTTTCAACACATACATTTGTGCATTATACACCTAACCCGCTTACTCTTTTACAGCTCTCTCACTTGGATGACGGTGCCGTCTGACTACTAACAAACAAACAAGCAAACAAAAACCGTCTGACGTTACGAGGAGCATGCAAACAACACTTCGGTGCAGTACACTTACCATTTATTTTAACACTTATTTTTTATGACTTATGAATACTCGAAAAGAAAACTCAACCGAATGATTATCCTTCGCCCAACCGTGTGTTCCTGTGCGGAGTAAACAATAAGTACTGTGTCCATTACCGCCGCATGCGTCGTGCGATGTTTTGCATAAGAATTCCTAATTTTCTTTGTCCTGTTTTTGTTTTCTTACTTTTTTTTTGTTTTTTTTTTTTGTTTGGAGTTCTTTATTCCAGAGATATCCAGAACGGCTAATATGATCGTTTTCCTTTTTAGGTTTTACGCTCTACTAAAATGCATGCATGTGTGTACGATGTTGATGTGGTTGATTCCACATTGTTGGTTTGTTTATTACATGCTGGGATACCACTGTTTACTCATATATTTCTTTTTTGTCTTTTTGTTTGTTGCTGTTCGGTTATCTCCTAACCGGATGGCTGGGAATTTTCTTTTCGTTCGCCATTGATCAACGTAGAAGCAACCGAGCGTTCGCGACGATGCAGATGGTCATCTGATATACCGAAACGGGGATGTGCTGCTCAACAGATGTAAGTGGAATTTAACACTATGAGTTTTGGGAGGGTTGGGGGATATGTTTGTATTTAAAGTGCGTTCTGAAGTACTGCTGAAATAAGTTTGTTTATATCATTAGTATGAAAATTTTTTACTAGAGCAAACGTTGGCACACCTCAGTATATAGACCGTGTGAGCAATAAGTTCGAATATTATATTAACAAATGATTGAAAATCAACTCGATTATATCTCTTGTGTTTTGGTGTTTGCTATGTTTAAGAATAATTATATAACATTCGTAATTGGTATTACTTCACGCGCTTCACGAGGTTGCTCAATCAAATGGCATATGTTGTCCGAGATTTGAGAATTGCTGATGAACATAGGGCAAAAATAGGGACAAATTTGTATTCGAACTTATCTATCGATCACAGTGCCGAGCAATACCGGGAGTTCCGAAAAATTCTTCATTCAATTGTTTACCTTTTTCCTTTTTGGCAGATGAAATTCTCTCTACCCTCGGCGAAGGTACGTTTGGACGCGTCGTCAAGGCCCGGGATAGAGATCGGTATGTTATACCAATATCACTCGTTGTGTTTTGTGGGTCATGCTTCTAATCACCGTACTGCTCTTATTACAGTAACCACGTAATGGCGATAAAGATCATCAAGAACGTGGACAAGTATCGTGATGCGGCAGAGATGGAAATCGGTGCGCTGGCTAAAATTAAGCAACTCGATCCCGATCTGGAGCAGTAAGTGTACCCTTTTTTTTCCCCCCCGATTTAGCGCTGGGACGTGACAAAACATCAACTCCTAATGTTTATTTTAATTATTCATTCCACAGCCTGTGCGTAAGGATGTTGGATTGGTTTGACTATCATGGACATACGTGTATCGGTTTCGAAATGCTTGGATTAAGTGTTTTCGACTTTCTGGTAGGTGAAAGCAATCCTGCAATCGATGTGTTCTTTCTCGTTTGTAGATGGTTAATTGTTTTCCCCTCTCCAACATGCTTCTGTTTTTTTTTTTTGCAGAAAGAGAACAACTACTCACCGTATCCGATCGACCACGTACGGCATATATCTTACCAGCTGTGCTTTGCCGTCCGGTTCTTGCATGATAGTCGCCTCACGCATACGGATTTGAAGCCGGAAAACATACTCTTTGTTGACTCGGAGTACAGCATGACCCCTGCCCGCTTGTTCTCGGAGGTTAGGCCAACGACGAACTGGCGACGTATTAACTGCACGGATATACGACTGATCGATTTTGGCAGCGCAACGTTTGACGATGAACACCACAGCACGATCGTTTCCACGCGCCATTATCGCG
The DNA here is from genome assembly GCF_943734755.1 of Anopheles moucheti. Lineage (NCBI taxonomy): Eukaryota > Metazoa > Arthropoda > Insecta > Diptera > Culicidae > Anopheles > Anopheles moucheti. The sequence goes on from NC_069142.1 coordinate 11,087,487, forward strand.
CACCGGAAGTCATTCTGGAGCTCGGTTGGTCGCATCCGTGCGATGTGTGGTCGATTGGGTAGGTTGAAATATGGCTACCATTGTGGTGTTAAACTTAACGTTTGTTTGTTTCCTTTGCGTACTAGTTGTATCATGTTTGAGTTGTATCATGGTGTGACACTGTTCCCTACGCACGACAACCGGGAGCATCTGGCCATGATGGAGCGCATCCTCGGTACCATCCCTTACCGCATGGCAAGGTAAGAAAGCAGCGACAGCTTTGTTTATCAGCACTGCGTTAACTGTGTTGCTACTGTGTTTTCGGAATCTATTGTTTGTTTGCAGACAAACCAAAACACGGTACTTCCACTACGGCAAGCTAGACTGGGACGAGAAGTCAACCAATGGGCGATATGTGAATAGTAGCTGCAAACCGCTCCATCGGTTTGTGCACTCGGACAAACCCGAGCACTTGCAGCTGTTTGATCTGATTCGGAAGATGCTAGAATACGAACCCACCAAACGCATAACGCTGGGTAGGAAGATGATGCGCTTGTGCCCGTTTTCAAGTTGACTCAATTTCATCTATTTCTCTTTTTTCTTTTTGTTTTAGATAAAGCCCTACGACACCCATTCTTCGCGAAGCTCCCTGCAGAAAAACGGCTGCATGAGCAATGTAATTCTCATGCGCATGCCAACCCCGAATGGGAGCGTGCCCACAGTCTGTCGAGATAAAACAAAATCATCTCCAGTAGCAACTTCTTACCTAGATACACAAACACACATACCAGCAAAACCACCAGCCCACCATGAGCAAACCGGCATGCCCAGTCCCGTACACCGCACGGGGATGGGAAGCTGGTTTCGCACCTGACATCACACCCATAAACCTCAAAACAGCACCTCCATTGTGTGTGTGTGTGTGTGTTGTTCAATAATTTTCTGTTCATTGACCAGCAATAGAATAATGTCAACATTACAATAGAGCTGACAGCGCTACATATGACAGACGAATAGCGCAAAGCAGGGTACGGTTTAGCCGCAACTTTCACGGAAAAGACAGCCCGCGAATCAGACGTATTAATTTAATTTTAGTATTTCACAAACTACTTTTCAATTACAACAAAGAAAAACGAATATTCGGCAAGTGAAAGCCATCTCGGAAATGCACAAAGCGAAGAACAACAACAAAAAAAGCCGCAAAGCGATAAGACATATAATAGTTGGCTTTGCTACCAAGCGTAGCGTTCGAAATTTTCTGTTAGAAATATGAAACTAAATGAATTGAACGAAACGAATAGCTTGCGTTACACTGCGATGTAGAATATTCGAATTCATATCGATCCGCACACGAAAGATCTTGTGCGAAATAAATGTAACTGAATGACGGACAGGCTAAATTAATTTAGTTGAGTAATCGCGATATTTGCTTGTATACTTACCACATGTGAAAAAGCAGTATACAACAACCTCCTTCTGTTTTGTAATACCGGGAACATATAAACAGGGTAATATGGTCTTTGCTCGTCTTTGCTATGTGTAGGGGAGGGGGGATAGACCCTGATGGGGATTTTGGACCGGTTCTATCTTATGAAGACCCGGTTCCGTTAACAAAACACCACCGGGTCACCCCCGATACCTTCAATTGCCATTTTCTAAAATGAACAATTCAACGAAAAACGTCCGGCTGTAGAATAACGAAAGGAGTTAGATAAATCATTATTAAATTAAAATCGGTAACGTTTTCCTAAGCCACAATGGAGGGGCAGCATAAATCGGGGCAAATGGGGAGTGGGAGACATTAGATAATTCATCAAATTAAGGGCAAATTCATCTCGCGCAATACAAAAAGCGCGGTGATCTCTACCGAACCACTACAAAGCGGATAGTTTAGAGTTTTTAGTTGTATCTTACTTTGCTTTGCCTATTTTTCGACATCGTCTGCCCATTTGTTCATTTGGGTTATGTGTTTACAGGCTTACCGAGCGCGACACACACCGCAAGTCGTGCGTTTGATTGGCTGTTTTCGATTGAGCAAATGGTTGTTGCTCGTTTGCACACATTTGTGCAACAGCGCACAGCGAGTCCAGCGAATAGTTTAAAATGTTTAAGGGAAGATATTCGGTCAGCTTGTTCACAAAAAAAAAATGATTTTTTGTTTACTTACTCTTGAATATGTGTGCTTCCTAATAGTAACACTGCCTTTCTGTCTATATTTAGGTTTTTTTTCTAAAAAAAAAACATGAAATGTTAGGTTTTCGAGTTTCTGAGCGTATTTCTCCCCTTAAACAAATGTTAGGAGCAATGGTTCGAAAAAATAGGGCGTGCTTAGGAAAAGAGGAAGGAAAATAGAGAGAAATAGGAAGACAATCATAGAAATGCGAAACTGATGGTCTTTTATACCATTCGTCAAACGACCAACAAACGTTGCACATTTGCCAAAAGGAAACGCACAGTCGGAGGGAAAAATGTTTCCTCCCATTAAGAATGATTTGACTCTCGTTTAAACGCATTTTTGTTTTCTTCTTTCACCCAAACCGGACACCCGGTTGCGCTAAAACATCATTTAAATGTTTCGTTTGTATTTAACTGCTTAACAGTTTTGTATTGCGCACCCAACTCACAAGCGTCCAGGGTTTTTTTTTCATTTCATTTTGTGCTCACAACACAAATCTTTTAAAAAGATGTCGTAAAAGTTTTTTTTTCTATTTTAAGTTATCGTTTAACAACTAATCGTTATTTGATCGATATTTGCTTTTTTTGCTTATTTTCTTGTCTTAAAATTCTTACAATTTTTATTTTCGTTTCTTTTATCAAATATTACTTTCAACGCGGCATTGGTTTCGAGTAGATATTGTAAAGGCGACCGATCCGCGGCGCCCCGAACCGGGAAGCAAACCGCGTGCCCCGTTGCCACTGTCACTGTCACTGTTGCCGATAATGGCACGCTGGCAGAAGCTTGGCTCGAAAGCTTAAGAATGCAGCAACAGCACACACCCCTTTACACAACAACAACAACAACAACAAACAACGGTGGGGTTGACAAGATGGTGGAAGAAGTAAACAAAACAATGCGTAGATTCGCTTTGGTGGTGAAGCAAAGGCACACAGACACAACGTTTTTGGGCAATATATCGTACACGAATGAAGCGCGCGGTTACGACTGGAGCGGTTTGCTACACAAAACAAGAAGGGAAACAAACAATAGCACTGAATAGTATATGTTACCGTGACAAACATCGGCGTACACACGCGCACACAGTGTTCAAAAACTATGTCAATTTCGCTGCAACATCTTAAATTTAACTCGTCCGTATAGAAGTGTGTGGGTATGTTCCGTTTGATGTAGCATTATAAAAAAAAGGAATGGAAATGACACACCCACACAATTAAAGGTCAAAGAAAATGGTCCAGAAAGGTGACCGTGACCGACTACGATAACGCTAGTTTATTTATCCTGTGTCTTCCAGTGCGTGTAGAAAGCGAGAGCGATTGATATGGGCTAGGTAGGCAAACTGCAAAACAGGGTATTTCGTTTGTTAATATGTTTTTGTTGGACGCTGCTCTTGTGCAGCGCGAAACGTGGATGAGAGTATCGCAAGACCAAACGCTTCCGGGACAGTTTAAGGAGAAGGATTCAAACAAAACACCAGATATGGTTATTATTACTGTCGGACTAGAACCTTAGATCGATCAGAGTAATGAGACAACGGGGACGATATTGATAGTGGCACACACAAAACCATACTTTCAAGAGTTCATGCCGTAAAGAGGCATCTAGGGCCTTGATGAACGAGCTTCAAAAATTGAAATGTGAAGCAATGAGAGGCGTGAAATATTAAACCAAGATGAAATGATACAGCACGCTCTGGGATACAAAAGATCGCTAACCGTTTGGAATTTCATGAATGGCAGGGTTGTTATGTCTTTCTAAGGCACAAACGGTGTTCCTTGAATTCCACCGTTGCTCTATCAGTAGCGCAACCGAGAGTACAGCATGATTAATTAAAATATAATGTTTCTTTTTTTTCTCTCTTTTTTTTTCAAATTCCAATACCAACATAGCTATTCTTATGTTCGATTATTGCTATTACTATTATTACTTTTATGCAAACCTCTCGGTTTAAACAACCCAGCATCAAGCAAATGAGTGCCTGGTAAGGCAAAGGGAGAGATGGTAAACGCTGACGGTGATGAAAACAAAGTAAGAAGTAAAACAATTTGCTCCACTGCTGTTAAGGGAAAGGGGTGAAATAGTACCGAGCAGAACTGTAAATAACTCCTTTGCGTTCTTTGCATACAATCGCCCGGATCGTGTGTGTTAGTCAGTGAGCATAATCAATGTCCCATCGACAAGCGATTGTTGTTGGAAAATTGGTTTTGGAGAGTTGTAGCAGCAGTTGGATGGAGCGTGAAAAAGAAAATGTTAAAGCCGAGTGTGATCAACCTAACAATGTATAGAGATGTTTCTAGCGAAATAGCGTGGCGTCAGGTTTTTTTTCTTTTTATTAAGTTTTTAGTTTTTGTTTCGTCATAAAATTCTCATCACCTGATGCAGGTAAAGATATTAAAGAAAATAGAAACTGAAGCAAAACAAAAAAAAAACTGAACTGTTTTTTTTTGTTGTTGTACATGAATTGTCGACGAGTCTCTTATGTTATTAGCATTAAAACGATGCCAACGCGCGAGTTTATAACACGGTGTGGAATGTATAATAGATAAAGAGAATGCGATTAAGGGAAGAGATATAAATAAATAAAAAAATAAGGAGCACAGGGGTAAAAAGCATCCCCTGCCCAAATACCCACCAGTGCTGGCGTTGGCTCGCTAGTTAAGGGATGAACAAAATGTTACATGTGAAAATGCAAACACACTCTAGCGAGGCTCATGTTTCGAATGAACTCACATTAGACACCGGTACAAGGCCGTGAGTGGACACGGATTATAACAGGAGTTAAGCGTTGGTGAAAACGAAATGGGTGATGTAAATAACAAAACAACCACCAACAAAGCGAAACAAGTCCACACCTTGGTGATTACAATAGAAATGTGGCGGCTACAACAGAGGTAAACAAATTTGTACCGCTCGGTGTGATTTTTGAACTTGTTAGTTAGTAAAGACTTATTTAATAAAATGGAAGAACAAAAAAAACATGCAAACACAATAAGTTGGTCGAGTTTGTATTCGTATTTTGGTTTTTTTGTGTCATTTTAATTTTTATTAGTTGTTCTTTCTCTGCGCTATTCGATTGCGTGTGTGTGTTTTTTTTTTGTTTTTCAAATCGGGAAATGTTTCCTTAAGTATAACAAAAGAGAAAAGGGAAATTTCAAAAAATGGTGGATATTGTTTTCTTTCGCCTTTATCTATCGCTTTGTTGTATTTTTTTTTTTCGTTTCTTGTGTGTCTTCTTTACACTTCGCTTTGCGCCTTTTTGTTTTTAACTTGACTCTTGTTTAAAATCTATCGCACAATCAACACACATTCACAAACGCTCCCATCCACACACACCCACACACACACGCATTGCTATTTGTTTGAAAATTTCATTGTTGTTTTTCTCTCCTTTAAAGCATAACGCGGTGTTCTGTGTTTCTTTTTTTATACAGGGTTTACTATTCCATTTGGCGATACCGGAGCTTTTGCCTTTATCGCTCCAACCAGCGAGCCCTTAAAGCTTCCAAGAAAAGTTATTAATTTCGGGTGGATGTATTTGCATACCTTCAGGGGCGCATAATGCAAAGCTCCAACGTCGCCAAATAAATCTGTGAACCCTGTTTTTGTGCGCCCCTGAAGGTATGCAAATACGTGCACTCAAAATGGCCTCAACGGCAGTGCTGATTGCATACGTTCAGGCGTTCACTATTCGATAATTTTCTTGAATGGATCTGTCACCTATCGGAGCACAACAGTTCCTATACCTATGGCCAGCTTCTATGATACTAAGTGTTCTTGCTACCTTCCAGGTGCAGGTGAACTTATTACATTGGCAAATGTGTATGCGGGACATCTAACATTCATCACATACATTACACACAGCTTGTCCTAACATAAACGTCACATCTATGCCACGAATTACACTTCCACTGCCGTATGTTTGGGTTTCTTCAAAATAGCAAATAAACAACCAGCATCCAGGAAAATGAGATTTAAAATGTTTCACCTTTTATTCATCAATTCGCTTCCGTTGCAAGATCATCCAGTTATTCAGCCTGATATTCGGGAATATAACCTCAAAGTCGTGTTCAGAATATGGAAGTGATCTAAAATCGGACATTGGAAGAGATCATCTAGATCGGAAATTGGACGAGATGCTAAAACAACTATCGGTTTCCTTCTCTTACATGTATGTGCATGCGTGTGTGAGGGTGCGTGCATGTCATTCGTTTGTTTATTGTTTAATGTTTTTTCCCATTTAGTTTTGCTTTGTTTGTTTTTTTTTTGTTGGTTTTGTTCGTACATCCACATTATATGTATCATTTGTTTGCTTCTTCGCGCGCTCCTTTTCTAAACTTCAAAATGTTTTGCTTTGCTCTCGTTTATATTTTTCGTCTTTTAATTATTTTTTTCTTTTCTTTTATCTTTAAATTATCATTACTCTATCATTAATCAAACGTGTTTGGGTTGATTTCTTTTTTGTTTGGTTTGTTGTTGTTGTTGTTTGTTCCGTATGCTCACGGTTCGGTTGTCTGCCGCTGGAAGAACTACGTTTTAGACAGGAAGAATGCTGACGTCCAGTCCTGATTATCGTTGCCGAAGTTCTCCTCAATATACGTCTCGATCGTGTGGAACAGATGTTCGGACACGCTCCGATACTCGTGATCTTCATCGACGTACATCTGATGGCGGATGTATGTATGTTACCATGTATCTAGCAGTTGTGAAAACGATGCCCAACCAATGTAAGCTTACCTGATGCCGGAAGATGATACCCCGATTGACGAGCGAACGGGTGAGCAGCGCAGCATGCTGCTCGTGCACAACGCAATCGGCCGTGCTGTGGATGAGCAGAAAGTTCTTCGACGCCAGGCTAGCGACCTTGGTCGACAGATCTGACTCGATCAGTGACCGCTCGGTGTCATCCTGTTGCAGCACATACCGTTCGGTAAAGAAGGAATCTGGGGAAAATGTACAAATACGAATTGAAGGGTGTGATTGTGTGGTTAAGAGAGAGAGAGGGAAAGATAGATATATATATATGTCGTTCTTCAACGGTTGGCGATTCTTACTGTAATAGCGGAAGGATACGATAGGCGAAATAGCGGCCACACACTTCAGCACCTGGTTCGCATCAGTAGCAAGCATCTGCATTGCAATGTATCCACCGTAGCCCTTACCTGCAAAGTGTTATAAATCGGGGGAGTTAAAAGTCTGTTTGTAGGTCTTTGCATTACAACTCAAGTGGTTTATACAACATTCTAGTTAACTTCAAGAAAACATTCACATTCAAGGAGGTATAATATATAATATCGGTGTATGAGATGGAATTCATCGTCATCAGGAGGAAGTATGTGAACAATAAATCACGATTAAAGATCTTGTAGTAATACCCCTGCAGCGTGCATCCGCTCTCGCAATTTATCATCAATCGTGATAGCAGATCTTCTAATACATTGGCTAGTAATATCGCATACCAACAAGGTCGTGAGAACGATCGCTAATGCATGTGAGATAGATAAAATAGAGAAGCATTTTTCATCTCTCTCAAACTCCACGCCAGCTGATACAAAATCCCATACAAACGAGCCGTTTTCCGAATCCTGGTACCAGGAGAGCAGCCAAATCAAGAGGTAACATCAATACTTCTGCAGCGTGCAGTTTTTCCAGTTTATTTAAATTTAACGATCGTTGTTTAAAAGGACACTTTTTAAAAATATTTTTCAAAAAACATACATCATTTAGTGTAAGGAAGATGGATGAAACGGAAAGCATCCTTCATTTCGCTCAAACTTTATGTCGGCTGGTACAAAATTCTATGCAAAACCAGCTGTTTTCAAATGTCCAATACCATGAGAGCATCCACGGAAGTGGTAGCACCTGGTACAGCAATTTTGCTCGAAAACCGCCGAAAGGTATGCAATGTTTTTACACTAACTTTCCATACAAACCAGCTGTTTTCAGATTTCCGATACCAGGAGAGCATGTTGAAGAGGTAACACCTGGTACCAGCCGAGCAAGCACAAATCACTCGCTTCCCGGTAGTTGCAATCCCAAGTTGTTGCATGTAAGATGTTGCATGCCAGATGTTGCGCAACATATGTTTCATGCCAGATGTTGTGCAACATATGTTGCGCAACATGTGTTGTGCAACATTCTGGTACCAGGTGTTACCTCTTGAAAAACATGCTCTCCTGGTATCGGAAATCAGAAAACAGCTGGTTGGTATGGAAAGTTAGTGTTTAAACGTTGCATACCTTTAGGCGGGCAAAATTACCAGGTGCTACCTCTTCCGTGCATGCTCTCCTGGTACTATACATTCGGAAACTGGTAGTTTTCGAAGAAATTTTTCACAAAAACATGCTCTCCTGGTATCGGAAATCTGAAAAAAAATTTAATGCGCGGCTACGGTATAGTGATTTTTTGCAGTTGGCAAGCTGATTTTGTCACTTGACAAATTTGTCAGCATTTTGTAAGCTCTCGTGGCCCTGCACCTCATTCATGTGAGCTATTTTTCAACACCGTTACTGACAGCATTAAGAGACAAGAACTCTACAGCGATACGTACCATAAACACAGATGCGGTTAGGATCTACCAGCTTCAAGTTGTCTCGCAGATACCTGTCCAAAGCAAAAGGGGATTTCTCGTCATTAGTAGGCGCAATGTCAACCTTTTTTTTAGTTCAACTTACATCAGCACAGCCAACTGATCTTCGACCTCGATGCCGACGCGTCCCCGAATTTGGGTCTTGAGCGATTCGCCCTGGAATCCGGACCCCCTGGCATCGATCTGCGCGATAATGTACGACTGATGGCTGCTGAGGTACCAGTTCCAGTCAACGCTGTACTCCTCCGACACGAGCTGCCGTTCCGGGCCGGCCTCACTGGGCAGAACGCGGTGCGGAAAACAAATGAAACATTAAACAGTCCCCATTCCAATTCCAGCATTGCCAGCATTCAAGCTGGCAATTATCCAACCCGTAACTCACATGTGCAGTATGAGCGGCAGCTGCAAGTCGTCGTCCTCCTTCACGCCGGGCGGCAGGAACAGCTTGACCTGCGCGTTAAAGTCGTACTTAATCTGCACGCTGAACGTCATTATCTGCGGCTTGGCCAGCTGGACCAGCTGTTCGCGCAGCTCGTTGCCATCGTTCAGCACGCGCACCTTACGCTCCGAACCGGCCTCCACCAGGTAGGTGGAGGGCGATTCCGGTCCGAGGCACTCCTGCACGAAGTACGTGTAGTCGTCGTTGAACGAGACGCGGTTAAACAGACAGTTGTTGGGCCGCTTGGACGGTGGTGTGTCGGTACCGTCGTCACCCTCGCTGCCGTCCGACGGGCCCCGGCCGCACGTCACGCAGTACGGCACGGCGGACCCGAACGGGCGCAACAGCAGCACATCGCTCGCATTGTGCCCGGGACGGCCGGTGTCCGGGTTGGCATCGTAGGGCGTACCGGGCCCACCGGAAGCGGTTGCGCCACCACCTGCACCACCACTGCCCGCCATCGATGCCATCTGTTCGAGTCCGAGCGGTATTTTGTACAGATGGCGTTGGCCCGGTTTGTGGTATGGGGCCGCCATGTAGTAGACGAGCCCACGGCGCTCATCGTACCCGACGATTTCCGTCACCTCGAACTGGCCCATGGTCAGCGTGATGGTGCGCTTGGTACCGAGCAGCACCAGCACCAGGTGCCGATAGTAACCGTGCGAACCGTCGCGCACATTCAGCCGCTTCAGCATATACAGATGGCGTGGCATCGTTGGTGCGGGCGGGGTGGTTGGTGGTGGGGCTGTTGTCGTTGTGGTTGTGACCGGTGTTGGTGCAGGTGCGGGCTGCGGTGCATCGGCAGCGAAACTATCCAGCGATGCCGGGCGTCGTATGAACAGTGGCCGCTCACCGATCAATACCCACGAGTTGGCGACGGCCTTCTCTTGGAATATCTACATATCGAGGAGAAAGAAAAGAAACAGCTAGATCAAGGCACGTTCTGTCCAATTGTTTATTTATGGATTATAAACATATGGAGAGTTGTACATATAGAAAGATCCTTCGTGTATATGCAGAGGGTTGGATCAAAGGTTGCACCTCTAATTAAATTGTTACCGTTAACAAAATAATTGTTTCAAAATATGTTGACGGTCAGATTTTCTACTCGACTTCTTTGTCTTTCATTCACTGGTAAAAGCAGTGGAGGATCAATCCCGTTGGAGGCCCAGGGCGGAATTTTTCAAGGGGGGCCCATAATTTTGCTACGGCATTATCGGTGTTAGGGAGATGTACTTCAAACATGATGTAACAACACCAGCAAAGTCTCGGAAAGAAAGCTCCCTTGCGTACATCTCAGAGTTCTGTTGCGTAGCCCTGTAAACGGGCCTAGTAAGCTAGTCTCTATATATAAACTTTTGTATGCGCTAAGGAGAACGATAACGCCACTACTTGGATCGCCATTAGCTGGTACGAAATTCCATACAAAACCAGCTGTTTTCAGATTGCCGATACCAGGAGAGCATCCACGGAAGAGGTAGCACCTAGTACAGCAATTTTGGTCGAAAACCGCCGAAAGGTATGCAATGTTTAAATACTAACTTTCCCGTTGGTCGTGAAAACTTTCTTCGAAAACTACCAGTTTTCGAATGTATAGTACCAGGAGAGCATCCACGGAAGAGGTAGCTCCTGGTACTGCGCCGTAAGGTATGCAATGTTTATACACTAACTTTGCAACCAACTTGCAATGCGCCGTCAGGTATGCAATGTTTATACACTAACCTTGCAACCAATTTGCAATGCAAGTTTGGTGCAAGCAAGAAACTTGCAGCAAGATGGCGCCCAACTTCGTACTTGCATGCAACAAACTTGCATGCAAGTTTGTATGCAAGTTTGCATGCAAGTTTGCATGCAAGTTCTTGAATGCAAGTTCTTGCATGTAAGCTCCTGTATGCAAGTTCTTGCATGCAAGTTCTTGTATGCAAGTTCTTGCATGCAAGTTCTTGCATGCAAACTTGCATACAAACTTGCATGCAAGTTTGCATGCAAGAATTTGCTTGCAAGAACTTGCATGCAAGTTTGCATGCAAGTTTGTTGCATGCAAGTACGAAGTTGGGCGCCATCTTGCTGCAAGTTTCTTGCTTGCACCAAACTTGCATTGCAAGTTGGTTGCAAGGTTAGTGTATAAACATTGCATACCTTACGGCGCATACCTAGTGTATACACATTGCATACCTTACGGCGCAGTACCAGGAGCTACCTCTTCCATGCATGCTCCCCTGGTACTTTAAATTCAGAAACTGGTAGTTTTCGAAGAAAGTTTTCACGACCAACGGGAAAGTTAGTGTTTAAGCATTGCATACTTTTCGGCGGTTTTCGACCAAAATTGCTGTACTAGGTGCTACCTCTTCCGTGGATGCTCTCCTGGTATTATACATTCGGAAACAGGTAGTTTTCGAAGAAATTTTTCTCGACCAACGGGAAAATTAGTGTCCTGGTACTGGTGCAATTTCGTTTATACTTTAAAGTCACAAAGACGATATTCTTCTCTGCATTTAATTTATCACATAGAAACAAATGTTTTATATAACCAAGGAAGATATTTTTGATCAATTTTCTACCTTGTAAATTAATTTTTTTTGCTATAAATTAACTTTGTTGTAAAATTTTCAAAAATCGCACAATCGACACAAATTTTTTGGGGCCCCCAACACGGCGAGGCCCTAGGCGACCGCCTACTCCGCCTACCGTTTGATCCGCCGCTGGGTAAAAGAAATAAAAAGGCACGATTGTATCAGTTGATTTGACCATAATATTCCATCAAGTACTGGGCGTCTCCATCAAGCTGTGTGCAAAATTTATAATTCTAACATTTTATTGCGAATCGAAATGTTTCAATTGTTTTAAGTGTTTATAATAAACTTAAAAAAATAAAACTTAATAGGGGCATAAATAAAATTATAAATACTAAAAATAATAACAGTAATAGATTTAAATACTTTTTTAAAAGTGAAAAAATATTATAAAACTCACATATTGTGACGCGCATGTTATTACTCTATCAATTAGCAATAATTAAGACAAGGAATTAGTTGTCTTGGTGGAGAAACACCAAAAACACCCTTCTTTTTCTAGATCCAAATGCCTCATTCTTCCTTGAAAGTGTTCTACAAAGTGAACGAGGTGATGTGTCAAGTGCTAAAGTACACAAATGTTGTCTGATCACATCAATGTTCACTGCATCAACGTTTAGTACTAAAAATTATTATTTTTTTTATTTAGAACTTTCAAATTGAACAGAGTGCCTCTGAGTCTCGCTCTTTGGATATCTTAAATGGGTTTCGATGATTAGAACAACGCGTCTAGGAAGTAAATGATCATTCATTTAAAGCAAACATTATAATTTCAGAAGCAAAAACAATAAAAGATCTTCAAATCATGTTTTCAGAGTGATTCTGAAATCTAAGAGGTTTCGTGATTCTTTGAGGATTCATGATTCTTTGAGGATTCATGAATCTTTGAAGATTCTAGAATCGTTGAAAATACTAGAATCTTTGAAGTTTCATTAATTTTGAGAATTCTTTGAAGCTTCATGAACCTATCATAAAGGATTCGGGATTTTTTAAGGATTCATGAATCTTTGAGAATTCTAGATTCTTTTAGGATTTATTAATCTTGAGAATTTTTTGAGGATTCATGAATCTTTGAGGATTCTGGATTCTTGAAGGATTGATTAATCTTGAGAATTTTTGGGGAATTCATGATTCTATAGAATTGAGCTTCAGATTCATTAATTCAGTTTTACGATTCATTGAGCTTCATCAATTGGAATCAGATTCACGCAACACCACACTGCTTATCACTCTTACCTCCACGCATGTAAACGATGGTGCTCGGCAGAGCAGTACGTGCGCTACGCTCTGGTTCCGGCTGGCATACGTGACGGACAGCTCGGTCGACGACAGCCAGCTGAGACCACCGACGTAACTGTCGGTGGCACGGATATACGCCGGCACGTTGACCGGTTTCGGGAAGATGTACTTCAGCACGCCCAGATGCACGACGTACACCGTCACGTTCGGGTTGGCCGAATGTACCTTCGGGTAGCGCAGGCTGTGTATCTTCGGATACTGCTGTCCATCACCGTACCAAAGATACCTGGACCGAGGGGAATGCCAGACGTCGGTTTCAGCAAGATCGTGATTGTTACGTGCTCTAGCGACTACTTACTGATACTCCTGCACGCTCGATAGATTGAAGGAGAGAAAGGATAGATACTGGCCGTCGGGCGAGAATAGTAATGACGGTCCCTTTAGCTCGAGCACGTTCGAGTAGAGCCAATCGGGCACCCCATTCAGTACCGGTCCGTCCCGTCCTGCAGTGAGAAGAGCGAGTGTGTGAGCGAGATTGATTCCGTTGGTGGAGTTCACCCCCGTAGACGGATAGCTCACGTTGCTATCCCATTATCTCCTGCCTCTACCTACCGCTGGTGGTGATGCGACAGATAAGATCGTACTGTACGCGCGGCTTGTAGTAAATATCGCCCTGGTGCACGTACGCAATACCCTGGGAGGAGGTGCCTGAGCCGGATGCGGCCGAACCGGATGACGAGGAGGCGGATGCGGACGATGGCGAATGGAAGGATTGTCCGGGCGACTTCTCGCCACCGGCACTGCCGGAACCGTTCGAGGCCACCGGTGCCCACAGGACGTGCTGGAGCTGTGGTGCGGTCGTGTCCAACTCCTTCGCCGACAGCGAGAACACGTTCGACGAGGCTAAATCGTACACGTAGTAGCTGAAACGCCGGAGATGGAAAGCGAGTGTCAACAATCAGCAACGACGAAACAGGAAACCGACCCCGGGTCACCTACCTGCGATTGTACCGCTGCGTGTTACCGTTGGACGCGTACAGCAGCACAAAGCTCCGATCCGGTGACACATCGTAACTGTCCACGTTGAGCTGCCGCTGTGGATGGATGGAAGTAAGTGTGGTGCGGGACCAAGGGTTGAGTGATAAACCATTTCCGCAAAAGGCGGATTACACTTACAAAGGTGGCATTGTTCATGAGAACCTCAAACCGGAAACCACCGTCACGGGTGATTTGCAACGCAGTTAGGCCACCTTCCGAGTTGATGAACACATACTCGTACCCTGCCGGTCAGGATGTGGGGAAACGAAGAAAATGGGTCGTATAAGATATACAGTGCGGCGGGAAGGCGGGGAAGACGGGACGGATGAGGAGGGTTATTACTCCCACTTACGATTAATCCAGGAACCGTTCTGTGTGTTCCATTCATATCGGCCCGATTTGATATCGTACAGCGATATGCGACGCCCGTGTAGCTTCGAGCTTTCGATCTCTACGGAAAATGGTGGATCGGGTTAGAAGTAGAGATGAGAAACGTAATGGTAGAAGCAGTAGAAAAGAGAGAGAACAAAACATCAAAAACAAACAACACTCTTTGAAAACGGACAAAACAAAAACCACACCAAGATACAAACCAAAATGCACACACACCCAAATTAAAAATCAAATCAGAGACAAAACCAGTGTGTGATGGAACTCAAAAGGATACAGCGATAGTGTGATAGAAAGATAGATAGTGCGATAGCGTATGAGAGAGAGAGAGAGAGAGAGAGAGAGAGAGAGAGAGAGAGAGAGAGAGAGAGAGCGAGAACATCGACACACATACTTCAATGTACCATTAGCGATATTTTTTATTTTTTAAAGGCGATTTGCATTTGCTCCCTTTCCGATTTGAGCCTCGTCTACCGTTTGGTTGAACTTTACTTTACTTCATTCCCAGGATGTGGTCTACTATTCGATACGATGCAACAAACAACAGAGCATGACAAGTGACAAAACAACGGTGAAAAACATACACGCACACACATTAGGAAGAAAAATTGGTTCGAAAATACGAATTTCCATCGCAATGCAGGAAATACAATAATAATAATCCCTCTAATACTATTTAATATTAAAAGCAAAATTTTATTCCAAACGGTGGGATCAGTTAACAATCCATTGTGAGCCAAATTTTTGCTGAAGTTAAAATTTAGCTTCTTCTCTAGGTGAAGTTTCACCAAACGCACCCTGAAAAACAGATCCTTTGGCACCAATATTTTGTTCCAAATGGTGGGATCAACTAAAAATTGCGCATTATGAGCCATATTTTTGCTTAAGTAAAAAAAAAATCTTTTATTCTGCAAATAGGTTTTATGTCGACTGTTTCCTACTCTTACAAAAAATTAAGTGAAAACTAGCTTCTGTGCAGATAAATCTAAAAACTTTTTTTTTCTTTTATTTATTCAGGAACGGCCAGGCCGTGTTGCTTTTAATCTAAAAATATTACAATGGGAAACACGTAACCAATGGGGAAAAAAACAATGCAATTTTGGGCTAGCTTTTAATTTACCACCACGAATTAAATTAAGGCTTACATTTATAATTCTACTAGTTAACTGTGCGTGCATGTTTCCATTGAGTACAGGGATAGTGAATATTAAAATGTAAACAATCACGATAATTGGGATGCCTATGAGTGGAAAATAGGGGCGAAATCGATCGTGCTACCAGATGATGCATAGGTTTCCGTTGTATTTTTTGCTAAAAATATACATACACAGGGTAAATACGAAGGGGGGAAGGCAGAATGGGGTTAGGTAGGGATTTTTGATACAGATGGGAGTTCTGAAACTGTAGTGCCATCTCGTGAGAATATATTTGACCCCGCGTACACCTATGCGGACGCAAGGACCTTTGAAAGTGCTCACATTCCGAGGTGTGCTTTCGCTAATCCGCTTACAGTTCACTTTAGCCACACAAGGCCACACATTCCGCATTAAGCATTACGATGGCATAGTAGCGTAGATAATCATAATGACGTCGGTGACCGAGACCGTGGTGATATGAAAGTGGAATTTAATTTCCTCTCCGGCGCACCCGTCAATCGTCCAACTTAATTAACATTTACACGGTCGAAAGTGACCATTGGAAGCGGAACATTTAACAAAGAATAATAAAAAAACGCACACAAAGCACACACTACCTAGAAGCGAAAGGTGATTGCGATTGTTTGGAGTAACGCCGTAAAAGAATATAAGCGAAACACAAAGGACACCGCGCGCAAGAGGTAAAATCGTTCAGGGGTTTATTTCGCCCAGTAGGGTATAGCGAGACAATCGTGAAAGATCACGAAACAGTTGTAGACGGAGGCAACGGAAGCCACTAAAAACACTAAATAATTATACAATTACACACAGCCATGCATTAATTGCAACCAGTGACGATTGCGTTCTAGAGGATACGCTGCTCTAAATGAAATTCCAACTACATTCGTGTGCGTGTATGTAATTCCAGGGCCATCTGCTTGATTGTCTATGCATTTACGCAAGTGCTGGATAAATGTGGTTCGATTAATTACTCTGAGTGAATCTTCAAACCGAATGTTTAGAATAAAGATCTATGCATATTTAAATCGCAATAAACTTTAAACATTTATTTTTAATTGTATTTATACTTTTTAGTTTTGTTAATATACATATGCCTTTTTCTGAAGGTTAGAAAAATGAATCTTCCCATATATAGACCTCACAGATTCTGACTCCTGAATCGAATGACTTCCTATTGGAGCTTCGCATAAATCGTTCTTATCAGAAGATTCATCAAGCACCTCAACGGTTGACGAATCTGAAGTCTTATCCTTTTTATTTGATTTTATTTATTTGAAGCTTCATTTGATTATTTTTTAATGAATCTTTAACCTATTCATGAAATTTGAGGAATTTGTGAGTCTTCATGGATTCGCCAAAGATTCAGTAATCTTCAGACTAGAGTTTCGGAGCCTTTCATTCTATTCTGTAATCTGATTCAAAATTATCCAACACTACTAATTGAACTCTTACGCACTTGCAATCGGAAAAGTCACACCAAAATTATTTCAATACCGAAACGGAGGGTTCTAGAGACCGAAGGGAGACATGGTGGATGAGTGTATCTGTGTGTAGGTGACATGGGGAGAGGAGGAACGAGTTAAAATCTGTGAAAACCCCTTAAACCCTTGCCAGGCGAACAATTTAAAAAAAACAATAGCACAAAACAACGTGTAATAAACAGTGAAACAGACGCACAAATAGTGACAGGGCGGGTAAAGAGTAAGCCAAAAACAAAACGAGAAAGTGAACAAGATATCGAGAGAGACAGAGAGAGAGAGAGAGACTGGGTTTGTTTTTGATCTGTTTCATAGTGTTTAGCAGTATCGTCGTTGTTGACGGTTTTTTAAATGTATTTTTTTGTAAAGAAAACAAAACCAAAACAATGAAAACACGTTTTTAAACAAACAATGCACCTGGTGATAGAAGTAGAATGGAAAACACAATTAGCCCCAATACGGCAGCAATCACTAAAAGCGCAATAAAAATTCCTCTCCAATTTCTTTTTTCCGAGGAAGAGACAGTTAATTCCTATGCAGAAGAATAAAAGCGAAAAGAGAGAAAGAGAGAAAGAAAGATAGAGAAAGAGAGAGAGAGAGAGAGAGAGAGAGAGAGAGAGGAGTTTGGTTGAGAGAAGAAGAAAGATGTTAGTATACAGATAGAAACGACAAGAAAAAGAGAGAGAGAGAGAGAGAGAGAGAGAGAGAGAGAGAGAAAAGAGCGATCAGTTTTCCTGCGTTATTTTTCTTCTTCTTCTTAATTGTGGGGAAAATGTTTTGTTTGTCTTTTTATTATTTTTTGGGGTTTGGTAGGGGGTTTTTTTCGGTTTGTTTGTGATGTTTTTGTTTTGCTAGCTGTGGGTTTACTATTGTTACTATTTCAGTATGTGTGTATGTCATGTAAAGAATTAGCACGTGGGGCTTCTGGGTGGGAAAGGGTGGGAGAAGAGAGGGAGCGTTAAATGAGGTTAGGAGAGCACAAGCACGCGCACAACCACGCGCGCTTTTCTATTGCTTCTAGGTTAATGTGCCATACGTATTGTGGTGTGCGTGTGTGTGTGCTTTTTTTGTTATCATATTGCTTCTTCTTGCTACTCGTGGAATGCTTCTAATCCCTTTTTTAAAAAGGTTATTCATCACACACACACACACACGCATACACACAAAGGTTGACATTTTGGTGTGTTATTGTGCCGTTACACTAAAAGGAACGTTTGAGGTTAGGATGAGAGCTTTCTATTGTGTGTTCGGGATAATAAGATCCTGGACGGATGGGATTTTTTTGAAAGGCACTCTGTTTGTGTGGTTGGTTCTCATATCGTTTGGATTGTTATTGTATGTGAGAAAGGCGACAGAAGAAGCACTTCTAACGAGCCACTATAGCAGCCACGAAACGCTCTAGAGAGAGAGAAAAAAGTAGGGTTAGGAATCGTACGGAGTTTTTTGGGTGGTTTGAGGTTAAGCTAGGTCGTTATAGGCGGCACTATAAAAGTTAGACACAGGTGAAGCCAGGACAGGCAGCGGGGACATAGAGCAGTAGAGCAAGTTAAGTAAATGGCCTGCCGTTCGTCCTTCCCGCACCGGAAGGTGGAAAACAGCGTGCAGAAAGCGGAAGGGGGAACTTTGGGGAATTGATTGGATCTCGGGCTATTCGGAGATCTTGGATCTCGGAGCACTACATCCAGCGCACCCGGATGCTGGAATAAGGTTGGGTTATAAGGTTTTGCTTTTGCACGATGCCCTCTGCTCGGGGAGATTGAAACATGGGATGGATGGGTATATCAGAGGGAGCTCTGGGTAATTGAGGTGAACGGATCTCGTTTGCGTTTGCACTTCACCTCGAACTGCGAGTCCTTCTTGTTCCGAACGGTCGCATGGCCCGTACTCTGGACGGTGTTCATCTTCGCTGTCCTTGGATGGTGACTCCGGCGGTTTCCTCGAAGGTCCTAGCACCCGCACCCAAGGACACCCGTGGTGAGCCTGGTAGCACCGCGATACAAAGCGTATCTGACGACGTTGATTGGCTGTGGTGCTGTTTTGCACAACTGGCGGATGCTTGTTCGCCTACGCCTGTTCTTCGTATCCTCTGGCCTAGGATATTTGATTGATGGGACACGCTGCGGAAGCGCTACTTCGCATCCACACCCGCACACACACCCGCATACACACACACATACACGCACACACACACTAGCACAAAGCACCTCTTCTACTAAGTGTTCCCTCTGCTACCACCGTACCGCAGTTGCAGGACACTCTACCACCGTGGCAGCACACACTCCACTTACAGCGGCTACAACGTGGCGAGTGGTACCGATCGGAGGGATCGAAAATCTGTGCTTTGCTTTGCCCTTCGTTCGCGCTTCAATCGTCTCTGGTTAGCTGCATCCTTGGAAGCAACACTTGGAGCGCAACCCCTTTTGCTGCGGGCGGCACACGGTCTGGGGTCAGCGTGATGTGGTGGCCGCGTAGGGCCAGGAAACGCACAATGGTGAGCGAGCGTGTAACGAGAGCCACCCATGCAAAGGGAACCCCAAACACACACACACACGCACACGACTGGGAGCGGGTGCGCGCACACGCATACACACACTCTCACTGGCACACACACTCTCGCACACCGACGCACGCAGACGTACTGGCACACACAACAGGCCCGAAGCGCAGCAGACACCGAAGTCCACCGTACCGAGTGGAGCACATTACTGCAGTAACACACACGGCTATATCCGTTACAGTACTATCACCCTTATCCACCTCCGGCCCTTCAACGCTAAGCCAGTCCCACCAAAACCCCCCTTTTCTTTCCACCAACTCTCGTCTGGTGCAGCGATGGACACAGGGACAGCGATTACGGACACTCGTGTACGAACGGCGTGTGCATGAATGAATGAATCGGTTTGGACCGCAAACTCGAAAGTGTGGCCAACAGGATCCGCTTCTGCTGGTGTTGTGCCACATCCGTGAGCGCCATCCGCATGCCAGAAATGCTCTTGCTCTCCCAATAGCGCGAGATTCCAAGATCTTTGCTCTCCAACAACATTTACATCCCCCCTGCCTCGTTGTACAAGGACATCGAGCGGAAGCCTTTGGACATATGTTTATCCTTTTGCTCGGTCTTACCCGTCGTTTTTTTTAAATGTTTGCCCTCTTTCTTGCTCTCGCGGTTTGGTTCCTCGTCGAAACTGCTCTCGAAAAAGGAGCAGTGCCATAACGACATGTAGCGTGCAGTTTTCATCACCATCGTGGGTAACGCATTCGGCCAGAGTTGTTGGGAGGAAAAATCAACAAAAACTCCTCGGACATGGGGCGCTCATGCGTACTACCATCGTGGGTGTTGTTTTACATCGTTCTTTACCTCGGTACCTGGTCTTTCTCCCTTACATACTGTACGCTTTCACTTCAACCCGTTTGGCAGGAAGGTTTCTTGGCTGGTCTACATAAGAATAGCTACTTCGTATGCATATCACCCTGAAACCTACTTGTTTAAGATTTCGGAACAATTCAATGGATGAATGAATTGTGATGCCAAAGAGAATGCAAAGGTAAACCATTAAGCTGACCCAAAAAGGGGAAGTTAACTATACCTTGCAGATTGTTTTAGCTTCTTGAAGAGATCTAGGGTATAACATTTCCATCTACTTGTACCTGTGTTCCAATATAGCTACTCTATGTACATAGTTGTACTCACGAGTTCTTAATTCTAAACATAATAAACACACAAACCATCATTACGGATTCACATCATTGTATTTCGATTTTGCTCTAAAGAGCAGGCTTCTATGGCCGCCTAAATGTCCTTCTGCTGCATCCTCCTTTTCTGCCCTTCTGCACTACGGCCACGATGGCTTCTCGCCTTCCTTCAACGTGCGCCCGTACAGTGCACTCTTGTCCCGGAACATCGTCATACGTTCCGTTTCCTTGCAGTCCAGAAACCAGCCGATGCCGAACCCGAACATCGGCACCACACTCCACAGATATTGACGCGTGATTCCGAACATTGTCCGGTTAGTTTGCCGATTGATAGTGGGATTGGGGTTGATACGGAAGACCGCTTACGCGTGCTGAACCTGCTGTTTGTTATGCTCCAGCCGAGCCTTCTTCCACTGCCGGGTGTAGCTGTAGTCTGCCGCAATCGAGCCGAACGCTAGCGCTGGAAAGATGATCACGACCCTGTAGCGTTTCCAAAAGCTGCGAATCATTGGCTGGCGGGTTTATTAGATCGGGTAAGAATGGGGAATAAAATGAATAAGCGTACACATTTCGTAATAAATCGTTTTTAGTGCGAATGAAGAAATTTTCCCTTACCGTTCTCCGATGGTTGCACCGAATTATGTAAGTGTCAAAATTGCGCATCTCGGAAACGTCACGGTTTGTTGTGGTTTTGCTTGACAGCTGCGTTCATGACAGCACATAAATGAAGGCTTTTTCTAGCCGAAATGAGCTATTTGTACGATGCATTTGTATGTTAGAAACGTAGAAAATTTGCAGGATTTTCTATGAATAGCGCGATATTTTTTTACTTTTGCAAAAAGGCAGAAGAAAGAAATGTAACCAAGACTCTCGTTCGGCTGTATGCTTCAGCAAGCTTGGAGCGAAATGTCAAACGCAGATCATCTGTCAGCATAACGTCAGCCCCAATATCGATCGCAACGAAAACAAACAGAAAACAGATGTAAAACTATAGTGAACTGAAGGTAAAATTATTAAAATCTGGAAAATTTAGCGTTATCCTCAACATCATGTCCCATCGCAATTTGACCGAACTGTTTCACATGCTGCGAAACAATGCTGTGCACAACCGGAACGTTGGCTATGAAAATGTAAGCATTCGTGTTGGAAGTGAAGCATATGTGAGATTTTCTTTTAACGTTGCTTTCATTTCCCCCAGCACTCAGACAACGAAAATCTACTCGAGCCAGCCGGAAAATCTGGCGAGCAGCCACGATGGATCGGAAAATACGACGAAGCGAACTATTTGCTGTTCAAGTAAGATATTTTTTATCATCTATCAGCAAAGAGTAAAGACGCTGTGCGGGAAAAGATGATTGTGAGTTGTGTTTTGTTGCAGGATTCAGGAGCGCATTAACGAAGTAAAAAAGCTCCAAACGGCCGAAGTACGTTCGGTACTGAGTGATGAAAACTCCACGAGTAGCAGCACGGTAAGACACACGACAATTTTTTTCAACAGCCAACCAATATAGTAACAAGTAATTTTGGTTTTGTTTTGGTAGACTGAAGGCTTGATGATGGAAATAAAGCAATTGATTTGCAGATGTCACGATAACATCAACTCTTTACGCCGCTTGGATAATGGTACTGCTGGAGAGGATGTCTTCATTAATTTGTCCGTCGCTAACATTTGTCTGCTTTTTTCTCCCTCGAACAGGACTCGAAGAAATGCTGTTAAAAAATATACAAAAACACTGTTTGATTATGTTGCAGGGCTTAACGGAGCAGTATCGACAACTGCAAGCACATAAGACGGCTCGTACGCTGAAAGCCAACGAGCCAAGTTTGTCGGTAGTTGGTCCAAGTGGTATTGGTGGCAGCAATAGCAGTAGTAATAGCAATAGCACGATCCTTCGAAACACCTCCTCCAATCCGGTCGACACGTTCGATAACTTTCTGCAGATGGAATCGGATGGGCGCGGAGCCGGATTCGACGATGACGGGGACGATCAGCAGCTATTGGACGATTTCTTTCAGCTGCCCGCGACCGGGCTCACCATCAACCAGAAGCAAATAATGTTGATACAGGCGGACAACACGAAGCAGTTGAAAAGCCGGGAGGATGAGGTGCTGCGCATGACGAACTCGCTTACCGACCTCAACGTCATCTTTAAGGACATCTCGAAGCTGATACAGGAGCAGGGCACGATACTGGACCGGATCGACTATAATATCGAATCGGCCCAGGTGCGCGTCAGCGATGGGTTGCGCCAGTTGCAAAAGTCCGAATCGTACCAGCGCAAGAATCGGAAAATGCATTGCATAATGCTGCTCGCGTTTGCCATTATGTTTATGATAATATTGATTATTTTTACCAAACTGTAAGCGTAGGCCGCTACATTCCATTGTAATTGTGTTATTTATTGATTTGATGTGGTGAGTGTTGGTTCTATCCTATCGATAGCCTGCAGAGCCTTATTTATGTTTACTACTGTATGGTGTAATTATAAAATATTCCTTCTGAAAAGACACAAGGCGTTTGAGAATTTTCTATTCGGTGGTCTTTTGCTGGTTTTAAGAGGGGATGTAATTATGTAATTTATATCCTTAGAAAAGGTATCATTTTGAGAACAAGCTGATGTCCACGTTCCGTATCGCTTCTTTAGGTCACACTTAATTCTTTGGCAGGTTCTCTCAGTGAATCAAAACAGCAATGTTTGAGTTATTGTATCATACTCGATCGCAGAATTTATTTAAACAACACTATTTGCCGGCTGGGAAGCGGTTCTTCGCTTTCCTTTTTGTTGAACTCCCCGGATGTTTGGGTCGATAAAGGGAAAGAAGAACGCGCCTTCCGTCTAAACGTGCCTCATCACTCTAGTGCTCGTAACCGTCCGGCAGTGCGTTGGTGTGCGGGTTGTGGAACAGGCTCTTGTTGCCTTCGCCCCACGGGAAACGCTTGTTCCGGATGCGCAGATGCTCGTACTTGACAAACTCCGGTTGCGGATGTCCGTGCTCTTCCTGGTGCTTCAGGTAAGCGTTCAGCATGCACAGGCCGACAGCGGGCATGGCCACGAAGAACGATAGCTTCTTCCACACCTTGTAGCCTCCGGCTGGAAAATGGGGGAGGATTGTTGTGAGTAACGATGCGAAGTACCCAGAGCTCGCTGGCTGATATTATGTAAGCCATACACGGTACGGTACAGGCAACTACAGCAACAAAAAAGAGCTACCCTTACCTTCATGGCCAGCCACGGCAGACGGTCCACCGACCTGGGCATTGCGGGCAATTGATTGCGAGATGGAACGGCGCAGAATGTGCGAAACCAGCGACATGATTGCAGATTTTTTTTCACTGCTGCGTGATACACGAATGGAATCTCACTGCTTCTTCGGCGCACCAAAAACTGCAAATTTGCTCTGGCAGAAGTTCGATTGACAGTTCGCTTTGACAGCGCTTTGGCAGAGCGAAGAAAACGGAACAGCTTGAAGTTCGCACCCTTTTCCCGGCAGGTGACGCTACAGGCGATGACGTATGTTGCAATGCACAAATGTTTGTACGAGCGGATGGAAAAACCAAAACAAAATATTTTACCCCTTTTTTCTCTATTCCTAAATAAAACGTATTAGTCAGGGCGCTGTGGTACGAATCTAATAATGCTTTAATAAAATTTATACATTAACTATGCTGAACCAGTCCAACAGCTCAGTCGGTAAAGTCGGTATAGTCGGTCCTATCAACCAAGCTTGTTCCGGGAACAAATCATAACGCGCCGTGGGGATTGTTTGATGCTCAAAACAAGTCACACATTGTTTCCCCTTTAATTTACAAACTATGTAACAACACCGGAACCATCAGATTCATAATTCATGTAAATAGATCCTATTTCCCAAGGATAACCTGAATTATTTTATCCTCTTTGAACAATATTGGGACCGTCCTTTCCTACTATTTTGACGACTTTTTAAAATAAAACACATCCGTTTCGTCCTTTATAAATTCAGTTGTCTTTATTTTCCATGTAACATCATTCTCGTAAAGTTCAGATCCATCAGTTGAATAAATGCAAGGTTTTCCAATGGCTCAGGCTACGCGTACAGCCTTATATACGTGCAATCTGATGTTAGTTACGAAATTACATTACAACTGCTCTGATATCGTTACTCTTTCTGTTGTCAGTATTTACCAAACTTAGATTTTGTTTCGCCCAGAATGGGGGTGATGTTATAGAAATAAATCTTTTGGTTTCCTTTGCAGCTCGGTTGACCAAGCCGTGGAAATGAACAAAATTAAAAATTATGAGTAACTCACTCCAATACCCACTTGTTAAATTTAAATGTAAAAAAAGCTTAAAACTAGTAACGCACTCGCTCTCCCCTTCTGCTAGGACGTTACATTTTAAGCCGTGCCGCCGCCGGTCTGTTGCTGGTAGACTTCAATTGTGTCGCCTTCCTCCATGTCCAGCGTTGTCGGTGTATCATTTTCGTTGATTGGTTGCCCGTCGAATCGGAAGCGCACTACCTGCATCGAAAGACCCTGTCCAGAGCGAGACACAGAAAAAGAAAATTGCGATGTATGAGTCACAAAGCAAAGATGTTCCTTAACCGAACAGACTTACCGCACGATCGCAGTAGGCGTTCATAAGCTTGCGAAGTGGTGTGTGCTTTTTAATTTTGAACTGTACCACCGCATTGTCCTGTCCCAGTACCTTCAGGTTGATATGTTCGGTCTCAGAGCCTTTCGCAACCTATCGTGTTTTTGAGAAAAGAGATAAAAGAAAAACAAGGAGACTAATGAATAAAACAAAGAGGTAACTTGTAAAACGTAAACAACCAGCTCTACTTTCTTCGCATTTATGAACAAATTGTGAATATCGCTTATTTCTAGGCGATGCGCAAACATAGCGTCCTTGGCTATTCCCGGAAACAACCCATCGAATAAGAGTATCGAGCGTAGAGAAGTGTGAACAGGATGTAGAGGAAGGGGATGCTAGGAAAATTGTTCACCATTGTTCGATGCAGATGTACAGATCAAAAAGTTACACACACATCAAGAAAAGTGCCATTATAACCAGTTTAGAGGCAGGCGGACTTACCGTACGATCGCAGGCAATAAAATGCCCGGCATTTTGCAGAAATCATCGTCGGAGGGAAGGGGAAGGGGAAGGGAAGAAGGGTAATGAGCGTGTGTCCCAAAAAGCCGACACCATCATGGTCACAAGCGCCATCGATGACGCCGGAAGGAGACCGCACACATCAACCAAGATTGAACGATTTCTCCCCCCCGTTAGTCAATGTTAACAACTACTTGCTAAATCCTATTGCCATCTTTCGTACGTACCTTCTTTTCGTCAGCCATCTTTTTTCCTACACACAACGGAGCTACGCTTAACAACGAAACAGACTTTTTGCTTCCACAAGGAACTTCAGACCGCACAAGCGTCCACTGCCACCAGATGCACAATTTGGAATGAAGTTTGAGCGGTGAAATATTTGACAACTCAACCAAGGTATGAATATACATAACAGAAGGTACCCAACCTGCAAAATCTGACGTAAAGAAATTTAAGTGTCAAGGAGCGTCCAGACTATGCACCATAACAGTTATACGTAACAAAATTTTGTTATGTTATACTTGTTACGCGTAACAAAAACAGAATAGCGAAATATCGAATCCGTACCGTAACATATGCTCGAATTTAGCAAATTCGAGTTGTTTTGCAACGGAATTTTTTTTAAACATTGGCCGTTGATCTAAGCACTGAATTAAACTTTTTCCCATGGTCTTTGTACAAAAATATTGTGTTTCTGCAATAAAATAGAACCATGTTACGCTATGCGAGGGATTTTGCATCCACACTTGTTAGGCCATCTCCACATGGGCCGCGTTTTCCGCGGTACCGCGGAAAACGCGTATAACTTGTATGCCACTTCACCGCGGTCGGCTGCCAAATCTCCGCGGCAGGCTGTCTTTCTCCGCGGCAGACTGTCAATCTCCGCGGTTGTGAACTGTTCCGCAGCGTTGTCCATCTTGAACAAAGTCGCGTTTCCGCGCCTGTTTGACAGTCTGCCGCGGAGAATGACAGCCGACCGCGGCGCAGTGGCATACAAGTTATACGCGTTTTCCGCGGTACCGCGGCAGAACATACGGGTTGATAGAACCTTCTGCAGTATGATTAAATTGTTGAGCAGGATTGCTAGCATTAATATGAACCAGGAGAGCACTCATAAATACAACAGTCACATTACCAACCTGCCGGGCGCTCACACTTTAGTCTGAGTTTTTGACACGCATCGAATGATTGCAAAATATAGTATCGCAAAAACCCCTTACTCGGATATATACACCTTGGTCAAACCATTTGACCGATGGGATGTCAAATGTTCTGCCCTTTGGTACGTATTGAACAATATCAACAACAGAAATAGTTAAATGGACATTCCATCCCCATCCAACTTCTTGGCTTCGCGGATGATATTAACATCATTAGGGCAGGGCCACGAGAGTTGACAAAATGCAAACAAATTTGTCAAGTGACAAAATCAGCTTGTCAACTGCGAAAAACCACTATACCGTGGCCGCGCACACAATTGTTTTCAGATTTCCGATACCAGGAGAGCATGTTTAAACATTAACTTTCCCGTTGATCGTGAAAAATTTCTTCGAAAACTATCAGTTTCCAAATGTATGGTACCAGGAGAGCATGCACGGAAGAGGTAGCACCTGGTAATTTTGCCCGCCTAAAGTTATGCAATGTTTAAACACTAACTTTCCATACCAACCAGCTGTTTTCAGATTTCCGATACCAGGAGAGCATGTTTTTCAAGAGGTGACACCTGGTACCAGCCGAGAAAGCACAAATCACTCGCTTCCCGGTAGTTGCAATCTCAAATTGTTGCATGTAAGATGTTGCATGCCAGATGTTGCGCAACATATGTTGCGCGACATATGTTGCATGCCAGATGCTGTGCAACATGTGTTGGGCAACATCCTGGTACTCGGCTGGTACCAGGTGTTACCTCTTGAAAAACATGCTCTCCTGATATCGGAAATCTGAAAACAGCTGGTTTGTATGCAAAGTTAGTGTTTAAACATTGCATTCTTTTCGGCGATTTTCGAGCAAAATTGCTGTACTAGGTGTTACCTCTTCCGCTTTGCATAGAATTTTGTACCAGCCGACAGGAAGTTTGAGCGAAATGAAGGATGCTTTCCGTTTCATCCATCTTCCTTACACTAGCGATCGCTCTCACGGATTTGGTAGTATGCAATGCTAAAGTGATGGGCAAATTTATTCCACACTGCAGGTGTCACCTCTTGAAAAACATGCTTTCCTGGTTTCGCAAATCTGAAAGCAATTGTGTTGTTCATCGCCTAAAACATCAACATGAGCGAAACAGGTTTCTAAGAAATTTCTCTGATTGTTACCGTAAAGTAAACCGATTGAAAACTGTACCTTGTGCGAAAAATCGTAGAAGGCGTTGGACTAATCAGGAATCGTAAATGTACGTAAATCGTAAAAAATGTGATCCAAGTAGTGGTGTTAGTAGTGGCGATCCAAGTAGGCCCGTTTACAGGGCTACGCAACAGAACTCTGAGATGTACGCAAGGGAGCTTTCTTTCCGAGAGTTTGCTGGTGTTGTTAAATCATGTTTGAAGTACACCTCCCTAACACCGATATTGCCGTAGCAAAATTACAGGCCCCCTTTAAAAATTCCGCCCTGGGCCTCCAAGGGGATTGATCTTCCACTGAGCGTATCAGTTGACGGCGACAACCTCGAGGTAGTAAAGGAATTCTGCTATCTTGGGACGGTCGTTATCGCAATCGTCGGGCAATCGGTGTTTGACAAAAGAAGAAGTTTGCCAAGGGAAAAGTAAAATTAATGTTTGAAAAGGAAAATTAATATTTCATCTCGATTTTGTCATTGTTGCCTTTGTCTATTTTTTCCAGCAATTGTTAATTATACCTAACTGCATATTAAAAACATTATTCATCTAGCACCAAGAGATAGACACTGAGCAGGTCTTTCATTTGTTTACGAATAAAGTTTTTCATTTGTTAAATGCTTTGGCTATTTTATAAACTAACGAATGCTTATAACCCGTGATGTTATGTCTTATGTATTACAGCGTTGCTAAGGCTAACTCGCAACGAGTGCGATGTCTTTCCTATGGCTAACCTAGAGCTTCTCGATTTCATATTGCATTTTTTTCGGGTTTTTCACAGCAATCGATAACAAGAGGTTGGGGAAAAGAGAGACGGTCGTTAGAATCCTGCCACGTCACCACCTTTACGGTAGTCAGCATTCGCATACACCCCGGATGCGTTCTGGGCGATTGCACAAATAATCGAGCCACGCTCTCGGTAACGTGTCGTTCGATGTCCTTTGCTCTGCAATCCCTTCACGATGAGCTGCAAGGTGTGAAATAGGTTAAGGATATATTCAAAGACAATGTGGTCCTGATGTAGCGCTTACATCCAGATTGCCGTACTCATACTGTATTGCCATCGGGATGAGTTGATGATGAAATCGGGGTGCATCGATCGCTTCCTTGATGTCATACCCAAACCAAAGCACGCGCATTATCGTCTGCAAGGAGGAATCGAACCCGGATTAAATGTACAACAGGCAGATCAAGGTTGGCCACTATCTGCAACATACCAGTGCGACGGCCGTGGTAATTTTTGTCCCACCGGCTGCTCCAATTACCAGCTTGACGTTGTGTGCCGGATCCGTCACGATCGTGGGCGACATGGACGAAAGTGCCCGCTTGTGGGGTCGTATGAAGTTTGCCTTTGACCCGGGCAGTCCAAAGTAGTTGCGCAAACCGGGCGACGAAAAATCATCCATGCCACTGTTGACGATAATGCCGGTACGCTGCCCCATCAAGCCTGCCCCGAAGCTACAAAATGAAGACGTGTTTAGAGGGCGCCTAGGTACACGCACATGCTAATTCCGGCAAAAAGCTTACTAAAAGTTCACCGAACTGGTCGCCGATACTGCATCTCCGGATGGTGCTATTGGTGTTTGTTGAACGTGATGTATGTGAGTTAGTTCGGATACCTGATGTTAGTGGAGTCATATTTACCTAGCACTGATATGTGTGCGGTTCCGTCATTGTTCGGCGTAAAGAAGAATCCATCATAATCTGCCGGTTCCGTTCGTGTCATGGCGTCTTCTATACGCGTTCTGATGACTTCTGCGTACTCCACTGAGGTAAGATTTGCAGTGAGCTGCGGATAGAAGAGGTAATATCTGCACATAAGCCCATTCCATATCCGACTTCTCAGCGAAAACCTACCTCAGCGACATCTACGAACCGAGGGTCACCAATTTCCGTTCGTTTGCCGTACGCAAATTTGAATGCCTCCACGATGCGATGCACCGTACGGATGGTGTCCTCGATGCTGCTTGCATCGTCCGGCTGGAAGTGATATCCTTTGAGGATGTTCATGATGAATGCTAGCAAGACACCGCTTGCCGGTGGTGGCACCACGTACATCGTGTCCCCGCCCAGATCGATTGGTATGGATTCATTCCACCGCACACTGGAGAGCAAAATTCGTTCTTTGAAGACACTTTGGATATGATTGTCAAGCATCTATAATAGAGCCCGAACTTCTTTCTTGCTAACTGTCAGATAACTTCATAGAATTGTAGAGATACAAAACATGACTTCTTCAAGATCACAAGCGTCACTATTCTACAATACGGAATAGGCTGTCGGACTAGCGAGAGTTAAGCGATAGCATAGGCTATTGACGAGGTATCTGCGTCATCTTTAAATGAAGTCCTTGGGACTATCAGGAAGAGCCATTATGAGTTAGTGGCAGATCTCTTTAAGAACTCTTAAAGAGAGCTCTTTGTACAAATCCAGAGCTAAAAAACTATTGAAAAAACGGAAACCATCGATCGAGTCGTTACTCCGCTAAGAGATATGAGATCAAGTGCCAAATACACTACAACTGATTCTGTTGTAGCTTTGCTTGTAGAATATTCCATCCCTGAGCAAAGCACATCCATCATTAATGTCGAACATAATCCTCACCAACAGCCTATTCTTCCCCGGAGACCGGAGAGTAAGCGTTATTGGGCCTACCTATAGCTCCGTAAATCATCCACCGTGATGATGCTGCCCATATCGTGAAGATCCGCGGCAAAGTCGTTCGCTAGGTTACCCTGATATAGCGTGTCACCGCCCTCTAGCGCGATTTGATCGAGTGTGTCGCACAGCTTCGTTGGTCGTATGAAATCCCCCTGTAGCTTTCGCCTTCCGGTTGCTGGATCCGTAAATAGCTCCCTGTTTTGGGTGGATAAACATGTTGATATTACGATAGGGTGGTGGATAACAAGCAGCTTTAGTCTAGCCCGTACCTGATCTGTTCGTCGGCGAGTGCTTTGGAATTGAACGATAGGGAATCCTGCATGTGCTTGGAGATTGGTATACCCTGCCGACAGAGTTCCTGCGTGGGACGTAACACCTCGCTCCAGGGCAGATGGCCAAATCGCTGATGGGCCTCCCAGTAACCCTTCAGCTCACCGGGTACAGCGACCGACAGTGGACCTTCGTTCGTGGTGCTTGGATCGTGCAGATGCATATCTTCCACTGCGTGGCCGGCTGCAATTTCCCGTGCATCCAGCGTGTAGGCTCGATGCTCCTGGCGTCGGTAGATGTTCATCACGAACCCACCGCCCAAGCCCATCGACTGCAGGTTGGTAAGCCCGGCACAGAACATAGTGCCGATAGTGGCATCGACTGCGGATCCATTCCGTTTCAACAGGTCTCTAGAGGAATATACAATGGAGAGTGTACAGTTCGCTGTAGGTGTTGGAACTGAAGTGGGTGATGACCTTACCGACCAATGTTACTGCAGATGTCCGAATCTGAGCAGATGGCCGCCGTTTCGTACATGTGAAGCGTTGAGTAGGACAGCTTTACCGAGAGATCCGTGTGGCCTGGATCCGGCGGTAACAGTGCATCGGATGTTCCATGATGTGGTGGTGTCTGTTTCAAACCGACGCCAGCTTGGTACAGATACGGTCGGCACCAGTACAGTAGCACCGCAACGAGCGGCACATGGAAGAATGCTACTATTGTACGGCTGTGAAGAAAGGTACGAGGCACGAGAATGTTTGTATTACGTGCCACAACGTCAGTGCGGTCAATTAACATATGCACCATCGATTGTCCAAGTGGAGATTCGGCATCGTGCGCTACCGTTTATTGAACCGGAACATCTTCAGCACTAGACTGGAAGGCACTGTCGAGCGGTTCACCCAGCGGACAGCGAACTCCCTGTACGTCCGGCGTTCGCACAACACACATCACCCACAGCACATCTTGCTACACTCCAGAGCAGACAATCGGACAATCTATCGTTGCTTCATCGTGCTTCAATCACCTGCACGACACGCGCTCGTTCGTGCGCATGCTCTTCGCACGCAGGAGGATTGATACATTTTTACCCACCCGACTAATGCACCAACCGGTCGATTTTCGTTTGGATACTATAGGAACCGAAACCACACTCACACACGTTTACGGAGATGGTAAACATAACCGCCACACACGTGAGCGACGAGGTGGAATGCGTGCAGAGGAATAAGCGGTGTGGCAAGAAGTGACTCGAGATGTCACCGAAAAGTTGATGATTGGAGAGTAGGCGAGAACGAAAGAAGCCAGGGCCTCGAATGGAAGAAATGGAGTAACAGGGACACGATTAACACGGTACCCCTATACCGTACCACCGGATACGGGGATGAGAGTTCTGGAGTATTCAGAATCGGATCAAAAAAAGAAGGGACTGGCTGGCAGGAACTTAAGCTTATTGATCCTGATGGCGGTTGTGACGATGCCCTGTGGCGTAAAGCTTTAACATATATCGCGGCGGATGTGGCCGGAGCTTTTCTTCCCATTCGATTGGTGCGAACATTGATTGGGCACGTGATGATGTTGAAAGGGGACGGGGTTTCGCTTTGATTGCGGTTTCTCGTTTCGCTCGTACAGGCACATTGACAGTTAGATGAGGCTAATACATTACCGGTTGATCATCTCCTGCTCGGTTGGCACGTTTTGCAGCGTGCGGGACAGGAAGTGGTGAAGGAGACGCACTAGCAGCAGTGCGTTACCATGATGTTGGTTCGCAGGGTTGGAGCTCACTTTTCGTTTCGACTTAAAATAAGGAGCCTCAAGACGTTTGAGTTGCTACTATACAGGGCGCTCCCACTGCAACTTCAACGGTCTACACTATCTAGATACACCGAACTGGATCACTCCACCACACGTATTGATGCGCGCGCTCGAAGGTATTACCAGAGGATATTGGAGTCCGCGGAACTGCTATTAACTGAACTGCGCGGTAACTCCGTTTGCCGTGGCTGTGCAACAGGCTCTAAACGATGACGATCTGCGGCTCCATGCGCCCGTTTTGGCAAAAAAGGTTTCGTGTTTGCGATCGCTAATCAGTGATCACTCGTCTATCGCCTTCTCCCGCATCCACGTGCTCGGTCGGACATAGCGATGTGGTGCGGTGGTGTCCGGCCTGCCGTCTGCGTGCTGTTCTATCGCTGCTCGGCCGAGACCTGTTTTTTTTTTTCGGGGGGAGGGTTATGGTATTTTTACCGCCTTTATGTGTTGATTTTGTTTTCGCTCTTCTTCAGGTTTAGTACGTCTCTGGGGTTATTTTCGGTCGTGTGGCGTTCGGCGTGTGTTCGGAGGATGGTTGTGTAATATTATGCTGTCGTCGGGTGTCGCATCACCGTTCTGCGCGCAATGTCCAGAGCAATTTCTGCCGTGGCTGTTTTCGGCTGTTGCGTGGTTGCTGTTTTGTACAATACCCGACCTCACATGGGCGTTTTTCCGTCAGCTTTTCATGACCTAATTTATACGCTTCTTTTGGGGGCGATCTTTGGGGGGAACCGGAAGGCTAAAAGGTTGGAGTTTTTGGGTGTGTATTGTGAGGTCTTTTCTGTATATCTAGTCCCACCTCGGACGCTTGTTTAGAAGGCGGTTGATTGAACTGGACAACGATCGTAACGGCGCCAGATATCAGAAGGTGTTGGGTTACGGTCGAGGTCACTTACAGTATTAGACTAACTGAATCGAACACATGCCATGATAAGAAGTCGTCCATTGAGATTTCGGGAATTTTGTCTACGCATGAACGGATGAGTACGAGAGGAGAATGAGAGATTGCAAAAGAATGAGCACTGTTGTGACTACTTTATTAAAGCGATAAGCGTGATCTAGGCGTTTCGGGAAGTAACTGACTGCACAAACTCATCTCAAGGATGCCTATTGTTACATGCTATAGTGGAATAGGTGGTACAGGTTGTTGAAGCGTTAAAGACAGACGAGAAATGGGTTGTTTGAGGAGTTTCTAGTAGGCCTCGCAGGGCTGGAGAGTAAAGTACGAGAACGTAAGACAGGTGAAGGATAGTGAATAGCGTCCCGGGAAAGGTGTGAAGGCACATCAGTGAAGCTCAATAGCAGCCCTGGTGTAATAAAAAATCCGGTCACGGCCCCGTCTACTTTCCGAGCTGTTCTTCAACGGCTCTAGACCAACATTATATGAAGAGCATTGAACCATAATTGAGTCCCAGGAAGCAACGGAAAACAATCTATAGGAGTACGTACTAAACAACGATAAGATACTGTCAGACATGCAAGTTCTCTGAAGCCTACGAATTAGGATCTTTAAAAATCTTCGCTATAATGGTTTCCAAGTGATTGATAAAAGTTAATTTGTAATTCATGAAAAACATTAAAGGAAGGAAACAAACATTAATAAGGATTGAAGAGACCAGCGATTTGGTGAAGTCTTTGGATCGTCTGCATAGACTAGGTGTCCAGAAGCAGGAGGGATGCAGGAAACATCATTTCGAGCTAAAGAAACATGAAAGGACTAGGCACTCTCTCTTGGGGGACCTTCGAAGTACTCGCGAAGGATGTAGACGCAACTGTCACTGAACATACGTCTAGCCACGGAGATGCACTTGCAGGTCGAAGTATATAACAAAAAATAAATTGGGAAAAATATGACAAATTACCCACTCCTGGATGAGCCTGAACCTGACACAAGTTTTTAAGTTTACTGATGTACAATTCTAGAACAATCAGGTCTATAGTCAAGCGACAATGTTATATACAATATATTACACACCATACATTGTGGTGAAAAGAAATAGTAATTGCCTAAAACTCAGGACTTGCACAAAAAATATCTCCAACCTGGTGGACCTACTTCTGAGATCTTGACTTGTATCCTTATACTGAGATCCTGCCTTACAACCCTTATAACCCTTGCAACTTTCGTGACTAATTCCAGCAAGTATTTCTTCAATAGTAACACTTTTTTCCATCAAAACCTGTTCCTGTTGCTCTTTCGTACAACAGCTTTCACAGACACCATCTTTGGAAACGTCTATCTTTGCATCTTTGGAGACACCATCTTTGCCAACTTATTCGTCTCGTGTTTGTGATGCAGAGATAATGATGATGCTACGAGATCACGATGATGCTACGAGATCAAGACCAAGCGTGCCACCATTATCGAACGGGTAAATAAGATCTTCAAACAGTGTGGTCAAGGTGAGAAATCGCGTCCATGATCAATTCCAAGTTGTCTTTAGCACTTAACAGACGTAATGAAGCGTCACCAGTCAGCGTTCACAAATTCCATTACGTTCCCTTCCGGTACACCTTTTGCAATTAGCATACAGCCGGTAAATGTGTGCCGGGCAGGGTTCGTGTGCATTTGTTTGTTCGCCGGTCTATTTACGCTATCGATACCCCCTCTTTCCGGTGCGTGCATAATTGACCTTACGTGGCTGGGTATGCTTTACCGTTTGCTCCACATCCGCTATTTTTTGCGGGTGGAGTTATTTATAAATGGGCTCTAGAACTGAACGCCAGCCATTTGTCGTTTATCAATATTTTTGCCCATCCTTTACCGGAAAAAAGCCAACGTATGACGCGGTGTGCACCATCAAAAGGCATTGAAAGTTAGACGAGAACAGAAAAAAAGCATCGAGAGATGGATATTACTGTTGGTTCTTTACATTAGTGGGTCGTCGAACGAATTTTGATTACATTCAACCAGCACCAGTTAGCGGGGGTGCACCAGTTGTACGGTGCAAAAGTTGATTAGACCACCGCTACATGGTACATGGTGGTGCTATCATATCTCTCCTTCGCTCGTCTGCACTCTTCCGGTGATAAGTAAAACAAAAAAAAACAAAAAAATATAACCCAACCTTCATCCCAGCAAAACCGGTGCAAAAAGGGATGCGAGGAAGTGCATCGGGCGAACACTTCCGGCGGCGACGATGAATGTGATGAGTGTGCGGCTAAGCTAAAAATAGACACTTCCTGCGGTGGTGGTGGTCCTTTCACCGCGCGCACTATGGCTAGATTGACACAAGCGCCAGGGTGGAATGCAGATGCGGAAAAAGTCTGGCTCGTAACGCTTCCGATTAAATTTCTAGCCCATTCTCCAAAGGTTCTTCTTCAACCACCGAACGATGGAAGGTAAGGCGGAAAAAAGCAAATTGCTTTACAACTTTCTCCAGCCCAGCAATGCTCATTACGGCGTAGCTTAACATTACGGCACACGGAAACAGAATGCAGGAATCAAATGCATCATGGGCGACGGTGCGCCTCCATTAGCCGAGTAACCCTGCACAAGGTATTGTTTTTTTTGTTCTCCTTCAAACTAGAGCGTATGTTCACAACTTGCCAGACATGAAAAGGCACACCACTAGACCAGCACAGCCTATGAACCTGTTGACATCGTTCTGTGTGTGTATGTATGTTGTTTTTTTGCCACTCCCAAAGTGTGAGTGTTTGAAGAGTTCTTGATGATCTTTTTTAATGTCCGCTCTTCACACACATGAACGCAATCGTTGGTCGAGTATTGTGCGAAATGGTTCGTAAATATTTGTGGCACGGCATCAGCGCATCAGGCAAGAGGGTTGAGGTTTAATAAGCGAGCGTTTCACCCGGCACGACAATCGAGCGTAATGAAGTGTTGAGTGGTGTATTTGTTTCCTGCAGAGGGCGCTTTATTACGTGTCGGTAAGTTAGGCGACCTTCAACCTGTGGCGAGTGTGGTGCTCCGCATTGACAAACAATGTTTACTGGGCGGGTATTCGCGAGGTAGGTAGAATGGAGGAACAAAACTAATCGACTAAAGCTTTAAAGTTCTTGTTCTCCAAGCAAAAAGGATGCCAAGCGGTCTCGGAAGAAGCGGGACGAGTAAAGTAGAACGATTACTTATTTATATCCGATGGTTTTCTAATATTTAACTTCTCTGCATGTTTCGCCTTCCTGCCTTCTCTTTTCGGTCTATCGATTGAGTGTCCACACGCGTCCACGTTCAGAACACGTGCATTCTTCCCATTCCCACCGTCATCTTCATCAACTTTATCTGTTTCCAAAGGATTCGTTTAGTTTTTTGTTTTTATCATTTTTTTTTTTCAAATATTGTTGGACGAAAAACTCAACCTTCAAGGACCATGTGAGTAATAATTGATATCTGTGCAGTCCGTTTCCTTTTGCCCAATGTTTACTTTGCCCCCAACGTTTAGCTCCTATCGCCGCAACTATCCTTCTTCTGCTGTGACTTCTGGTTTGGAATTCTCAATATATTATTTGAGGCACACGTACGCTTTGAATCCCCATAACAAACATACGCTGCCAAGACGGCTAGGAGTGCGGAAGGATCGCAAACTTGGACTTAAAACAATTATACGGGCTTCCGGAATGCCCTTTTCGCCGGTTTGACCGTGGCTTGTCGAGTTGGAAGCATGAATAATTAACGCTAATTTCAAGCGGCGAAGCTGTACAACGGCGGTATCCACGCATCCACATCCACAGTCTTTCGCCTTGTGTGTGCGGGTCACTATGGCAAGATACACACACACACACAGGCGTTCACGAGCCGTCCACAATCAACGGAGGCATACAAATTCCAACAGAAAATTGGGTCTTGCCGTGGACTCGTTCGCAAAGCACGAAGTGTAAGTGGGTTCGGAAATAAAGCGAGCGATACGCATATGCATTCCATTAGAGGAAGGAATTAGGAGAATCAATAAATTTGTAGCATTTTTAATCAGGCAACACTGTTATTTTTAAATGTCATTATGAGGCTGTTTTTCCACTATGAAGCTTGAAAATGGCAACTTTTGTACCGAGTAATGTGTCCCCGCGGGGAGTTCTGTTTCATTATTGCAATTTGCAAGAAAACTGGCTATGGCAAGGTACAGAATTTTAGATGAAGTTTATGCTAATCATGCTCTAACCGAGGCAAGAACAATCCGACGTTTTAAGAATGTAGGAGGATAGGCAACAAGAGAAGATATTCGATGGACATATTGCTCAAACACCAGCTCAAAGAACTCGTTGTCGCTCGATACAAGGATGCCCTTTGACTTGCCAGCTGAAGAAATGGTTAGTCGTGGCATGCAATTACTGAGGTTCGGTGTACGCATGTCTGAGGACTTCAAAGACCCAATCTCATTATAGTTTGTGTACTGTAGTACCGTCCGATCACTCATCGAGTTAGCTGCTATGGTATGGATGGCTTCAACTCTGCGATTAAGGGAGAGTCTATCCAAAGAAATTTGTTCCGTCACAAAATTCGCCTACTTTCTAGGTTATCTGGCAGTCAGCATCCATCATCCATGGTTGTCGATTGAATGATGAATCTATGAAATAAATAAGTAAATAAATAAATAAATAAATAAATAAATAAATAAATAAATAAATAAATAAATAAATAAATAAATAAATAAATAAATAAATAAATAAATAAATAAATAAATAAATAAATAAATAAATAAATAAATAAATAAATAAATAAATAAATAAATAAATAAATAAGTCATTTAATTAACTAATTAAATAAATAAATAAATAAAGATAAACTATTTCCCATTTCCCCAATAAAGCAACTAATTTCCCATCGTCAAACGCCTTGTTCCTTCTAAGCATACCGCTTAGACAACAGTCCAGAAGATCATACGGTGTATTTGGTGGGACCAACAAAATGTGGTGTATTGTGAGCTGCCAACGCAAAGATCGCAGTGGGATGAACTTGAATATATCACGAACTTTTCTCATATGTGCTTCAAAATTCGATAAGATAAAAGCTATGAACTTTTTGCTACTCCTTACATTCGAATGACACGTACGGAAGACCAAGACGCAGATGGACATGGTCGTCTCGTTTGTGTTTGCAGCCTATATGGCTCTCTTCACTTCGTGTTTTGTGGACGATGCGGCAGGATCCAATTACTATAAAAAAACAATGTATACCTTCGTGAGTTGTGGACGGCCCGTGGACGCTTGTATGTGTGTCACGCCTTCCGGATACTCACCTCGGCACACCTGCGGGCAACAACACATTCGCAATACGAACTTTACGGTGAAAGCATTTGCATGTCGTACCGACGCTGTCATCACAATCGGGTTTTGGGCAGAATCGAATAACACCGACACCAAACGCTGAGCTAACACAAAAAACATTTCCGTTTTAGTTTATTCCATGCCTCTTAATATACCCCCGGAATAGGGGCAGGGATTTTGCTACATCATATGGAGCAATTACCATTCAGTGGGCATCTTTCTACCCTTTCGAAGTTATACAGGAAAGGGTTTTATTTTTTGTTTCTTCGTTTTTGTCGCTACTGCTTTACCATTGATATATTGACGGCGATGAGCTAATCAACTGACTAGTTTTTTTTCTCTCTCCTTCCCTTGTTGTTGCTGTTTCCTTACTGGGTTGTTGCTTACCTATCTTGTTTACCTTTGGTTCGGTTGTCTATTGTACTTTTCGTCCATTTTTGTTTCAGTTTTCGATTTTTTTTTCGAATCGATCTGCTCTTCCTTTTTACTTCTTGCTGGGAAAAAGGTGCTCTCGCTTCTACGGTGTTGTTTTTTCTTTGTTGATACCATTTTGCACTACAGTCTCAAAACATGATTTGTACGTGCAGATGTAATTACGTTTACCTAAGAGATTGTTTCGTTACCACGCGCGCGTATGTATGGGTGGGTGGGTGTTTTCAATTTGTTTAAATTCCTTCGATTGCATCACTTACTTAATGTCTTTTTCTTTTGTTAGTGTAAGTGCTGCGATTACGCTGATGTGCGATTTGGAATTTTCTTCCATTTTTTTTAAATAGATTTTTTTTCTAATTTGTTTTACATCGTATTTTACCTTTTTTTTCTACGATGCTCTTTTTTTTAAGTGGCGAACGTGCTACTACTTATTGTTTTTTCCCAAGTTTTACCTTTTTTTTTGTCGGTTTTGGGATTAAACATTTTCTTTACACAAACTATATTCGCTGCTCGTCCAGTTGTCTACTGCGCTCCTCTGTACCCATCCAAAACCCTCCCGTCCCATTATCGCACGGGAAAACATTAAACACGGGTGGGCGGGGAGCATGAGGAATGGAGAGGTTTGGGAATGGAGGAGGGTAGGGAGAGGAGAGCAAGCACGAGTTTGCTTAGCAGTGTAAATCTTTGCTTCACATTTAATAGTCTGATAAATATATATATATTTATATATATATATTTATGTATATATATATGCATATGTCTAAGTATATAAGTATATAACCGCTTTTTAGTCAGTCCCGTTGCCTAAAATTTCCTGCAGTGAGGAAAACTTCCTAAACGATATCTTCGGCTCGAGGCAGATGGGGCCGGCCGAGAGGGGTGCGGCTGGGTGCAGCTTGGCACCTGATTGTCCAGCGACGCTGAGATTGTCTGTGGTGCAGATCGGTGGTATCGTGGCGACGAGTGCCGCCGGCAGCCGTCCACCGTCGACGGCGGCCGCCGCTATATCGAACCCTTGATGCTCGAACACCGAAGCGGTTGGCGAGAGGGGCGATGAGGGTGGCGGTGGCGGTGACCGGATGCATTCCGGCGTCTCGTCATCGGTGAGTATCTTCGTGATGGTAATCTTTGGCCGTGGTCCGGCACCGTGATGCGGATGGTGGGAATGTTGCTGCTGGTGCGTATTCGGTACCGGATTGCATACAAACAGGGGCCCGCTCAGTGCCGAGCAGCTGCCGAACTTGACGCGGCTGAGCGGCGACTGCAGTGACGCATCGTGCGATGATCCGTCCAGCTCCAGGCCGATCTCGGAGCGTGTGTCCGGTGCGGTCGCACCACTGGCCGAGCCGGGCCGGCTCGTGTCGGCGGGGAACGCGAACAGCAGCGGTTGCTGCTGCTGCTGTAGCTGCTGCTGCTGGAACTGGGTGCCGCTGAGCGATGGCCGGCGGGAACCGCACGTCGACGGTGTTCGCGCCTGTATCTCGTAGTGGATCTCGATCTTTTGCTTCTGCTTGCGTAAAATGTTGCGAAACGAGCGGCGCACGATTTTGCTCCGCACGCCGTACAGAATCGCATTGATCGTCGGGGAGAGCAGCAGCAGAAAGGAGGCGACATTGAGCAACAGGGCCGGTGTGCGCCAACCGTTCGCCATGAACGGTAGCATGCTGTTCCAGAGGATGACGAAATAGTACGGACAGTGGAACAGTATCGCCGAACCGACCAACTGTATCACGTTTGCGGCCGGGTTGTTCTGGTTGGAGGCTTGCGTGTACGGTTTGCAGTCGGCCGCCGGCCCGGTACCGGCCGGACCCGTACCGGCATTCGGCACAAAGAACGGATTGCGCTGATGGGTGATGGTCAGCTGGGCGGACAGTGTCACCTCCAGGATGGCGGACGCGATCCGGTTGCGCTGGTAGCGTGCGATCATCAGTACCTGGAGATGAAAGGGATGAGACAAACTAATAAGATAAGAAGAAGTCATGCTAACCCGGCCTCATTATACAGAGTTCAGTCATTCTATGAGCCCGTCTATCAGCTCTCAGAACGATAGGAGAAGACACTCCGCAAGAATCTGTCTTTAAAATTTAAAAATAAGACACAATGGAGGCGCCCAGTCATTCTTAAAAATTATTCTTCTCGACGTGGTTCCACCGCATGGACATGGCCCTCCACGGTTTCTTTTTATTTCCACGATCCAAAAGAGCTCTGAAGAAGGTGTCACTGTCTTAAT
Source organism: Anopheles moucheti (assembly GCF_943734755.1). NCBI lineage: Eukaryota > Metazoa > Arthropoda > Insecta > Diptera > Culicidae > Anopheles > Anopheles moucheti. The sequence continues at coordinate 11,129,282 of NC_069142.1, forward strand.
TTATCCGTAGTTGGATAATCAGTCCTACGTCCGGGGAACTGGTCCGGATGGGATTTTGGGTCGGTCCCGTCGTGTGAAGAACACCGCCGCTACCAAATACAGAAATTATTCCTATCCAGAATTCAGCTCCTCTTAAACCCTTACTGAGATATGAGGTAAGGCTTATCACAATTCTCTTTTTTACTCAGAAGAACATTCCAACAAAGACCTACGAAGACGTCTTCACGTCTTGAAAGGTCCGTTGACGAAAATATATTGATGGAGCAACCTCGGATGCGTATTTTGAAGATTGACTGATCAATCTGCAAATGTACTGATCTGATCAATAAAACAATTTCTATTTCAAGAAGGTTCATTACTTTACAGAAGGACGCTGCACGTTACACGCAAAAGAAGGAGGGCGAAAGTACCAAACCAAACACGAACAGAGAGCAAGGACGCGTACGGGGTGAAGGTTACTGCCATTTAGCGTTGTCGACATGCAGCCTGGGACCGGCCTTGAAGAAGGTTCACGACACCACCCCAGGTGCGGATATAATCCGTTCCCACCTTCCTTCACGGCGAAGTTGGGGTTCGACGGCGACAACTCCATTTCGTTGCCACGATTGCCAGCAGACCCAGGCCAGGAAACCCGTGCACAATGGCATGATTGCTCAACGATTGGGAAGTTGATTAAAATATATCGTTCGCAATCGATTTATCGATTCCCTTTTGCTCTCCTCACACCCCGGGACACATTTCCCACCATGCCATGCCTCGAACAGTCGTGACCAAAATAAAGGAACAAAACATCCCCTGCTTCTTTCACACACAGTCTCCCGCACATTCATCATGATCCCCTCGAGCGATGGTTTGCAGCGAGCGCAAAATTGGAAAACCGCGTCAGAGCACACAGGGCAATGATGCACGAGCATCCAGGCGCGCGCGACCAGGTCATAATGCAAATGGTAAGCGAATTCGATGATGATGATGATGATGATGAGGCCCATCCTACCGTTCAACTCCCGGGTTTGTAGCCTCACCAGCCTCACGCCTCGTATCGAAATCCGTCGCTACACCGCACACACCCGCACAAGATTTACTTAGTAGCGTGCTGTACCGTTTGCCTACCTTTCGGGCGCAATTACACCGTGGCTGAATCATTCCGGCCGTGGTTTACTGGCGGCGTGCACCGTGGGGTAGCTTTTGAAGTTTATCGCACATCCATATTCATGAGCAAAGGTAAAGCTTTTTCCTGCTGTACCAATGCGCTGTTGCAATGTGTGTGTTTTTTTTCTGCACTTGTTTTTTAGCACGATGGAGTGTTTGTGTTTTGGGTTTTGTTTTTCGTGATTAAAGAAGGATACAGTCGGGTTTTGGAGAATTAGTGATGTGCTGGGTCGACCAGGAAATTCCCGGGTTGTAGCCATCTGTAGATCCAAAAGCGATCCAAGTGGAGCTGTAGGTACCAGTAGGTCCAGTGAGTTCATCAACTGCAACAGGTGGAAGGAAATATAAGCGACTCCGACCCGTTGGTACAGCGAGTCCGAGTCAGAAGCGGCTGCAAGTAGGTTCAGTAGGTTCAGGTATGTGGAGTCACTCTGATGTCAGAACTGACTCCAAACCGTTGGTGTAGCGTGCGAGTAGGTAGGAGTCACTTATACTTTGTACAGCACCTACCAGAGTCCTTGAATCTACTGAATTTACTTGCAATTCTACAGGCCGATTCGAAATGAATCCTACTACCCATCACCAGTTGGAACCAAGACTCCAACAACAACAAAAACACATTGGAATTAACTTTTTGTTGTTTGGAAGTCACTAACAACATCGTGAGTGTTATAGACCGGGTACAGCTTTGATATACTCCGGCAGCAGGCAGCAGATGGAATGGGAGTCACATAATTAAATACGATATTATTCGTAAGCGCTAAATATAGTATATCCCTGCTGGATGGGTGGTAACAGGCGCCACTTTATGCCGAAAGCTAATCTCAACCGGTATCTTCGACCGGTGAAGGGTCGTAAAAGCCGTCGTGAGTGTAGTAAGGTTGTGGAAGTGGGGAGTAACGGGGCATGATGATGATGATGATTGACTTACTGATTGCTGTCACTGTTTGTCTGCCGAAGCACAATTTTACATTCAGCCATGTGTAGGAGGAGCCAGTGTCAGTGTAATTACGCTCGAGACCGGCAAGGTGCACGTTACACCACGTGCGACAAAATGCGAGTGTGAATGACGTAACGGTGGACGGCGGGACATATTTTCGGGGAGGGTAGGGTAGAAAGAATGCTTACCTTCATGTTGCAGCCCAGGATCAGCACAATCGGTAGCAGGATGGTGAACAGTACGAAGCTGATGCTGTAGATGAGCGATTCCGTCGTCTGGAGGTTTGGCAGGCAGAGTTTGTAATCGCTGTCGAACTTATAGGCCGAGATTCGTACCGCCTGCGGTAAGCTGAACAGCGTGGACACGATCCAACCGGCACCAAGCGTTATCAGGACCTGCTGTTATGGGCAGAGTGTGTCGCCAGGTGTCAGAAATGGTATAAAGGCGTAGCAGGCAGAGAGAATGAGAAAGAGAGAAAAAGAGGGAGAAAGAAGATGCGAGAAAGAGAGAGAGAGAGAGAGAGAGAGAGAGAGAGAGAGAGAGAGAGCTAGATCAAGTAACATGCGATAGTGTGCTAGACTGTGGCAATGCAGTTTGATTGCAGTAGTGTGCCGAATATTGTGCCATTTATTAGAGGTATTTTATTTCATTACCGCATATTATTCAGATATAGAAACATGTAAAACTGTCCATACATTCATTAGCTTTATGCTAGATCTTTCATAGTTGAGTTTATATGTTTTATAGCACAATTTTAATTAAATGCGCCTAAATGTATGCAATCCCCATCACATAGGGATAGCTAATTAGGGGTTTTAGTTATGATTGCTTGTGGAAGCTATTATTAACATGTTGAAACGAGTTTGAAACGAGAGTAATACATTAGAAAGTGTCCACCATGTCATTAATTTTCATTTGCTTTTTTTAGTAACGTTATAATTCGACAAAAAAAAATGTAAAGCAACAATACATAAATGACCGCTAATTCATATAATTAAATTTGAATGTTTTTTAATTGGATAATTTTACATTAAATTGAGACTGTAAATATTTCAAACATTTAAACATTTTTAGGTAATTACACAGTGAAAAATTGAGAAAATTAATAAATTAATAATCAATAAACATATTGTGCGCTTTCTTATGTTCTACCCGTAAGGAGTCTTCCTTCACTACGTATGATGCACAATATACAAAACAAAACGTACCTTTTTGGTGTTGATGAACGTTCCATAGTGTAGAGGCGTAGCGATAGCAAAGTACCGATCGAAGTTGAGTGCACACAGCGTCCACAGCGCGATCGAGTGAAGCGTGTTGAAGCAGAGCCCAAACATTAGACAGGCGACGTCCATTGCGTCCAGTGCGACGGGTAGCAGCCGGAATACGCTCGCGGCGTAGTAGACCAGATAGAACAGACATAGTACGGCGTTCACCACGCCCAGATGAAGCAGCAGTATCTTGCTGGCGAATGTAATCTGTGAACGGCAGAGGAACGGAAACGGGTGCAACGATTTAATGCACCAGACGCAATGACACGTTCCGGTCGTCGTTAAAAGGTGGGAACACAGGGAAGCTTATTAAAAGGATAACTTCAATTAGGTGCACTATTTTATTTCTGCCTCAATCGAGCAGTCAGGGAAAAGCTTCTTACGTCGTGGCACAGCCGTATCGGTTGTTTCCCCCCTTTCAGCAAACACCAAGAACGATAGCCGGCGATGGGTGGCTGCATGCGAACAACGCGCCTCCTCTGCACAAACAAACGAAACAAACAAAACCCCCAGCCATCGTGTGGCCGGGTATGGGTTCCTGCGGCAACCGACATACCAATTAAAAGTTGTTGACGGTTGAAAAATAAGAAATGCGATAGCAGGCGCCCACCGTCCCCCCCAAACGGCACGCAGGCTATAAGAGCCCAAGACAACCCCAAACCATTCACCGTGGCGGAATACGGGTGCATCGAATACGTCGGTTCCATCCGGGCAAGTCATAAGCATCTGGAATTCATCTTCGCGTCGGCGACGAGAACGAAAAACAGTACTCACTTGGCAACGGTTCCCCTGGGGGAGCCGCTTTGGCCCCGGGTACAGGTAGCACCAGGTACGGCAAACGAAGCGCAATAAACTTGTACAAATTAATCGCTTCAGCGCACCGGTAATGGCCGCACAGGGGGGAATAAATAGAAAAAAAATATATATATATATAAAAAATGTATATATATATATATACATATATACGTGTATATTTATGTACACGTTCCGATCCCGATGCCGGTGGGCATTGTTGCTGGATAAAAGCTATCGTTAAAGGGGGAAGGAAAGTAGGTTAGCAAATAAATCGTACCACTGGCCGTTAACTGGCCAATCGTCGCATTGGTCACAACCGTTGTCCGATAATTGGCCTCCTCGTCCCTCTCCACCACCCTACTTCTTCTCCCCGATTCCCCCCCCCCCCACACACACACACACATTCACAAGCAGTTAGGCATCGGAATGGAAGACATCAGGGTTAGAAATCCAATATAGGCAGCAATGGCGATAAATAATCGGACATCCCTTTGCTCGTGGTCACCGAACCGGCACTGCCGGTGAAATTGCCGCCCTGCCAGGCCCAACAAGCAAAACAAAACCCAATACGGCACCGGTCCGGCCTGTGCGGCGGGTGCGGTGAAATAGTAGCAATTCAGGCGTACAATTTTCATTCTCATCAGCAGTTGCAAAGTGCGCTAAAAACACGTTCGACGTGGGAAGGGTATGACGAGAAACGGAAAAAAAATGGACGCGGGAAAATGGACAGCAAAGCACAAAGCACTGTTTCAAAATGGTTACAACGAAACAAAGAACGCGGCGCGAGTGAAAAACAAAACAACCACAATAACAAAAAAAAAAGTGAAAATAAAAATAAAGTCCAGTCACGGCGTAAAATATCTACACCCCGGGTCGAATGCGAATTTATGCGATGCGACCTCGTGTTCACCGTTCTTATCGGGTGCCCGACAAAAATTCCCGTTTTCTTATTCGACCTCTGCCGCTTCAAAAGACACTAGACCGATGGTTTGCGACGAAGGCGTGTTATGTCCCCCTCTCCTACCGCCCCCCCCTATCCGGTACCTTTCCTTCCACCGGTGAGTATCGTGAAAATCCTGCCCGGTGCGACCGAGGCACGAGGCGAACCAATTTTCAGCGCCAATGGATGCAGTTGTTTGCCAGGCGAGCGTAATCCGCAATGCAAACAAAATCGCACTAACTACTGCGGACAGAGCGCACCGGGTATTATGATTTGCGCTTCGACATGCTAGCGTGTGGCGCGTGGTGGATGCGACGGACCGGCAAAACGGAACGTGCTGGAGTGGTGAAACCCTGCCCCCGGGCCCCGGGAACCGAACTACCACCAGCCACCGATCGATGTGCTAACGGCGACTTCTTTTTGCCGTGTGTGTTTTTTTGTGCGCTGCCTATCGCTCACCGTTGTTAGTTCGCGCTAGTTCGCAATTATAGCTCAAATCATTTGCCTCATCATGGCTTTGATTTGCTCTTTACGGTCACCGGACATACTGCTGGAGGTTAAAAGGGTGCGGTGCAAACTGTTACACGTCCGTGTTGGAAAAGCTGTTTGACCGATAATTAATTAGACTCGATTTGTTTTTCTCCCGCAAAAACGATTGCAAACAGTCGTTGGCAAAGGTTTCGTGAGTACGGGAATTCGTAGAATAATTTGTAATCCTTCGAATGGTAAATAGTGTACGATCGTATCGTTATAATTTGCCGCAACTATCACTCAATGTGGCTTTGATGGGATTTTACAAAAACAAATTATTATCTCTGAACCAGTTTTCATTATCCCACTGTAGATCCTTCTTAGCTATGCAACACGTATTTCACTCTGCTTGGATGTGGAGAGTTCCAACGCCTAACAGTATGCAATCATTAGCTTCGTAATCACTTTTGATGTAGAATCTAGGGGGATATTTTCTAGACGCAAACTCTCGAGGATCTATTTAAGTAATGAGGGCTCGTAAAAGGTAATGTGCACGGGGAAAACACTCGCATAGCGAGATCTGGACATTTCATAGACGTTAACCAAACCTCAATTCACAATCTCAATGCTGTTTATCCTTGTTGACCTCACAACTATTGGAATAGATCTAGATTCCTTTTCAGGATCTCCTGATCATTGTTATGAACTATTGGATGATTTTTTTTATCGAGGCCTTCGAGTCGATCCTTCTGAGTTGACAGTTAGCTGCTTAGATGTGACAGATCTCGACTGACAAGATATCAGAATTCCGTTTTGCCTCGGATATCCACTTTATCCCGAGATCTTCTTCTTTCGATTCTACTGCACGATGATGTCTACTGCCGGCGGACCAGTGCAAGAATGCTGATTCGACTGTGTGATCTCTCTCTGATTCCATTCAGATAGAAAAAGATAACATTATGGATCCGAAGTTCCGGTGTCCGTAAAAAAAACCTTGAAAAGTAGTTGCATGATCACAACTCTGTCAAATTAATTGGTAAATTATCAATTTTTGTCTCTCCTTAAACGAATAACTACAAAAAATGCGAAACAATGCCGGGATCTTTACTAGGTAGCACACGGAATTCGTATGGAAAATCGCTACAGTTGTTGTATTTCGGTTAATTTAATATTCTTTCAGCATCATCAAGCTTCAAAGAAGTGCTTCCATCAGTGGAGGATCAATCCCCTTGGAGGCCCAGGGCGGAATTTTTCAAGGGGGGCCCATAATTTTGCTACGGCATTATCGGTGTTAGGGAGATGTACTTCAAACATGATGTAACAACACCAGCAAAGTCTTGGAAAGAAAGCTCCCTTGCGTACATCTCAGCGTTCTGTTGCGTAGCCCTGTAAACGGGCATAGTAAGCTAGTCTCTTTATATAAACGTTTTTATGCGCTAAGGAGAACGATAACGCCACTACTTGGATCGCCATTAGCTGGTACGAAATTCCATTCTAAACCAGCTGTTTTCCGATTTCCGATACCAGGAGAGCATCCACGGAAGAGGTAGCACCTAGTACAGCAATTTTGCTCGAAAACCGCCGAAAGGTATGCAATGTTTAAACACTAACTTTCCCGTTGGTCGAGAAAAATTTCTTCGAAAACTACCTGTTTCCGAATGTATAATACCAGGAGAGCATCCACGGAAGAGGTAGCACCTAGTACAGCAATTTTGGTCGAAAACCGCCGAAAGGTATGCAATGTTTAAACACTAACTTTCCCGTTGGTCGTGAAAAATTTCTTCGAAAACTACCAGTTTCCGAATTTAAAGTACCAGGAGAGCATGCACGGAAGAGGTAGCACCTGGTACTGCGCCGTAAGGTATGCAATGTTTATACACTAACTTTGCAACCAACTTGCAACGCAATGCGCCGTAAGGTATGCAATGTTTATACACTAACCTTGCAACCAACTTGCAATGCAAGTTTGGTGCAAGCAAGAAACTTGCAGCAAGATGGCGCGCAAGATGGCGCCCAACTTCGTACTTGCATGCAACAAACTTGCATGCAAGCTTGCATGCAAACTTGCATGCAAGTTCTTGCAAGCAAATTCTTGCATGCAAACTTGCATGCAAGTTTGCATGCAAGTTTGCATGCAAGTTTGCATGCGAGTTTGCATGCAAGAACTTGCATACAAGAACTTGCATGCAAGAACTTGCATACAAGAACTTGCATGCAAACTTGCATGCAAACTTGCATGCAAGTTTGCATGCAAGAATTTGCTTGCAAGAACTTGCATGCAAGTTTGCATGCAAGCTTGCATGCAAGTTTGTTGCATGCAAGTACGAAGTTGGGCGCCATCTTGCGCGCCATCTTGCTGCAAGTTTCTTGCATGCACCAAACTTGCATTGCAAGTTGGTTGCAAGGTTAGTGTATAAACATTGCATACCTTACGGCGCATTGCGTTGCAAGTTGGTTGCAAAGTTAGTGTATAAACATTGCATACCTTACGGCGCAGTACCAGGAGCTACCTCTTCCGTGCATGCTCTCCTGGTACTTTAAATTCGGAAACTGGTAGTTTTCGAAGAAAATTTTCACGACCAACGGGAAAGTTAGTGTTTAAACATTGCATACCTTTCGGCGGTTTTCGACCAAAATTGCTGTACTAGGTGCTACCTCTTCCGTGCATGCTCTCCTGGTATTATACATTCGGAAACAGGTAGTTTTCGAAGAAATTTTTCACGACCAACGGGAAAGTTAGTGTCCTGGTCCTGGTGCAATTTCGTTTGTACTTTAAAGTCACAAAGTCGATATTCTTCTCTGCATTTAATTTATCACATAGAAAAAAATGTTTTATATAACCAAGAAAGATATTTTTGATCAATTTTCTACCTTGTAAATAAATTTTTTTTTGCTATAATTTAACTTTGTTTTAAAATTTTCAAAAATCGCACAATAGGCACAAATTTATTGGGGCCCCCAACACGGCGAGGCCCTAGGCGACCGCCTACTCCGCCTACCGTTTGATCCGCCGCTGGCTTCCATACATCCATTCGTCTGGAAATCGCCGGAATCGCATCACATTAGGTTTAATGAAAGGATTTGATAGTGTTCTGGGAATTTTTAATCATTCCAAAGTTGCTATCTACCGAGTATCGCGTGTTCTAGCATTCTTCGAAATAGCAATATTTCGTAGAACTTTTACAGCTTCGTAACGTTCCAGTGCATTGTCCTGGAAGCATCTGTTTCCCGTACACTTGGACTGTATTGCTTCTAGGAATTAAGCTTTACACAAAAAACACACGAGCAAAGCTCAAACCACCTGTCTGTTTTACGCGCACGGTGCCAAGTGTTTTGTGATAGACAATTTCACTCGTCCAACAAAAGGATTCGAGGAATGGAATTACCATTTAATGTCAAAATCTGCTCGTTTCGCAGATCAGAACCAATAATTTCTGCTCTATTGCTATACCGTTAACCTGCTTCCTTTCTGACAGTCACTCTAATAAGCCCGTTTGATGGTGCACTGCTGCCTGGAGCGACTTCTCACCGCATTAGACGACCGATTAGGAGTGGATGGTGGCGAGATATGATAGAGAAAGCAAAAAAAAGACACACACACAATGGGAGAAAATAATATAAAAACGCTACTAGCCAGACGCTCTAACCACCAGACACAATGGGCATGTACTGGCGTCCGTAGCCGCGCGAAAACGGGAAGCGAAAAGTCATAAGCGATCGACGATAAAAGCCAATCAACCGTACTGACAGGATCCGGTGCATCCTTCGACAGGGCACTGAAAAACCTACCGCAGGTTCTTCGCCGCACCGATTCCCGTTCAAGTGGGAACTCGTTGATGAGGAAGTCGAACACCAGCGAGGACAAATGTAATTACACCCTGAGCCTTGATGGATGGATGGCTGGATGAAGGCGTGCTACTGTCAGGGTGCTAGTTACCCGGGGAGAACCTCATGCCACAGCCACGAGGAACATCGGGCACATTAAGTAGCACATCTGGAATCTGGGCCGACACTTCCTGAGTGAGTGTACTCTAATGTATTTTGAGTTACCGAGGGCTAGAGCACCCCGGACACCGACAGTACGACGCACATCCTACTTAATCCTTATGTGTGCGTTTTTTTTTTCTATTTCTTTTGGTTAAATTGGAAATTGTTCCAGTGATAGTGCTGTTCAGTTTGCTCCATCAAAACTTACGATGGAAGAGTAAAATTTTATTTGACAAATCTCATTGCGATTAAGCGCACCGAAAGCAGATGTATGGGGAACGGTTTATCCTATCCCACCATCAACTCGCCAGCGGCAAAAGTGTCCTCCGGAAAATGCAAAAACACTCATAATAAAGCTACCTTCAATCAATTTAGATTGATTTTTCCATTTAGATGATTGGCTCTCGGTACTACGGATCTGATGTCTGGCACTACGAGACCCACGGTGCTGGGTGGAGACGGTGGACGGTGGAGAGTGAACAAGTAATGCGATAAAATAAGGTGAAAAATAGCTTTACAATGGTGGACCCGATCCCAGAATTCCGATTCCCCCTGCGTGACACGGTCGGGCACAGTTTGTTTTCTCGGTTGTTACCTTTTCATTCCCAGTTCTCACTTTCCCAGGTTTTGCCGTGCATAGGTAATGATCGAACCGATCCATTTTCGGTCGCACGCAGGGCATATTACCCATACCCAAGGGACCCTCCCTTGTGCGATAGGTTAGTGGAGTGTATTTGTGAACATCGGGCAACTGTTATATTTCTGTGTGTCCGCTCCAGCTCCTATCTGCACCCGGGGCAAGTCAATCACAGCGCTACTTATTCATTGTGATGAGTTTGTGTTTTCGTGTTTGACGAACCTGCCCTGCAATAACCTTTTTCGGATTCATATCTTCGCAACTTGTCCAAAGTTCCCCCGCAAAAGCCCCAAACAAGCACGCACACACCGAACAGCGTAGGCGGACCGATATGCGGGTGCAAAAACGGGACAGCGCGCGGGTGTACGTGAACCCCAAATAACGTCCAATTGAAATTGATCTCACTTCTGTGTCTTTTTTTTTTGTTTCACTTTTTGTCAGTTGGTTGCATTCGAATCGACAGCGTATTGTGGTATGTGTATGTGAGTGCGAAAAGGGACCACAAGATGTGCAAGCAGACCGCTGGTGGTAGGTGTACGGTTCGGTGCGGGATCGATTTGCTTGTCAAAAAATCAAACACGCAGTAACACATAGCGACACCCGAGGGCCGGTGCTGCCGGTGCGATTGTCACGCTCGCGTACAGATTTTGCTGCTTATTTACTTGCGCCGTTGACAATTTGATTACGGGCAAGCTTTGGGCGGGCGCGTCATGTAGCTAGGTTTAGTAACCAAAAATCCAAACGTCCTGACGGTGATGGAAATTGTAGCTGACGGTATTTCGACAATCGCGAGTGAGGTTCTGTTTTTTTTTCATTTTGCTTCTTTCCACCTGTCGCTTGGCATTTCATCTTTCCGGTACAGGTAAGGAAAGTGGTAAGAAAGTGTCGGAAGCAAAGAAGGGGGACATGGTATGAATAAGCTACCTCAAGAATACGGGAGTTTGAATGTAAGCGCGAGTGAATGCTTGCAAAATATCAAATTCAATCAACTTGAAAGAAGTTTGCCGGTGTGGGGGTAGAGGCAGTGCGTTCTACGACCGTGGTAAGTTCACATGGTATGCGCGGGACAATTCTTCTCTCGGTGTGATTTTCTTCTTTCTCTCAACCGTTCGTTCGCAGCGAAAGTCGAAGATGAGAAGTACCTGCCTCGTACTTGCACGTAAAAGCCTAAATTGGCCATTATGAGCGATTTGATGAGCCTTTGCCATCCGACCGCAAGGCAAGGTGTATGTGTGTGTTTTTTTTCGGGGTTTTGGTTGAGGTTACCATCGGTTTGGAAAAAAAACCCGCGCCGAACTTTTTGGGTGAACAGTACATTCCGACATTGATTGATTTATTTAATTTTCGGTTCGGGCATTCGTTACAGCATCCGAGTACGGCGTAACTCGCAGCTGGCACGTGAAACCGAGGCATTCCTAAACCGGGAAGAGGAGAGTAGTGTGCAAATTGTGAAACGGCGAAAAATTGGTAGAACAAAAACCGCAACCAAACCGGTACACCGTTGTCCGGTCGTAAATGGTGTGGATATGTTGACCGGGAGTGGATGGAAATAAAATCCGGAGCATTATTTTACGGGGGTTTTTTTTTTGCTCGCTCCTGCGTGTTTTGTTCCTTTACCGGAACCACAAAACGAGATAGCAACAGGTACGCAAAAGGCACCTGCACCAGGATAAAGAGCTCTTATGTTCTCACCGCCATACTCACCCATCGCTATGATGAGGCAAATCCCTCCCGCAAAGGGAGCTGATGTTGGTGATATTTGGTTTCAAATTGACCAACGGCTTGTTTCTGGCTGGATGGAAAACGGTTCACCATACACCCTGCAGGAAGCAACTTTCCTCTCGGAAGCTTCTGACGTGACACACACACACACCTTGGAAAATAGAAGCAGCACAGGGAAAAATGACGCGTGGTAAGGTGGTAGAAACTGAAGGAAATGGACACGAAACACACGGAGTGAATTTACAAGGATTCCCGTGTGGTTTCGGTGTGGTTTAGCAGAAGTTGTTTTTCTCGTTCTGCTAATGCGCATCCCACCCCATCGTGGCGCTTTTATCTCATTTTGTACATCATGTCCCTTCACCACCCCGTACCGCACCATTCTTCCATTCTAGCCGTTCTTTTACCGTACCTACGCCCTAACTGGTACCGGTTCGTCCATGTTCTTACGAGAAAGTCGATTGAAATCGTGCCGCTGGGAATCGAATTCGTATCGGCGATTTTCCACCGCATGTGCTACCTAACCCTTCGGCAGCAAATGAACCGGTTTCGGGTGGGAAAACACCCGCTTGATTGGGTGCGTATGGGAGAAAATAAAACGATGCAAAAGGCTGGTGCGAGGGCGCAGCCAGTGCAGGGAATTTCGGTGTACCAACGATCGTTATGAAGAGCAGAGTTTTAACGCGCTAAAAATAGGCCGCATCATGTCGTTTCGATTGCGATCCGGCTCCAAATTTTCGGTATAGAAAATATGGAGAAAACAAAGACGTTATTGCACACAAACAAATGGCAACCAATAGCGGATCATTCAAGGGTTTGTGGCAACAAGACGCACGCCACGGCTCAACGGGCCGTTCGTGTGGCGTACCGATCCATTCTCACAGTGACATCGAACAAACAAAGCAAACCAAAAAAAAAAAAGGATGAAGCATTTTCGGAGCTGGGATGGTACCGGTCGTCAGAAAGCTGGGTCGGTGCGTGAAGAAGGCACCCACAAACAAAAAAAAAGCAGCAGATAACAGTGATCACAGAGAAAAGAATATAGCGAAACACGTACAGAGACACACACCGAAACTTTCACTGGAAGATTCGCAAGGACACGAGGCATCATTAAATTTTCACCATCGGTTGCGCTTGATGGTTTTGGTGGGTGGTTTTTCCTCCACTCATCTACCACTCTCTTTTCCCGCGGCACCCATTAGGTGTGGGTGGTGGTATTGTAATCGGTAAAGACGCGGTGCTTCGGGCGCTGTACAAATGGGGTGCTTTTGGGCAAACTTTGGGTTGTCGGGTGGTGACGAATCGAAAAAAGGGATCGCAATGAAAATAATGAAGCGAAAAAGTGGCTAAACAGCAGAGAGCACAGCCGGCGAACGTGAAGTGAAAACAGCAACAACAAAAAATGCCGGAATTACGAACGAAAAGTACGTAAGTATTCGGTGAGTGCCTTAAAATAGATACACGAAAATCGGCGGAAAACACGATAACCGGTCAATAAGAGCAATGATCAAAATATAATAACAATTTCCATTTGTTACCCGTTGGTCACCCCGGTGGAGAGAGAGAGAGAGTGGGGAGAGAAACTCGGTTTCAAGCAGCAGGGTGATAAAATTAACCATTTTCACCGTGCTTCATGAAAAACACATACACACACTTCAACGCCATAAAAGTGGGGGATTGAAACCGACAAAAAAGGCAGCTTATGATGGAAGAATATAAAAATGAACTGGCACCCGAAGTGATGGATATTGAAATGCAACACTTTTCTAGTGGTTGCTGCGTCATCAAGCGTCGGTAATATGTATATTTATATAGCAGGGAACAAATAGAGGGGGGTGCGAGGGCTTTGCCTACATCGATTCCTGAAGGAAAACAAGGGCAAAAAAGCGACAAGCGATCAAGAGCTGGTGTGGTTTGCAGTAACGCATCAGGATCCGTGAGATTGGTTTGGATCTCATCCGGAATTCACTTTAGATATTTTCTTTTCCTCCGTTTTTCTTAGCTCAAACGCCCGAAAAAAAACGAGTCAAACAACACCGGCACGCTAGAGAAACGGTGCCAGCATTTAGTAACTGTAAGCGAGCAAAGTTTCGACAACCCAGAAGGTAAGATTTCCTCGCGGTTTCCTCATGCATTTTCTATGCTCTTCTATGCTCCTTTACTGGCGGTGGGCGGTGTTATTGCTTTAATAATTCCACGTTTGGCAGACCGGACGGAAGGTGTTCCGGTTTCAGTTGCGTCCCGGGGTCAGTGATGGGTAGTCGACGCATGAGGGTGGTATCATGAAACGAAGAGTTTGGAATGTTATTGATAAATTTTCGTCCGTCCGTGGGGTTTTCCCGAAAACCTGGGGACGGTTTGCCAGTGCTTGCCTTGTTCGTGAAGCACTCTTCCTTTCATCCCATTGAAACCGGTGTCGGTGTGTCTATCGGTACCTTCGATGTGCTTGTGCACATCGCGAATGGCGACCAAGGGTATACGGTGTAGGTGTACGTTTGAGAACTTTTACCAACTCCCGTGAAGTGAACCATCTGTTCCGTATCTCTCGGTATGGCTTGAGGGGGGGGTGGGAAAGGGATACAGGGACAACAGGGAGAGCCTCCCGATAAAAACGCGTTAAATCCAAAATGATCGCGCGTGCAGAATGATGGCTGCTGGCAGGGACGAAAATAACGAAACCACCCTGCTGGCCTGCCCGTAAACTGGGGCCACCCCCGCAAACGCTAGCAACCGTTTCAAATGGATAGTGTTGAAAATTTTGACTTTTAAATATTTAATTGATATACAGCACCGCATGCAGCACCAGGCGTCTCCATTTGGGTTTGAAGCACGCACCCCTTATCATCACACGGTTCATTACAAAACATTCCCCCCCTATTTTCTACGGTGAATACCGAGCCGGTTTAACTACATGCTTTTCGGGGTTCTAGTGTATGTTGATGTACTGGAAGACCTCCGAGAGAGGAAAAAAAAAGCTGCATTGACGGAACGCGTCCGGAAAATTGAACGAAGTTAGACATGACGTTTGGTCGTCCCATTCCCCCGTTAACGAGATTATAAAGCAAGCTTCACGGGAAAGTGACTGGCGGTGTACATACAGCGCCGCCTTCTGGGAAATGAAATTTAGATGACAGCAAAACCAAAAAATCACACACGCCCCAAACACTGTTACACCACCACCAAAGGCCAAAGCCAAGTCGTGGTAGAATACAACAGGCCCACTCGAGCGGTTCCCTGGAATCACCGATGGAACAAACAATGGCCACCACCGGCACTACATTGGCACCCACGACAATCCCATTGTTCCGCTTATCATCGTCGCACTCATCGCGGTTCGGGGTTTTGCGCTGTTGGCCCACTCGACGAACAGTCGAGACCGGTTCGGCACACTTCAAATGCAACCACGGTGAAGGGTCTTGGCATCTTGATGACTTTTGAATTCGTGCGCGTATAGATAGGGACACGGCCGTGAGACAGGTGAGCGTTTCGACAGAACTTTGTTTTCCACAGCTTAACAAAAAAATCCACTAGTTTTCCCGTTTTTGCATGTCGGTGGTGTCGAAGTGGGGTTTTTGTGAGGCTCTCGCACCAAATGTACGATATAATTCGGTAGGGACTTTCTTTTTGATTTTTTTTTTTGAAAAACTTTGTGTTGGGAGTTAGACCTAGCAGGCAAGGCCATGTGGGATGTACGAAGAATTATATACTCCCATGCAAATACAGACGGAGAGTAAGGTATTAACATACCTAACTTATGCCTTTGCGTGATATGATGGGATTGTTGCGGTTACATTGGTAGTATTAAAAACGGAATAAAGATGTAAAAACCCACGTCCTTTCCTTGTATTTGGATTGATTTCTTGCGAAAGAACCGTCCTGTGCGAGTCAAACCTTTTCGACGATGGTATTATTACGGTGCGAAATATCCGCAGGACGTGATTCGGTTTTGGGAAGGAAGGGAAAAAGCTCCACAACTGTAAGCACCGTCGCGCTCCTTCTATCGCACCCGGGATCTGCATTAAAATCGGGCTGGAAAGATTCATCTGAATACAACGCACGCACGGTATCGATGAAAGATTATTCACCTGCAAGCATTCAAAAGATCTCTTCCCTTCCTACACCCTTCCCCTTTTGCCGGTCTCCACCACTTTCAAAGATTGCACTGCGTGCCGCCCGGGGACGTTACCAACGTCCCGAGGTGCGATGCACTCCCGCACACAGTGGAGCACAATATTTTCGATCGATTGCCTGATCGATTCGCAACGAGGCGTTTGCTGCATTGGAGGCGGGGGTTTAGCGAACTTACCTGTTTCGTGAGGATAACAATAATGACAATGTAGGAGTTGACGACGATACCGATTAGCACGGCAAAGAGGGCAAGTATTTCCAGCTGGTACGGTACCATTGCGAACGGTTCTCGGTGCCGGTGGCGGCGTCACGATGGTGATGATGCTGATGGCGGTCGGTATCGTCCTGGTGCAGCCGGGCCGGACGGTAGACGCGACTGTTCATCTCCTATAGCTGTTGGTGTCCTGGTGTTTCGGTGCCCCTGCTGCAACGTACCGGCCTGCCAAGCGGGGGAGGTCTTTCCTTTTCCCTCCCTGCTGCTCACTCTGACCGAAATTGAAACTGCACACAGGGGTTTGACACAGCGGAAGCCCCTGGCACTTCAATTGGCAGGTAGTGTATTAAATGCTAATAAGGGAAATGACACAAAAGGGAATAACACAAATTTCAATCAGCAATCTAAGCAACATGCGCCGTTCACTGGAAAAGAACCGCAGTAATATGAGATGGCAGATGGAGTTCAAAGCCAGAATTGGAGTTCAATACCTAACTCTCATATCTTATTGCGAACGTAGTGTGTTTAGATGCGTGGATGTGCAAGACAATATAGTTAGATCGTTATCTACTTGTACTAAAGGCATTGTGCCCTCTATTTGTAACATCGAATGCAGGTGTTCAAGTGAACAATTTAGTCAAACGTGTCCCTATCAGGTACGCTTGTACTCAACAAGAACTAGCACTCCGATACAGTTGCTTCTCGCACGCACACACCTTGTAAAGCGGCTTTCAGGACGCTCATGAACATTTCGAACACAAGCAAAGTGTCGCATCTTCTTCAATTAGACCGGAATTGTGTGCGGACAGCCGGTACGCCGCCATCGCTTCATTTTACCTACCTGCTTTTGCTGTCGTCTCCCCTCGCACCACGTGCTGCAGATTAGTGGTTGCTTCCCGTACCGGGGATTAGATTGACAGATTGCTTCGGCTGCTTGATGATTGCTGGTAATCTGCACGTCCACACCATTTCCCTCGCAGCATCACGAACTTCAAAACTCGTCCCCGTAGGATTTGGCGCTTTGTGTGTGTGTGTATGTGTATGTTTTGTATGTGTGATCGATGAATACGATGCGTTTGATTGGAGGTACTTTGCGTTATAATTTACCATTAAACCGTGCGGTGTAGGTGCAGGCGTGTGCGGTTGCCGTTCGCTTTCGTTAAATACTGCTGGGAAAAGTTCTTCTAGCGGGTGTGGGCGCCCGACGACGCTTCGGGTACAGCAGGTCAGAATCTTCCAAAGTTGTTATGATATGTGGTGTGAAAGGTGTTTATGCACGCACGGGTGCGCCTATATCTGTGTGCGGCTCTCTCGGTATTATATTTCGGTTGCCGAGAAGTGGGCTGTTTCTTTGCAAACGTTCGTTCGTTCGTTCAGGGCGAAGAATACGCACGTCCAACAGGCAGTAGTAGCCACACACTTAACCCTAAGCCTTTTTGAGGAAGATACGCACGCAGATAGGTGACATCAGTAGGCGGCGTACGAAAGCGGTTCGCCAGAGGTGTGAGGTTATAACCATTTTATACCATACCGCTTTTGGACACTGTTGGTGTATTATAATATCTTACCACCTGCTCTGGTTCCACAAATAGTGGAACGTCCTGATACACCTGTGCGTCACTTGCGGAGCAGATACAACTCTCGATCTGGTACTAATTCGTGAAGATACTACTAGATGCTTACTATATTCTACCCATTCGTTGCAGGCACACGCGTTCTCGACTGTTGTAATTAGTTCCAGTTTGTTTGCCACCCGACGTGAGCAGCTTGGTGGATCAGATATGATATTATCGAGGCGTGTAAACAAGCTCCCAGGACTGGCATATGGAATAGCCACATTTGGCCACCACGTTGCGTAGCGTGATGCTAAAGAACTTTTACCCGGTCAACACCATCTGTTGAGCTGCTGTTGCAAGTTGCAAGTAACGAACAATTCCGTTCCATGCATGTACGCAGTGCGTCTATACCAAATAGAACACAAACCACCCCACTGTCCTGGGATGGTACCGGCGAAAGAGTTAAGGGTAGGGTCCTTTACTTTCACTTTCACACTCGATGATCCCACATCCAGGCACTGCCGAGGGCTGGCGGGAAATAGCACGACAGACCAACTTTTACATTCACCCACCTCGCGACAAGGTAACACAAAACCCTCTCGGGATGATATGCCGGATTTCGACGACTTATATGCTGGAGTTGTGCTCGCTACTCTATACACCCGGTGCGCTGTAACTGTGACACTGATCACCTGCAGCACTTTAATGCGACAATTTTTGTTTTTACTTTTGCACGGTACATGCGGGGGTTGATGGACGAGTTTGGAGGAGTTTGTTGGTCCTGACTATGGAGGCTTCTCCTGGATGTTCGGGGAGGACGTTTGTTTGACGACACCTTCGGCAAGGAACGAAACTGCCTACAGGTGTACGCACCACACGTGGTAAGCCGGTACCAGAGCCCGTGAAACGTATCTCGAACCACAACGGCTTGTTTTGATTTCGCTTTCGTTACGGGCCGGAGTACGAACCCACGCGCCTCTTTTTACAAACATTCGAACCGTATCGATAGGCTTGGTCTCGGCAGGTGAAACCGTGCGATGTACAACCGGTTTGGCTATGCGTAGTATTGTTAGATTAAATCGCCCTGTTTGGCCAGCACGTAACAGCACATGACGAGTGTCCTGTTCGGTGCTGCGTGTGTGCGGTGGATTGATTGGTTGCGGCAGGAGCTGGATGAAGTTGTTCGCAACAGTTCACCGCCAAGACTGACGTCCGCGAGCGACACAGCCAGTGCTGGAACTCGTCACTCTGCTGGTACCGGGGGAAGCCATCCCACCAACCCAGTCCAGCGACGCGGGATGCACGAAGCTCGGCCCGGTTTCGGTCGGTATCCTGCGTGCCGCCTTCGAGTCACGCATGCGCATCCACCGGCTGGCTTGCTTGTTGCTCCTTGTGCGATCCGAACCCCTCATGGCGTACCAAACTACGCACGACAAACCATCCTACCGTCCATATTCAGTTCCTAGACGGGGAAACCCTTCCCAGCTCGTCCTTCTCCTTCTCCCGCCCATGAAAGCAACATACGAGCACGAACGAATTTTTGCTGACGTTCAGTTGACCTCCGCAGGATACCGGGATGAACATGGAATGGGGAGAAGAGTGCAAAGTACGGCAGGAAGCGGGGCGATAAATGCAACAGGTAACATAATAATAATTACCATCATCGAATTGTGCTGTCGATGCTGCGTGTACATGCACAGGCACGGACGGTTGGTACGTAAGATATGGGTTTAATCAGCAAAAGAAAAAGACCCACCCCGACGGGGAAAACAAACGATGCCGTCCCGGATGGGGTGTCGGGTCGTAAACTGTAACACCCATTAGCCCGCACAGTTTTGCCAATGGGATGCATCATTTTTCTCTCTTTTTTGAAGCAAAGGAGCAGTATAGCACTCGGGTTTACGTAATACCTAGTTCCTTCGCACACCATGCAGTTCCCTGGGCGGGAGAGATATTAACTTTTAAGGCGAGTAATTATGAAACCCCAAAACCGGATCTTAGCGGGGTAGAGCATGAAACGGTAAATCGAAAAATTTAATCAGAAGATTTGCGGTTTTCTACTATTATGTCTAACAAATACGTTTTGTTTTTATTATAGCAATACAATTACGTTTTTTTTTCTTTTTTGCTCTTCGTGCTGGTAAAATAAGGGACAACAATCGGGACCTACACCAATGGCCCAACAGTTTCAAGTTAAAAATAAAATTGACCTTGCAACTTCCTCTTGGTTTGAATTTGTTAAGTGTCCTTTTTTGTTGTGTCTATCCTTCAGACATCTTCCTGAAGCGTTTTTTGTGAGTCCTTCCCGCTGGCGGAGGGCCACAACGCATCACTCATTTCGCCGTAACAGTGTTTCTGTTCCGGATTTCGGTACTTGTTCTCATTCTGTACCGATTGCGAATTGGTGCGACACTTGGTGAGGCACAGCTCGAACTGATCGGTTACTTCGGCATACAGTGCCACCTGTCTGCCGTTCGCTTTGGCTAATACATCCTCCAGGATTGGTCGCTACAAAAGAAAGGCAGTTTGAGAAATCGTAACACATTCACATTTTTTATTTGCTTTGATGCAATAGATTTACCTTGTCCGGGTTTAAACAGCAGGACACACAGTACTCGTACACTGCGCAGCAACGATTCGGTAGGCAGGTACGGCACGGAAACAGTTTCCTTGCATCAATATTCCCTTCGATGTCAGACTCGCTACAGCAGCCGTTTTTTAGCAGATCTGAACGGGAGCAAACATATCCCCGGTCGTCTACGATAAGCGATTTACCCTGGATCGAATTTCGGCAGGTAAGTGCTTCCGGCAGCTCGTCGGTTTCGTTGGCAACTGCCGTCGCAATCGCGGCCGGATCTGCGCCAGCACGCCCCGGTGTGTGTCTTGCTTTGGTCCAGATAATGTTTTTACGCAGCAACAGCTGCGTCTGTAGATAATCCCCATTTAAGCTTAGGTTGTTGTTCTGTGCAGCGTTTAGGTAGTAAATGAAAGGAAAACATTACACCAGACACTAGTAAACGGAGGGCAGAAAGTGTCCTCATGAGTTATTACCCTTCGAATCAGGTGGACCATACAGTAAGACAGGGAAAGAAGAAAAATAATCGCTAACACCAAACGCCGACGAATGAACTTTGCGATCACGACATAACACATCCTAGCGGTTCATGCTACGCTGTTTGTTTTCCTTTGTGCACACTTGCCCTGAAGGTGCGCTCATAATCACGTCCAGCAATTGTAGTACTCCGGCCGGAAACAATCAAACTCTCATTAGTTTGCGACGTTTGTTAAATCTTGTGGACCTAGAAGAGTTTTAAGTTTGGGAATTGAACCACAATGCGATAAACTTTGTAGCGTAGAATATTTGCACGAATAAAAACTGTAAACAAACGGATTTTTGACAACCGATTTGAGAATACGAAACGTCAAACGCTTCATAGACCCGGTGCGCATGGAAGCGGTGCATCGCTATACGGTACGATTTTGTTTGGTAGTGTGGGTGAGATCGTATTTTCGGTTTAAACTCCGTGGCGGATTATTCCACGCTGGGATCAGTACGGGATGGTCTTGATATACGCTATTTTGTAATGGAAACGAGCTGATTCCAAGATCTTAGTCCTGTACAAAATAATTGTTATATATTTGTTAAATATGAATTTAGTTCTTGTCATACATTATTGTAATTAAAAATACATAAAATCGTGCTTTCAAAATAGCAGCAAGATTTTTTTCCTTTCTACTGCGTGATTCTGACAGTTCTTCTATTGGTCTGTTTTGGCAATAGTGTGGCGGGTTTGTGCATATTGAATCCGAATAACCTGCCGGAGTTCCACGCTGCTAATTTGTGCCGAATGTCCACTCGAATGATGAATAGATCTGCGATATTTTGAGGACAAGCAACATGAAATCAGTTATCGAGTATGGAAATAAGTTTATATTGGCGCCGATGGTTCGTGTCGGCACACTGCCGATGCGGCTCCTGGCTCTGGAGTACGGTGCTGATCTAGTTTACACTGAGGAAATCGTCGATTGGAAGCTGCTCCGGGCGGAACGACACGAAAATGGCAAGTTTGCAAGGCTCATAGACCTTCAATTTTATTAACTGGAGCTTCATTAACACTGCAGAGGTGCTCGGTACGGTTGACTACATCGATAAGACCGATGGTACGGTTGTGTTCCGGACCTGCCCAGCCGAACGAGGGAAAGTGATCCTGCAGATCGGTACGGCGTCCGTCGATCGAGCAGTTGCCGTGGGACGCATGGTAGGCAGGGCCTTTTTATTAGTAATTCAGCGTATTTTTTAATAACTTACTTTATATATTATTTTAGATGCAGAATGATGTAGCAGCGATCGACGTGAATATGGGCTGTCCAAAAGATTTCTCTATCAAAGGTGGCATGGGAGTAGCGTTGCTGTACGATCGACCACGCGCTAAAGCCATCCTCGAGGCGTTGGTTGAGAGCGTCAGCATTCCGGTGACGTGCAAGATACGTGTCATGCCCGATCCGGACGACACGATACAGCTTGCGAAGGAATTACAGTCCACCGGGATCAGTGCAATTGGGGTGCATGGACGCACGAAAACAGAACGTCCTCGCCATCCCGTCAATGAAGGTAATGTTTGAGCAGCTTTTTTTTGTTAGTTTTATCATTCATGATACTTTCCATCTGATTATTACGACTTAGATGCTATTGCACGTGTGGCAACGGCCTTGGATATTCCCGTAATAGCGAACGGTGGTTCACAGAGTATAACGCGCCGTCACGATATAGTGAAGTTTGCCCAACGTTGTTCCACAACGAGCGTCATGGTGGCACGTGCTGCCGAGTGGAACTGTTCCATCTTTCGGACGGATGGTCCACTGCCGCTGGACGATGTGATTCGTCGGTATTTGGAACTCTCAGTGCGGTACGATAATTCACCTTCCAACACAAAGTACTGCGTGCAGATGATGTTGCGCAGCTTGCAGGAGAGTCCGATTGGAAGGCGTTTGCTCGACAGTCAAACAATGCAACAGATATGGTATGGTTTTCTGCTATAAGCTATATAGTATTACTAGACCTAACTTTATAACTAATAACAAGCGAAGAATGCAAAGTGGCGAATGATCGAAGATGATTCCGAAAAGTAGCTAAGAAGCTAAAGAAATCGAACTGAAGGAACTTATGGATGATTCATTAAACAAAATACCGGTCAAGGGGGATCAATAGAATTATAATAATACAGAAGGGAATATCAGATATGACGTTGTATGTTCCGCTATCGAGACTAATGTGAGATGGTTGTTTTTTAATCTTACCATTCCAGCGATATCTGGGACCTGGGAGACTATTGTCGGGATACGCAGTTGCGTTACCATTTCGCTGGTATCAAGGGTAGACGGGCATGCCGGCCACGTACGCATTCTGAGAACGGTGACACGCGTACGGATGAAACCGAACCAGCTACGAGCAAAAAGCAGTGCCTTGAGGAATCACACCAAACGGATTCGGAACCATTAAATGAAGAGAACGTTTGCTTCATAAGGTCTAACTTTACTGATGGTAAGATATCACGCTGGCACCCTAATTGTTTTAGTGGATCTGATTGGTCTTTTACCATTTCAGACAATACGCTACCTAAATCCAAGCTCTATCTGCACGCTGTTCGCAATGGGTTAGCACGGGCACAGTACGAAGTGCAGCAGAAGGATAAACTATTCCGTGCGGTTATCCGGTTCGATGGCCAGCGGTACACTAGCTCGTTCTGGGAGAAGAACAAGCGGTACGCGGAACAGGCAGCCGCCCTTGTCTGTCTGCTGAAACGTGGGGTAGAATCGCGCGACGAGCTGATACGCAACGGTGCCATGCTGCCGACCAAAAATACAACCAACGGTTGCGATGGGGAACAGAATGGTGGTTGCGAGACGAACGGTGTACGTTCGGTTGGGGTAAATGTAAATGATGTTATTCCAGCAGTCGCTGAGAGTTGTTAATGTGAAGCGCGTATGTGGTAAATGCCAAGTGTACAGTGAACCATGAATGAATAATGGATGCAACAACAACGAACATTATATTGCTTTTTGCTTTTGAAAGAAAGCGGCTGGATGCGGCTTAAATTAGAGCAACTTCATGACATCAATCGAATTGAAGGCTTGTGGGAACTAATTTATAAGATAAACAATTTTCTGTTTTAATGTTATGTACTCATATAGAGCATATTGGGTAATTTAATTTTTCTTTTACCATTATTCTATGGCGGGTAGAAGCGCAACCCTTTGGTTGAACAAAATCTATTCATTGCCTGAACTGTACGTGATTGACAGCTTGCGGAAATCGTGCAACTCTTCGAGCCAAACGTCACCACTGTTTGCCGGCACGGGTTCGAGCGCGGTCGGGAACGGTGGTGTACCGGCTGGTCCACCTTTCGAACCGTGCTGCCGCAACGGAAGTATTGTATCGTAGATGTACACGATCCCGTTCGTGTTGCCTGCAATGTTGCTGCCCATCACCCACATCACATTGTACTGCGGATTGATGCGTAGAATTTGCAGACCGCGCAACACGCGCCACCGGTTCCCCATGTGCCCAGGCAGACGTGTACCAGGCCACACACGTGCCTTATTACCACCAGCACCGATGTTGCCCGGCCTGCGATGCGTCTTGGTGACGCCGTGCGACTTCGGCATACCCTTGAATCCGTGGCGTTTCACCACACCCTGGAATCCCCGGTCCACGGTAAGACCCCGTACGTCCACGTAGTCTCCGACGCGGAAGTGATTCACGGTCAGCGCGGTACCGGTCGGCAGCTGAGCTTCCGGTGAGATGATAAACCGGCACAAATGTTTCTTCGGCAGTACGCCCGAATTCTGGAACAGGCCGGCGTACTCTTTGGTGAAGAGCGATGGGTCACCGTTTTCCGCGCCGACCAACAGACAACCGTACGGTTTGCGCCAGTTGCGGCTTTGCCGTGGTTCCTGTGCCGGTCGGTACTCTTCCGGCGGTATATACTTCACCACCTCGTTTTCGATTATCTGGAAAATTACAGATCCGTTAGTCTAATAGATCTAATAGCGTCTAAACTTTGTCAACAGACCTGCAGCAATGTGGTACGAACTTTCCGTCCATCTTTCGTCCACATCGGGTACTGTCCAATCTTTTTCGCAATCACACCGGTACGCTTCAGACCCGGACTCCATTGGGCCAGCTGCCCGCTTTGTTCTATGTTCAGCAATGTTGCCTGACTACGCTGGGAAGCCGCCAGTATGGTTTCCCGCTTTACTTCATTCAGGAAGGCTGTATTATCCGCGGTAAATTGTTCATTGTGTAGCTGGAAATGTGAAGAAGTTCGCATCATACAATAATTCTAAATAGGATATTTGTTCGTTCCGAAAGTGGGATTTACCGTGCGTGTCTTTTTCGTGAACCACACGGGATTACGAAGCCGGGGACGATTGAGATAATTTTTCAAACGCATCTGTATGAGGCTGCAGCTCCTGTTGGAATGTTGGAAAAGCAGAACTGTGCTTAATATATGTATGGTTTATGTTTACCGGCTGCTTACCGCTGGCGTTGCTCTAAGAGGACCATACAGACTGCTAGACGGTGAGGCGAAAACATTTTCTTCAGACGTGTTTCTCTCAGCTAAATCAAAACAACTGAGATGATGGAGACAAATTTCATGTACTGCTATCGCACGTAAATCACCAGCGGTAACACTAGTAATGCAATATTTACTTTAAACCCTTCGCAATACTGGAATCACAAATCCGGCATCTATAATCGTAGCCAAACATGCCCGTGATTAAATAACTGGCCAAGGTCTATCGAGTAAAGACCGCATTGCAAAACGTAAATATTGGCTATTACCTCAGTGCTCAATACACCTTGGTGAAGGGTTTGCCGTGCTGTCAAATATTTCACCACGCTTTTGATGGTTTATTTACAGTCGAGTCACAATGACAGGATGTGGTGGGTACGCAATGAAACTGCTTATTATTGTTATTTTCTACGCACATTTTCAAAATTATGCGTTAGACAATGTTTCAAACACTTTTCACTTCAATGCATTATGTTACTTTTAACAAATTTACGTCGTTTATCGCAAGGAAATGAATTGATTTCATGTAGGCTAGCGAAGTTTGAAAGAATTCTTAGCAGAGACCGCTTCTAAATGAGGCAACCATTTACCAATATTGTTATTTTAAGCACTGATTGGTCAATATTTGGACTATTGCTGGTCTTTTTCCTGAGCATAAGCTTTATGGAAGAGGTGGAACGAACTAGGATATAGGACTTCCAGGTCTACGGTAAACTCAACAGTACAACAAGTGTAATCTGGGTTAGAATCTCAAGTTGGTCGGGCATCCGTTTATTCGACTATGACTAATTCAAGCCACAGATAACATGCTATTGGATATGGCAGGTCATGACCGACAACCGTTACATATTAAAAAAAAATCAAAAGAAGAGGAATAATCCATTCAGATCCAATATTAAGCAGATATGTGTTACGGGACGGCGCTTATTTGATTCGCAAAAGTTTCGTTTCGGGCAAGATGTACACCTGACGCGTTGGGACACCAAAGCTAATAACAGGTTGATTGTGCCACACGGTATAAAAGTGCTGACACATGCTTGCCGAACCCACGGCGGTGCTTTCTGTAGGTCAGTGGTATCGTCCGTACGCGAAACTGCTGATCCGTGTGTGGTATGCCACCGTGGAAAATTGTCCCAGTAACGCTTATTATTTGCAATTACTGTGACGCTAACGTACAGCGGTGAAGATTCAATTTTCATACATAATCAAGCACTACATGTGCTTGTCAACGGACACCTAATTGATTCATCTTCTGTGTTGATCTTTTCAATGTGTTGATCATCTTAATGTTGCAGTTTTCCTCAATAAAACGCGTCAATCAAGCAGTATTATAACGTTACTAATTTTGTAATTTGCTTTCCGCATTACACTCGCCTGTTTTAACGTCCGCGATTTATGAAACCGTTAACGACCATCCAACACGCTCCAGATTTATGATCTCCATAGCCCACAGCCTAGGTGAAAGGAGAAAAAACTAGCAACCGAAACCAACAATAAAAAACAAACTGCTTCACCTCGCCAAACATTTCAGCCGCGGACGAACCCTGCACACAGAGCGTGCCGGAGCTCGGTTATACCTGCATCCCAAAAACGAATCCATTTCCACCGGGTAAAGATAACTACCTCCAAACACATCATCCCCAAGCATAATTCATACCGGGCGTGCATCAATTGCATGCACTGGGTGTTTTAGCGTCGGCAAAAAAAACAAAACCACCCCGTGCACCGAAATTTATTCTGAACGGTAACGCGGCGCCACGATGCGTTGCAAACGGTGTGCGTGCGTGCGTGCACCCAAAGACTGTTGCACGAAAATGCAAACGATGCGCTATTAATAAATGAATTCGCGGTAAGGCGCACCAGCACGCGTCGGAAATGGCGTGCCGGATGTGGGATATGCCGCCGTCCGTAACACGCGGTCACACGTGCGGTAGTATCGGTTTCTGCGCAATGTCAGTGACGAGTGGTGCTGCGAGACAAAACATATAAAAAAACACAGACCGGACACACTCCCCCGCGCAAGTGTGAAATACTTTATTTGCGTAGCAGACAAAACGAGACGAATTCTCCCCGGAACGGCCCCCCGATTAACGGAGAAATGTTCTTTTAACCGGAACCGTAAAGGAAAGTTAAAAGAAAACGGGTTAAAGGATTGGGTGGGGGCGTAAGATTGACAAAACTAGTGGCTGTGTGTTTCGAAAAGCGAGAGAGAGAGAGAGTCGACGGTCGTAAACAGATTTGATCTCACGTCGCACGCAATGAGAGATTATCAACTAGCTTATTCGGCTACGGCGCTCACCGCAGATGCACACGCATTACATGAATCGGTTGGTGTACACTAGGGATGAGAATAATCACTCTTTTCAATGATTTGAAACAGAGTGGAAGATTTGAAACCTTTACTCACTCTTTTGAGATTCTTTGAAAAGTATTACACTACATTAATGTTTTTACCACTCTTTTGCGTTTATACTCACTCCTACTCTCTGTGCTTACTAGAAATTCAAGAGACAAGAGAAACTCACTCACTCACTAACTCACTCACTGTTACTAACCCGAAATCCTCCGGCGGGCAGTAAAATCCGAAGAGAGTGGCAAAACACGTTTGCTCACTCATCATCAGTATTTGCTATCTCAAAAGAGTGATAATACTCTTTTACTCACTCTTACAGAGTGATTATAATCCAAAGAGTGATAAAACAGTTTGACTCACTCTTGAGTGAGTTTCTAGTCGGCACAGAGAGTGAGAGTGAGTATTAACGCAAAAGAGTGGTTAAAGGAGCCATAAAAACTCTTCGTGCTGATTTATACTCATTCAGTCTTTCGAAGGTTTCAACTCAATCACTCACTCTTACTCATCGCGCACACCTCACAGCTTTATCACTATGATCTCTTTTCTCTCTTTTGAACATCTTCTCACTTTCGCGCACGATAGCAGTGATAAGTTTGACATCGGAACAATCTCTTTCAGCGTTCGCTGCCTCGATCATGCACCGGATGGACTATCAAATGTGGCTGACCGTGGCCGCTGATTGTTACATTTTATGATTCATCGGGATCGTTCACGCCTATCGGACGCTCTCTGGTTGGGTATATTTTCTTACGTTTGCTCACTCGACACCACCCTTCAATGCCTTGTTTTGCGCAAACGTTTCTGTATAGCACGGCGTTTTAGGTGCGTTACCATTTTGGGTAGTCAACTCGAGCTCTGGAGACCATTTAGTCGAAGAACGGAATGGAATGAACCATATAGATTGGTTTGAATGAAGAGAGAGGGATGATCAAGAAACAGAACGAGAAGGGAATAGATCTATAGGTGGATAGGCACATAAAACACCTCGTCTAACACACCGCACACAGGTAACCTTGTTCGCCAAAGTTTTTCCCAACTGCAAAAACCCTGTCCGAGGGGTTTTGCATCATTACGGCGCCACCTCCACCCGCACACGCCTACAACCCCCTCCACAAGCTTGATTTAATACTCTCTCTGTGTGTGTGAGTGTTTTTCTTAAATCCATCTTGTGGGTTTTCTTTGCAGGGTGCTCGGGCTCGTTCGGATTGGCAGTGATGAAGATGATCTGGCAGATGAAAAACAGCAACGGCATCCGGGCCGCAATTGTTGCAGCAATTACCATTGACCTAATAAATCGCCTTCCGCTTTCCTTGTTCGGCCATCGTTGCCCCGGCTTGGTTTCGAACACGAACACATGCGGTCCCCCCGCCAGATTCGGCCGGTGGCTTTTGGGTCCGGTTTGATCCGTTCGCTGGCACTCTGGGATACGCGCTGGTCTTTTCGGTTGATGAGTTTTCACTTTATGGGCGCCATTGCTCCGAACTCCGGACCGATCAAACCGATCACGATCCAGAAAGTTTGGGATTTCTTTTTGCTTTTTCATTCTCTCTCTCTCTCTCTCTCTCTCTCTCTCTTTTTCACTCTTTCTCTCCCTCTCTTGTCATCTTGCTGATGTCTTTCTAATCTCTTAACATCTTGCATTTTTACTGGATTTTGGAAGAATGGATGGAAGAAAAGAAGGCGAGAGATAGAGTACCTCTAACGAGTTTAGTTTTCCACACAATACCCTCGGTCTCCACCGTGCCCCGTGAGGGGTATTGTGTGTGACCTCACCATAGCCGGATCGAAAAGTGTCTATTTTGATATCCAAAGAAAAAAAAAGCTAAAGACTTTGGCCCGTACAGTCCTTCCCCATTTGGGAGGGTTGGTCAGACTAGAAGACGGACAGCAAACACGGAACAACGCCGGTCATCTCTATTAATTTATCCCCCATCGTACCATGACGGCCCTGCTTCACGTTTCAATCCACCTGCACATGCACCCATTATCGGTTAAGCCCGGTCGGGAGAAGAAACTACCGGCCCCGTTTAGCCAAGTCTACATCAACCTTCAGGCGTTTGGTACCATCGGTACGATCGGTTGTTGTGTTTTTTTTTCGGGGGCTTAGTTTACGGTGAAGGTGATATATATTTATCAGCTTCTCGGCTGTGCCCAATTTCCCTCGCTGACCAGGCCCGGCAATGCCCGTGTATTTTGCGGTGATTGGAAGTGAAATTTTTACGGAGCACCTCGACTAGTAACAGCAAGAAAACTAGATGATTAATTTATACTTACCCCGCGAGCTGATAGAGGCGCTCGTCTTCACGTGCTTATCGGTACGGTTTTGATGCGATCGATCGACCAACCAAACCGCGGTGGGGGAAAGAAAGCAACGCGTCGGTTCATTTGCCACTAACGGAGATGATAAAGCAACGCTTCTCTAGTTGCTAATGAAGGGAAAATGTGGAAATCGAAAACCTTCAAATTGGACTGAAATGGTGTTGCCCAACGATAAGTTACTGTGCCATAGTTGAAGTTTCAGATAATTTGGAGACTGTTTGTGGTGGAGTGTAAGTATGACAGTATGCGTACTACACCCACAACTAACAACTGGGATTAGTACTCTTATTCTAATTCCAAACTACTCAAACGATATAACGACCTGTTTCAATCGAGGTTGTTGGAATTCTAGAAAAACCCATCAACTCCAATATCTCTACAATATCTCCACAAACAGCTGGGCGGTAGCGCAATGGCAGCAAACTAGCCGGTTCACGCTTTAATTCAATTTTACGACCACAAAATGAACCGTCTCCACACCATTGCTGACCGGTAGTTGTTTGGGGGGGGTAGAGGAGTTGCAGCGATCGCTACCCAATAAACACGCTCGTGTTTGTCTTTCTTTTTAGCTGTTCCTTCCACGTTTTTTGGTTGCGCTTGCCTGCACCTCAATTCCTGCACTATAGCTTTTCTTCAATTCTCACTGCCGTTAACCTTCCCTTGTTTTAGTGTATGTGGCTTCTTTTTGCCACAGTTCTAATCAAGCCACTTTATAAATATTTAGATAAAGCACCGGTGCAGCACGCGTACTATCTTGTTAGGTTTAAACGTCTGTTTCGTGGCGCGCCTTGCATGTTCCGATCGTGATCTGTTGGAACTTCTGCCTATCTTCCGCCCCCGCGAGGTACGAATAAGGAATCTCGCTGTTTAGGTGTTTCTGGTGTACTCCGCTGATTTGAACACCAAATGATTAACTACCTCTGTTTACTACACCGTACCTATAGAGACTTCATGTCCTACACTCTTTGAAATTCATCAATACCTTCAGATCGGACTATTCAAATACAAGACCAGAAGCTTGACGTTTAAAGTACTTCCATTCTTCTTGTCTTCGAAGTATGAATAAGGATTCTTGACTGCTTGGGTCTTCCAGAAGTACTCCGCAGATTTGACCAAGTGATCAACTACATCTATTTACTACATCTCACTTCTTAAATAGTTTGAAGTTTGTCACCAAGTACATTCAGATGATGGTACTGAGTATCAGAACTCATTGTCTATCAGCTATCTAAAAGGGTTCTGATGATCTTACTAGATATGATGCAACAGGTGTGAGGCAACACCAAATGATCAACTACATCTAATTACTATAGCCCATGTCTGAAATAGTTTGAAGTTCGTCACCAAGTATATTCAGAAGATGTTACTGAATACCAGAACTCGCTGTCTATCAGCTATCGAAAGGGTCTTCCTGATCTTACTAGATGCGACGTAACAGGTGTGCGGCAACACCTCATTACCGAGCATTCACAACCCCGAAACGTACTCCCCTCATGGAATCATCTCATTAAACTGATTTGCGCATTAGAATAAAGCCACGTGATATGATTCTCCCCTTTTACCAATTTAGAGGAAGTGACCAGCTGTCCACACCCGACACACTAAATAGCGTACGAGGTCTAGGGTTGCGAGACAATTTATTCCAATTCATCACGAGCACAGCAAGCGCGCTGTAGCGCACATAGCCCACGTACGCTGGGACGCTAGCAGACGTGCCGGTTGGACACGATGCATTTGTTGACGTTGCGCGAAAACACCATGCCGTCCGGGCAGGTGAGATGCACCGACACGAACGTACCGGAAGGTTGCTGCAGCTTGCACAGGAAGTACGATCGGCAGTCGACCGAGTTGATGTCGGCAAAGCGGCCCGTCGCGGTGCAGGGATATTCCGGTGCAGGTCCAGAATAGCTGAAACTACCTCCACCGCCATCGCTCGCACTGTCCCGTGGCGCTATCCGTTCGGTGATGAGCGGTGCGTTTGTTGATGTAAATTTGCCGGTGCTGGTGGTGATGGTGGTTGATGGCTCCGTTGTGGATGGTTCGGGCCGGATGATCGCCGGTACGATTGATGTTGACGACCATGAATGGTCGAAGGGTTCTCCTGAGCCGTCCTCGGGTTCACCGCAAAACGTTGAGTAAGCTCCAGACGATCCGTCATCCTGCATATCGTCCGTAACGGTGTGCTCTAGATCAACTCGAGAGCTTGCATTCACGCATTGTACTGCACCGGTGGAGAACACCAAACCCTGAGGACACTGTAGCAGGTGTAACCGCAAGCGTCGAGAGGTGTGTTCCGCGCGCTCCGTAGTATCATCCCACCGGCAACCGAAATACGTGCGACAGGTGCGATCTGTCGGATTTGGGAGCAATCGGTCAGGTTCGCTGCATTCCAACTCCTCGTCGCTACCAGCGTAGCCTTCATCAGGGTCTCCAACTTCTTCATCAATTACCGGTGGCACCGTAGACGGTACGCTCACCGGGCAAAGTGTCTGAGACGCGGCTTCACTTCCGACACACCGTGAAGCCGTGCGGGAAAACAACGTGCCGGCGGGACAGCGCACCAACACTCTCGCCCAGGCACCTCTTGCATCACGCGTGCAGATGAAGTACGTCCGGCAGTGGGCGTCTGCATCGTTTGCAAACCGGCCCGAGCTCAAGCAACGGTTACGGTGCGTTCTGCCCCGGCCATTTGCCGACTCCACGTCACCCTTCTGATCCGGTTGCTTCAGGGCGGGTAGCACCACGGCAACCGTTTCACCGGCCATGCCAAGATCCGCCCCGATCGCTGCAACCGGACACACGTACTCCGCGCTCGGGACGCAACGAGTCGTCAGCCAGGAGAACACTGTTCCCACAGGACATTGGGCTAGCGTAGCCTTCAACGTACCGGTGGCGGTTTGCTGACAGTGAAAGTAACGCTCACACCCAGTGGCACTCCGATCGGGAAACCGTCCGACCGCCACACACCGGAACCGATCCGCACTGACATCATCATCCGGACATTGGTAGCTTCCGGTCGGCACGCATCGTTTCTCCACCTCCGAAAACACCTGTCCCGTCTCGCAGAGGAAGTTACGCGACACGAGACGTCCGCCAAGGTCGGCGGTGTGTTCAGCCGTACACCAACGATACCCGCGACAGTGCGGTACGGATTCGTCCGGAAATCGTCCCGGGCTGAGACACACAAAGTCGGACAGATGCCCTCCGCTGAACGATGCGTCCGCTACCTGCGCCGACGGTAACGGGGACGCATCGAGTGCCGACTTAGGCGTTGTGGTCGGTTTGTTTGCACTGCACTCGAACTCCTCCTCCGGCAGGCAAGCGTGAGCATCGTCGGAAAACAGCTTACCCGCGGGACAGCTCTGTCGGATCGGTACGAACACACCCGGATCCTTCGTCTTGAGGCAGTTCACAAACTGCCGACAATCGGTAGAACCGGGCAGGACGAACTTACCACACTCGTAGCACTCGTACTCGATGGCATAAAAGTCCTCGAGCGTGGCACAGTCACTGCCGGTGATGCAGCGCTGATAGCGCCCACTGAACAGCGCATTCGCACCACATTCGTCCAGGCGCAGTACGAACGGACCCCGGTCCGGATCGCTATCCGGGATGCAGGACAGGTACGTCCGGCAGCTCGGATCGTCCGGATTAGTAAAGCGACCCGGACGCACACACTGAAACCCATCGCCCGGTGCGGGTGACGATACCGCATCGAACACATCCGACGGTTCTCCTTCGGTTTGGGCCATCCAAACCACGGACGAAAGAATATAAACGAGCGGCAAGATGTAGCACATTCTTCATGCGTCCCGACGATCACTCTTTATCCACGGCAGGGCCACTTTTGTCCTATTCTTGATTGATAGCTCCAAAGGGTGATGGAGCAGGCACTATTTTCCTTGCACTTTCTAATAATCGGCTAGTATTCACGCTACCGTCACCAGGTGTAAGGTGCGCGATGAAGCGTGACGAATCGTACTAAATCTGCGCACCGTAATCTAACGCTGCTTTATAGCGCCTGTAGTGCCTATCAGTGGAAGTTGATGGGATAACTATTCGGGGTCGCGTTTGTGGATGTGTATGTAGTAGTGTATCTAGCCGGCGTTCGGATTTGGCGATCTCGTTTGTTCTCGGTGCATAGTAAGGGGATCTTCTACTGGTATTATCTACAACACGATCGTTTCAGAAAGCCGCTTATGGAGCTTTTAACACAATTTCTCGATTCATGATATCTCGATTCGGCTCAATATATGCGTTGATTAAAGTTTCGAAGTTATCGTGATAGAGTATTGCAATTTGTATGTTTTGAACCTCCATCAGTAAAACCTCCCTTAGTTGAGCAGCGGGTCTAGAACAAACAAAATCGGCTTAGGTTAGAATCGAAAAGGGGGAACGAAGAAAAAAACACACACACATACACATAATTATGAGCACGCCATTTTTCAACGCCATTGCCCTTCCGGACCCCGGCGGATTATGGCAAATCGGTAGCACATGCAACGTTCTCAAGTTCGCCCCTTCTGCTCTCCTGCGCTATCCTTCGGCGAGTCGCCTTCAGGATGGTTTGAGATGCAAATTTTTGCCGTGATCCGGTAGCGCACAGACCCGTGTAGGAAGTCAACCAAAAGGCAAGACGAAATGCGCAAACGTCGCAGTGACTCCACTTCCCTTTTCCGTTCGCAAGTGGCCGTTTGCCGAGCCGAGAAAATTGCTAATTGATGCGAGAAGCGTGCGCGTCTGCTTGGTTGGGCCCCGGGCATTTGCAAGCTGTTGCTGTTGGGGGAAAGAAAATCGAGCAAAGAATACGAAACGCCCAGCACAAAACGAAAGGGCGACACACGGAGTCTAACGAGTGCGATTTATGTAAGTGACCTCGGTTAAATGGCCATTGCGCGGGGTAGGGACAGCTCGACACCTACGCATGGTAAGGCTCGTTTATGATCGCGTACGAAGAAATATAGCGCGGTTCAGAAATTGATTCGGATCGTTTCCGCCCCGGGAGTTGAATTACGGCTTCAGAATGTGTTTGCTGTGTAAACCTTCGGCAGATGCGTATCTGGAGATGTGAAATTGGAGAAGGACTGAGGCGGTCCTCCGTTCCGACATTGTACTACCCTCAACGGCCACGGTGATAACAATCATCAAAAGAAATAAATGATGAAAATCACCCAGAGCTTGCAAGAGCTGTTAATCAAACGCTTGTCAAAGCACACACGCTGTAAGTAATGGCTATAAAGGACATTTTAGCCAAACACACAGCTCAACTTTATAGCCTCAGCCTATCTTAACGGTTCAGAAGTGCTAATTAAACATTTCAATCTCCTCATTTCCCCACATCCACGTAGGAGGTGGTGTATTAGTATTATAAACATTTTATATGCAATTAAACGCTCATTAGGCGACGTTTCTTGCCTGATGTGTTTTTTAAATCCTTCAGAACTCTGTGCTGATATGATTGATGTGCTATTATTATGATAATTGCACTCGTGTGCATGTGTTCGGCAGTACGTCCCTGAGTGACGTGACCGATAGTAATTGTCATTTTGTCAGTTTTGCTATTTCCGACATAGAGGCAGATAAGAGGTTGAGGTAATATCATTTATGCTGCTTAATGAATCTTTTCATATAATCGTCATTTATATGAAGCTTTAGTGAGGAGTCATTCAAGTCAGGCGTATACTTTCAAAAGATTCATGAATTTTCAAAGATTATTTCTGAGAAATCCTTGGGGATTCAGGAATTTCTGCACTAGAGATTGAGGTTAATTCATTCTGGTGAAAGATTCATTCAGATTCATGAATCTGAATCAGAATTACTAGAAATATTCTCTCTTTTTCTCTCTCTCTCTCTCTCTCTCTTTCTCTTTTCGTTAATCTCTCTTTGTCTTTCTTTTTCAGGCTAAAGAAAAGATAGATAAATAA
This sequence comes from Anopheles moucheti, assembly GCF_943734755.1. Lineage (NCBI taxonomy): Eukaryota > Metazoa > Arthropoda > Insecta > Diptera > Culicidae > Anopheles > Anopheles moucheti. The sequence continues at coordinate 11,165,259 of NC_069142.1, forward strand.
ACACTATAGTGTGTAAAGGAAGTTCCACCATCATCAATGCACGCGCTGTAAACAAATGGAGAGAAAATTGAGTGAAAGATAGCCCCATTGCGGTTGGAAACCCAGAAATAAAGGAAAAATAGCAACAATAAGCTAAAAGATGTATCAACAACAACCATGCAAGTGCAAGTAACCGAGGAACAAAAGCACCACATACAACACCGGCAGACAAATCGTGCAAACAGACTGATTAGAGCCTAAATCAAATCGACACTACGGGCGCGTGCGAAACCGTGGCAATAATAGTGGCAATAAAAAAGAAACGAAGTAAAATTAGCAACTCACCACAAATGGGGACTCCGCGCGTTTGATCGGCTGGGGGGAGTTTTTTTTTTATTGTTCCTAAAGGTGTCTGTCAAACAATCAAAACAATGCACGATAGAGAAAGCAAACAGCTGCAAAAGTTCATAATAACGGCCGTCAGATGCTAATGGTGCGCTGTGCAGTTTTGAATGGGCAAAGCAGCAGATTGACGTTAACGGTAAAAGGATCTCACGCAGGCAAAAAAGGGCATCAGAGGTACGTATGCGTATCCGGGGTTAGGAAACCCCGTACCGGTGAACTTCCACATCTTCCACCCATCTCGCCTTCCCAGACCAGACAGATCCGCTCGCAATGTGTGCTTTTCATATTGCACCTGTTTTCTGTGGTAGTTTAATGGCGATTGATGGGTTTTTGCTGCTTCGCTTCCCTGTTCCGGCCGGATGTTGATCGCCGCCCCTCCTCCTCTTCCTTTTCCTTTTACCCCGCACAGCCAGTTGCAGCGGGCGGAATGATTTATCAAGGCGTTTCGTTGCGCTCCGGAAAACAATGGACCCCGGAATGTGTGGCCACGGACCGACACAAAGCCAATCTTGCCGCCGCAATGCTTGCCGGACGCTCAATGGACGAGTAGGTTTTATCACCCGCACGAGCACAGGTTGGCGTGCGGTTTGGCGGGTGATCGCGATTTGGACGCGTCTTGCTTCGCACCCTTCTGTACCAATCGGCGTGAAAGCGAGTTTTCTTCCCCATTACACCGGGTGCCATCTCATCTTAGCGACGGCCCGGTTCGGTTGATCGATACAGGCAAAACCGCAACCCTAAACTCGTGCCAAACGAAGCTAAACTTGCGTTTCTTCCCTCCCCCCCCCCGTAGGTTATGAATTTTTCTTGGAAAAAACGGCCTAATGATTTATCACCTGCCGAAGGTGTCCAGCAGCAATAGCCGGGTGAGGCTTTCCACAATTTCCACGTGTGGGTAAACTGTATTCGTTTTGCTCGAATACACTGATGGTGGAAGCGGAAAATGGAGACTGTGGAAAATAAAACGCGAGGTGCCATAAAATTTCATGAGCTTTCCAACCTTCCAAAACGTTAACCCTTTCACACCTCTCTTGCTCTGTCTCTCTCTCTCACTCTCTCACTCTTCCTGCAACCCACTGCTCACCAACCCTACCAGGTGGAAAGTATGATGCATGATGCATTTTAAAGCGAATCATACCATCTCCACTGCACGGATGAGAGAAGACAAATCGTGTTTGTTTCACGAATTTCCACCATGCAAAATCAAACGTTTATTGCTCTGTTTTCTGTTTCCGCTCTGAAGGGGATGCGGGAAAATCCTGTACCCGTATCGATCGATCCTGGCCCGGCAAACTTCCGACGGCACGGTTCTTCGGTTGAATATGAGCGGTGTAGGTGATTGTCATTTATATCACACCTTTTACGGGGTGAAGTGACTCGTACGCTCCCGGAAGTTCCGCAACTTCATACGAAAGCGATGAGCTCTATTTACACGATGGGATGAAGGCGAAATTCATATCAAGGGAAATGCGCAAGAGCGGATAATCTGTGCGTGTTATTTTTTTTTAACAGGGGTTTTAATTAGCCACAAACGTATGAACATTTTTAAGTTAACACCAATTAACACCTTAACATTTATCTTTTTAAAATAGTCTTTTAAAAAAAAAAGTTATTTTTTTTTAAATTAAGTTAAAATCAAGGGTCGTTATAATATGCAGTTACGAACCCTGCACTCTGCTTCGAACGGTGAGAGAGCATACGTAGCCATTCTCGCGCTTCGGCTGGAGCTTTGTTGCAGAAAAGCTTCCCCATCCTTCTTGCACCCACGGTGGACCCGCCAGCCTATCGCACTCTCTTGATACAGTTCTTTCTCTCTCCCAGCATTTGTCCAATAATAAACAAAAAAAAAATGTTGCGTTTCCCAATTCCAGCGATCGTTCCCTGGGTCAGATCTCCTTTTTCTTCCGGGGCTTTGGTCCCCCGGACAGCATCACACGCATCTACCGAGTGCCGGGTATTGCGTGAAATTTTCGAGAGAGCTGCACGCTCTCGCTCTCCGGCACGGCTCTCTTTCTTCCGTGCGGGTGGTGTTGTCATGGTGTGTGCGGCGCGATGATGGTGGTGGTTGTTGCGTGTCGGCCGATGCGCTCCGTTACTAATAACTGTGTAAGCGGCTCGCCGACCAACTTCATTTGTGCTCCGTCAGCCAAGTCGAACGCTCCGGTCAGCTCTAACCATTCCGTTTTTCGTAGTCGAACCCAAAACCTTCCCCTTGTGTACTCTGTTGGTCAGCCAGCGCCAGCGTCGAACAGGTCCTGCGGCACAGGATCCGGAATCAATCAAACCAAGATCAAACCACAACAAGCGGTTTTTGTACCCCGGGCCAAAGGTTGCCGTTCCCCTTTCAGACAGGAGCGTCGTCGTAGAACCAAAAGCTGGTGAAGAAACTCTCGAGTCTCGAGTAGCAAACAGTGTTTAACAGCACGCGTACACGCGCTTTCCGTTCCGTTCCGTGGTGGTGTGTCCGGTGTGTCCCTAAATTCAATCAAACCAGTCAAAATCTGTGTGCATCGATACAGCGTTGTGTCCTTATGCCAAAGATCGTGCTCTGTTCCGCGGTAAACATATAGGCAGAAGCAGCAGTAAAACGAAAGAAAACAAGCTAGAAGTGTGCGATTACGTGCGAGTTGTGTGAGAAAAGCGTTGTAATCAACCGACCCAGGAAACCGTCACTGCCACAGCCAGACTACTAGCAACTATCTGTACTACCTCTACCTGCTGATTATACCACTGCTACTCTACGTCCACAAACAACTACCGTATCCTGCCCAACAACACAAACGCATCGCATCCATCGCGGTAGGCATATATTAGATCCTAATTTTCTTTTCCTGTTTCATCTTCATCTCCAAATAACTTCCAACGCGCGCCGTAGAGTTTTTCGAAGTTACCGGCCGGTATCAGACCGGCAGGAGTCCTTTTTCTGTCTGTGCCTCTATCTCATCCTGGATGACTTCATTCTGTGCGCATGTGTGTTTTTTTTTGTAGGGAAATCCCTAAAGTAGGTGTGTTTGTTTGTACGTGTTAGTGTCACAAACCCCTCTGCTGAACTGCAGAGGGCGTCATTGTGTGGGTGTGTTATGCTTATTCCTTTTCAGTTCTCATCCCCTTTCTGACACTCGCGTCCTGTTTTGAGGGAAAATAAATATTTTTCACGTTGCATCTCCCTGCTCGCAAATGTTTAGTTATCACCCATTTTGAACCAATTTTAGTTATGTTTCGTTACCCCCGTTTGTATCTTATCGAAATGCAGACAGATCCTCAGAGGTCTTGCAGCTATAAAGACTCCACCCTGATATATGCTTGCTATAAATCCTTTTTATTGCTGCTACACCTAGAACTGCCACCTCTACAACCTCTCTAGAAAAAAAAGGAGTACGGATAAGGTCTTTGACTGCTTGGATGGTTGTTATGAAAGGTGCTTATGCGTCTCAGGTTCGTTTTTCTTTGTCCGCATCCACATCCACCATTGAGTAGCACCGGTGGTGATTCCGTGCTAGATTGTTATTTGATTAACCGAACAAAAAGGGAATTACCAGGAATAGTTTGCGAAAGGTTGTTTCACCCGATGGGCTAAAGAACACTCGGCAGCATTAGCTCTCCCAGACAGGGGCAAAGGGGTGTGGAGTACAATAGGGTTGCAAGGGAGCAAGGAATCGGAAAAGGCGATAAAAGAAGCAGAATGGAAGTGGGTATGGCACCGTGACTGCGCAAAGGGAAAACGCGTGCAACGAACCTTTTTGTGATACCCTCGTGGTCTCTGCGCATATCCGTGGCACAAAGCGTAACGAACGCTAAAGGAAACGTTCCCCGGTAGGAAGCATTGCACATGAAACACGAAGAATAAAAAAAAACTATCTAAATAGTAAACGCGAAGAAACCGACTGTACAATCAAGTTTGATGTAATAATTTGCACTTTGGATGTAGTTTTTTTTTTGGTTTATTTGTTTGCTATTTATAATAATGTAAAGGAAACACTAATAGGAGAACTCTTAGGTGGATCGTTCTTACCGGTACAATTAAGGAGCCCACGAACGGCACTGTTTTGTTTTCCCGTTGTGCTTCTTCTTGTGCGTATGTGGAGTGGTGGTGTGCATTAAAAAAAAAAACGACACACAAACAAACGCACAAAGAAGAAGAAGAAACCCAGTGTTCCCCTTTCGCTCTGTTTACCTGTGCCGTGTGAGAGAAACAAAGCATGAGTGCACCACGCACCACTTCACCGATCGGAACGGATCGCTCCGAAACTTTACGATCGCGAACGAATCATCATCCCGATGAGCGCTATCGTTTAATTTCTGCTGCGCGATGGAGATGATTTATGCGCCCAGGGCGTAGATTAACGAGACGAGACGAGACGAGAAACCCGATGACGTTTAGCTGTCATTGCACCTGTTTGTTTGTGCTGCTTCTCAACTGCAACTGCGCTCATCTTTCACCGCGGAACACCTTAGCAGATGCTGAAGGTGCCAGAATTGCAGTGTTTCTTGTAATCGTTCTGTTCTGCATTAGATGCTACGTTTCGTTCGCTAATTATTCTTCACCGTGCCTGGTTCTTCGCTTATTCGCAGCGGGTTTTTATCGTAAGCAAGGCCCGCTCACCTTTTTTGGAGAATCAGGTCTGGACGTACTGTTCGCGGGATGCTGGAATGTGGTGCATTCCAGCAACTTGCTATCAAGAGTATATAAAGTTTTACACAAGCAGTGTGTGATTTTCTGTCTACAAAAAATATTACGCAATTATGTGATTTTGACCACGTGCTAGAAGAACACGTGGCAAGTTTTAAGCTCCTATCGTCCTATCTACCGCTTCGGGGGATTTCTCTTGCAGATCCTGTTGATGGAAGTAAAAGGAAAACAACACACACGCTACCAAACATGCTTCTTCTCGTGTTTGTGTATATATATATGTGTGTTTTTTATGTTTCTTCAACTCTTTCCATTTCTCTTTTATGGTCTGCATCCACTCCAATTCCAGATTAAAAAAAGGCTGTTACACCGACTGGCGTACAAACGGGAGCAGAAAGTTGCCGCAGCAGCAAAATAATACGGCCTGGCGGGGGGGTGGAAAAAGGGCAAACAAATGCGCCAGGCCGATAAGCGAAACATGTTTTTCTATGTTTCGCAAAAGCGCGCCTGCGCCCGCTCATTAAGAAGGCGAAGATGTTGGCAGCGGTGGCCGGGGTATAATAAGGCGCTGCCGTAAAAGATTTTCTGCCAATTGTGAGAAGAAGCATTATTTGCATCGTACACAACAACAACAACCACCAACGGATCGAACCGGCGGTGCTGCTCACTAATTGGGTTTTTTGGTTCGAAAAAATGCGATGTGAAGAAGTGCAGAAAAAAAAAAAAAGTAACATAAAAACAAGCACCATAAAAGTGGACCGGACGAAGAACGAAGAACAAAACCAAAGTCGGGACGGCATGCGAAATGCCGGATGGATTTTCGGATGGCGGAAACATTTTCACGAACCATTAGCACATTGATCCGCGCATCACCACTGTCATGGGTGATAGCGTCCGGGCACTGTTGCGCACTTCGTCTGCATAGCCGCAAGATGACGCTAGCAATGGGGGTTAGCTTGGAACGGAGGGACATCCTGAGAAGCGGTGGAAAACGGATAGGTTGATTGATGTCAATTTCCTTCCAATAATGTTTTGCTAGAAAAGCATAATGTTTGATCGGGTTTGATTACCGCGAGTTCCGCTGAAATAATAGTTCCTGTCATCTGAGACGGCCAATCAGCGAGCATTGACAGGTGTGTTTATTGCTTCCTTGTCATGGTGCAACTTAAAAAGCTACAGTTTACAGTAAGAAGAGTTCAAAAGAGCCTCTAATGTCAGTTAGTGCATATTGACACGATCGCAAATGTTACGTTCATTACGTCAAATCTCAATTGTTAGTCAATTCTCAATCTGATTCAAATGCATGAAGTCATATGAAAGACTCTTGATTAAAATTGACAACAAATTCATGGAATTTCCAGAACATGTTTGAGTACGTTAAAAATGAAGATTCTTCAGATCTTGCCAGCGTTTTCTCTACATCTTCCGCCACCCTCAAGGTACCACGAGTCACCTTAATGGAGATACCTTCTGCAACTCTGTCCGAATTGCTAGAAGATGTTCCTCTTCTTCAGGCCATAAAAAAGGATAATTATGCATGGTGCTGGTATTTCCAATCCGCACCGGTATATCGGAAAGGCTTCCAGCCAACATCTCACCAAGCATGCGGCTGATGATGACGATCAGTGCCTTCCTTCGGCTACCCAATTATATAGCGCCGAAAAAAAAACCCAACGTTCTTTTCCACCATCCAATACCTGAGAGCTCGCAAGACACTTCGGAGGTTCGGTGTGCAATCGTGCAAAGAGAATGCGCTTTGGAGGTCTTGTGCTCATGGTCGGGAGTTGGCAGAGCACATGTTTTAGAATTTTCGCGTTATAATAGCCACAATCCGATGCAAGTTTTCAACGTTTCAAACCATTACTGTCATTGGGGTGCCAAAATATTCGGCGAGCGTGTCATAAACCCGAGTATCCTACGAGTTCTGTTGGGGTTTTTATCTGAAAGCACAATAAAAAACAGCATATTGTACCATTTGATATCTACCCCGTCCCAACGTCTGGGTTTTGAATTAGTTGACAGTTGTGGGACCTCACCACGGTGTCCACGATATTCAAGACTTTCGAAAAAAACACCCCATTCCAACCGTAGGGCTCGTTTTCTTATGTTGCTTTCATTTTGTGTGTGGTTTTTTGTTATAGCCTGCGTGTGCTCCGTCTCAATTTTTTTTATTATTTGACAGAGTGTGCCCGATGTCATCGACTTTGAGGTTGTTGTTGTTTTTTTTTTATTGTGTCAATTTGTATTTTCGGTATTCGATGTCTATTTCGCTTGTTTCGCTGTTTGTAACTCCGGTTGTTCCGGTTTTCTTGCGCTTTCTTGCAAGCATTTTCTGTTCAATCCATTCCTTTTTTCTTGTGGTTTCACCCCTTGCGGGGTGCAGATGTATGTGTGTATTTTTGGAGTTTATTTATACGCTGCTCGATCTGTTTCCTCTGTTCCGGGGGGGCATTTGTATCAACGGTTAGTTTTTTTTTGTGTGTGCACCGGCAAAGGTGCCGGTTTGTGGTTTTTGTTTGCCATGGATGCCATAAACATTGTCCATCGGGTTCTCTCCCCGCAATGCGTACCTTCACCACCGTCCGGCTGTCGCTGTGTTGCTCGCTGCCGTGAATTAATATGTATTTTCAATTCGAAGCAACAACCCCGGGATATCCGGTTTAGGTTGCGTACTGCGTGTTAAGCACCATCGCTCGATCGCTGGAAACTCGTCGATCGGTTACGGATCGTTAGGAATTACCGAGAAAAGGGAAAGATCCTTATAACGGCCCGGTTATTTTAAAATCTTGTCGCAAATGTTTCCATACAGTCACACCGGGGGTTTGATATTCGCAGGATGAGGCTGGCGCACAAGTCTCGTCTAATGGCACCCGTTGGCAGCGTGTCGCATGCATCACGCGATCCCACCTTTGACAGCTCGTGATGGATAAGAAATTCCAACCCAGGAATTCCAACGGCATCCAGAGCTGATCTGGTGAGTGCTCAGAATGTGTCGGACGAAACTCCCGGAGAGCCCGATGACACCAGATGGCGCCCTGGTTGGGGAGTTCGGCATTGATCTGCCGCCTGTCCCGTAATTAGCTGCTGCTGGTGTGGCGTAACGTAATCTAACCTCACTTATTTCGCTACTGGTTTCCATAGCCCCAACATCCCAATCGACTGCATCTCCTCTCTATCTCTCCTGGCTTTCTCTTCTTTACCTATGCGTAAACCGGAGCTTAGATGTGTAGAAGATTGGAAAGTTACCTGTTCCCCAGCTCCAGATCAGATGATGGATGGAATGATGATGGATTTTGAATGCGGTTAGATGGCGATGGAAGCGGGAGGGACTTGCTTTTGGATGAGATATTCACCTCGCCCCACCGTACAAGCAGGTGGGAGAGCTGGATGGGTGCTTTATTCATGTTTTTCTTTCAATTTTCTTTCCCCTTGTGCGCCACCACCGGTTTCGCCCACCTGCATCCTTTCCCTCTCATCGGTATATTTAGGGTCTTGATTAAGTAGCTTTGGAGCTGCTTAACTACCTGGTGGGTTGTCTCGCAGTCAGACCAATTTCATACCACCCCGCCCGCAGGGCTCTCTCCATTCATCACCTGGGTGATTATTAAAGGTATACACGCAATGCACATGGACCATGCACCAATGCACCCAGACGGCGGATGCGGTTTTGCTTTGGGATGGAGAAAGCACCTCCGCTCGCAGGTGAAGTATGCGGCGGTGTTGCGTTCGGCACACATGCCATGCTGCCTGCCAGAGGTCTTCCACCATTGTGCGCAAGGGAAGTTGGCTGTCCTATTGTGGAGCAAACACACACACAAACCCACCGAAGAATATCACATTGAGTGGATCTTGTTGTTTAAGGGGAAATGGTGAAGAAGCTAGCAATTTGGTCATGCATATATTGCAATTTTTAATCCTCCAATCTCATCTCGTTAGTGCACTGCGCTGCATTGTGTCAACTACTAGCGGGTGCTCGAGCGGGCACTCGTTAACACGAGGCACGTTTAGACGCTTGGGTTGAGTGCTCTCGCGATGATTCGCTTCGTTTCGGGCTGGTAAAAGTGTGCCTATCTCTCTCTTTCTCTTACCACCCTCTAAATCTTGTGTGCGTGTGATAATAATCAGCGTGTTTGAGCAGCATAACAATGGCTTTCCGAGAGAAACGCACATGCACAACACACGCATCGTGAGACAGACGCGTACTCTCTACCATGGTCATGGTCAATGCGGAAGACCCGCACGTTGAAGCTGAACCCCGTCTGCGGATCCGGGCAATGCACTGTGGCACCGAGCACGGAGAGAAACGGATAACCCCATCCTCCACGATCGTGCCCTGAAGCATAATCGCAGAAGCGTAACACAAACACAGCCTCAAGCAATTGCGCTCCGGAACAGTTATTCCCCCCTTTCCCTTCATTTGTTCTCAAGCAGTATGCGCGATTGCGTGTGCTTTTCCATCTCTTCTTCGCTCCAGCACTCATCACGAATGACGGTGCGAGATCCGTCATCTGCTGTGGGGGCCTCTTCGCTAACGTCACTTCAGAAACGGTACTTGTCTGGATGGTTTCGTCCATTTCCCAGCGCGCAGATCGCCTCATACGCCTCAAAGCACTCGGTATTGCGTTGCTTGAGCTAGATGCAAAATTTCAAACTTATATTTTAAATTGTTTACTAAAAGTATACTAATATGTCTACTACTGACAGTTCCCTCTCCCCGTGAGTATGGAGTACGAGCTCGGTACAATCCAGCGGGGGAAAGCATCGAAACAAACACCAAGGAGGGTTAAACGACCCCGGGGAAAACAAAATGAAGCGTTTAATCGATCGACCACTATCCGTAGGCAACTCCCCACATCTCGCCGTATCGGGAGATGTGTTCTCTGGGAGGATGTGGAGGTTATAACAAAAAGAAAACAAAACAACTCTTGCATCTCCACCGAATGCTGGATGCATCTTGTACGCGTGGGAGCAAGATGTGTAACGCCGTAAAAGGTTGAAAGGCTTCGAGCGCGCACCACCAGTGCGGAATACGGGAAGGTTTGCGGCTATTGAACTTTGCCCATCATTAAATATGCTTATTTTTAGAAACGTTCCCGAAATTCCCCGGCGAACAATCCGCCATCATCTGCGGTACGTATGCTCATCCGCTCCGCTTGCATATCACCGCCGGATGTGTTTTACCTTCGCAGCGCCAGCAATGGAAAGAAAAGGCGAAAAGAGATGTTGAGGTTGTTTCTTGTTGGCGTTCTGACAAACTTCTGGTCTTCTAAAGGCGACAAGGACAACGCCCCGTGTGGCGCTAGGGAAATCCCGCCCTTGGTGTGTCTAATTCGTATTCTAATATCCGCTTTATATTCTGGCCGCACCCTGAACCCTGGAACGCAAGGCAGTACAACATATTCACTTTGTTCTATTGCTGTTCTCTGCTCTAGCGCGTAAATCCGTCCACTGCGCAAACGTGTGTTGAAAACCATCCAGATGATGGTGAAAGAGAGTAAAAAGGAAGAACATGAGAGCAGGATTTCTCTATTGCCATGTCAACGCGTCCTGTACGTTGTCCGGTGTATCCTAGCAACCGGCAAAGGAACCGATCCTGCCAGGTAAACGATTCTGTCGTGTTAGAGACCGGGAACGCGATGTACGAAATCATCCTCCCCCTGGGAACGCAAAGCAGCAAGGGAAATTCCAAATTTTTGCAAGACTAAATAGAATTCTTTCTTTAAATGTGTGAAATCTTGAGTAGGTATAGCATAATTTATCAAAACATGAGAATGTTTCTCTCTGTTTAAATGTGTTTAATTTACATCTGGTTTTAAGGAAGAAAAAAACCCTCAGACTCTGTATTTTCCACTCAGGACTCCAGGACTCAGGAGATTGATACAACACTTGATGGACGGTCGGGAATATCCCTCCGGTGTACGAAAATAGAACAACAATGTGTGGTGCAGATGGTTTAGTGTTGTGCAGTGTGTGCATTCCGTTTTCAGGGTCGTCCCCTTCAGCGACTCTAATGGATGCACTCTGGAGCAGTCGGCGACATTTTGTCGGTTGATGTTTGAGAACGGCGTTGTGCGTGGACGTCCCTTTTGCTTTGATGGTGATTTGTTTTCCCCCTGCCATGTAAGCCATGTAAAATCCCATCGTGCCAGCGGTGAGTCATCAGTGCCCGGGTTTGACGCTTCACATTCATTGCAGTTATGTTTCCGTTTCACAGTACACCACAGTACGATGATTCATTCTATTTTAAGGTTTCGGAGCATGGTTCAGACCCATAAAACTCCAGCCGAATGAGCTGCATGCAATTTATCTTTCATTCATCGTTTCGCTACCGTAACGGGGAGGCAAAAAATAGCATGGATTTATATTTATAACATCCATAAGCGACGAGTGCGCTTTCTCCCTGTTTTGGCGTGGTGCAATTTCGTTTCGGAACGGGGAAATGTACCCTTTAAGTGCTACATTTGCTACGTTGCTGCTGTTTACAGCGAGAGATGACCATAAATATACCAGAAAATCTTAAGCTTAATCTGCAATTTTACAGATTTCGATCGAGAAATCTTTACCGCTTTTCTGGCGAGTACACAAAAAAAAATACCAAGCACGTTTGCTTGCTCCATTTTCCACTCCCGTTACTCGCACAAATTGGCCAATTGGACCCTTTCCACACACACACACACATACAGTCTCACTCGCCCATTCATCCCTCTCTCCCTTCGCAGGGTTAGGCAGAAAGGGTGGAAGATGCAGATGCCCTCCACTGTACCAATCGCGCAGGCAAATGCAGTGGAAAATTATAATAACCATAAAAATGTACCCCCCCCCCCACTTCACCCCACCCCTCCACTAGTCCACCCACCCCTAACCATCCTTGGACAGGAGTTATTTTTTTGTTGGAGTTTCGGAAGCGGAAGTGGTGCAGTTGGGAGGGCTATATTTTATTTATATTTTTTTGTGTAACTAAAAGCAATAGGTGTGTGATTGGGAAGGTGTAATGGTGCATGTGCGCGCGCGCCCCTCTGTGTGTGTGTGTGCTTGTGATTTGGAAGTACACAATTTCGGGGGGGTAGGGGTGTGTGTGGTACCGTTTCGCGAATGAAAAAAAAGAAGCAAAACGAAATATATATCCCGTTTTTTAACCGCGCAACTGTACACACACACACACTCCGGTTGGGGCCTATGGCGGCGAACCGGTGAAAAAGAGCCGAATTGGCAGGGATTTTCCAATGTTTTCTACTTTCGGTTCGGTCTTAGCCCGGACCGGCCGACCGAGGAGCGCACAGGTTATTCCGCGAGAAGTGTGTGTGTGTGCGTGCTTTTTTAACTTCTCTCCTGTCCATTCCTTCTTTATGCGGCTTGCCCCCGAAGCGAAAGCCTCCGTTACAGTTACATCTAATTAGGCAACGGCACCGGTGCCCCAAGCATATTGGTACCAGGCGAGTGGAAAATTAAGTGTAAATAAATAATCACACTGCCCGAAAAAAAAGGAAGAAGAAAGCGCGAGTACCGCGGTGGTGGACCAGGGTGGCGCAAGGTGCGAAGAGGAGGGGATAGAAAAAAAGAGGCCATTTGCGCGCCCGAATGGTCCTTTATAAGCGGCCGCTCTAATGATTGATGGCGAACGAGACACATCCCATTTGGTGGAAGGAAAGGGGGGTGGAGAGGGGGGGGGGAGAAGGAGTGGGAAGAAAAGAAAATGAGGAGGAACAAACACGCGACGGTAAGGTGGAAATCCTCCAACGTGTTTAAGTGTCTCAACGGCTGAGGTTTTGCTTCTTCCGATGCATCTATTCCGATCGGTACTGAAGTTGCTGTGAAGTACAATTGCGGTGGAATCAACCCAACACAATTTGCTTCCTTTCTTTTTTTGTATTATACAAAAAACTATGTCTAATTTTATTGTAAAATCCTATTTTTTGCTGTAAAACACGCAACAATTGCTTTTAAGCTAGTTAAGTTATGTGGTTTGCCTACATCTAGGCGGTTTAAAATAAGTAATCAATAGGAAGATTTGTTAGAACGATTTTTTAGAGACGAAAAAGATTGCTTAAAGGTGTTTTAAATATAAAACCATATAAAAACAAGCTATAAACAAATCTAACGTGTATTTTAAACTAAAACTGTAATATTGCCTACATTTAGGCGATTAATTAGGTTTAAATAATAATTGATAATTTTATTTTGAAGCAACATTAAAACAAATTTGAAACAAATTTTGAGATGTGAAAATTCCTCACCACACAAACACCAAAATGGTAGATTAGTAAGGGAAAAGACATCCCCCCCCCCCCATTTGGACAGTTAAAGAAAAATGAATTCCTTTACATGGTGGCATATCGCTCGTAGTGGTGAAACGGTAGTGGTACATTAACTTTGTAGTTTATTACACACTAAACCCTCTCCACTCTCCTCCCCCACTCCCTCCTTTCCTACCCATCTTCCGCAACCCCATTCGTACTTCTCGCCCGTGATCGTTTCGAGAGGTCGGAGATTAATTGAAACGCCTGTATGTATGCTACACCAGCGAAACCTTTCTACCGCTTGTTTTTCCTTTGTTTGGTCTTCGTGGTCCCCCGAACCCCGGGGCCAGATTTATGATCTATTGTTGCTGCACTGTATGGTTGTTGGTCCACAGTGGTCCCGGGATGTTGCGCTCGGTGTTAAGGCTATCTGTGCGGTGCAAATATTGATCGCAGATTTCGTGTACGCTGCGCGGCATTATTGAGGGCAAAAAACCCGTGCGATGAGGCGAAGAGACAGAGCCGCGCGTTGAGCATGTGTTGCTTCCATTTTGCGGGGTCTGCTTTTCTTGCTTTTCGTGCCAATCGCCTTCCTTACCAATTGTTTATCGCACTCGCGGGCACCGTAATGAGCTGTTCATTAGTTCACCGGCTAGGTGGAGTCAATTAGCTGCAAGTGTGCTGTACTCGATTGGCCGAATTTGTTTATGCATTTTATTTAGCCCTTTTCTTCCCGCCGTTGCAGCGTAATTGCTGAACGTCGCGTTTTCCACCGTGGCGTTGTTCAATTTTCCCTTTTGTGCCACAACGCACACATTTGGCAGAATCGGTTTGTTTTTTTGGGTGGATGTGTTTTTCCTGCTATAATATTTAATTTAATTTGCTGTTTTGTTTCCATCACCATTCGCGGTGGGGTAAAGGGAGAGGAGGTTGTTGGGGTGATGGATGATGAATGCATCAATGTGTGCCCGTGCTGGTTTTGTTTTGCCATAACCATCGCCGCCTGCATCTTGAGAAGCCACCCATAGCCTATCGTTTGAAAACGCAGGGAGAAGGGTGGGAGTTGGTAATGAGGAGGAGAGGGGAAAAGCATAAAAATAAAAATGTGCAACCGTCCGTTAGTATGTGGCAAAGGGGGAGAGGTAAATAAAACCATGGAAGAAAAAAAAACGCCAAGAAAACAAGAGGGTGAAAGGGAAAAAGAAAGTCGTTAAGAAGATCCGTAGATGGAGATGAAACAAAGAAAGCGAGATAGCAAGATGAGAAGGAAACAACAAGGGTTGGTAAAACGAAAACAACAAAAAGCAAACCCCTACCCCCCTCCCTCCGGGCAGCGGAACACATGTGCGTCGAGATCGCGAAAAATGATTCGCAGCGCAAAAGATGGGAATGATTGGGCGAAAGATTGCGATCGGTTTTCTTAACGCACTTGGAGAAGACCCGTGCTGTGCCGTTGGGGGGGTTGGTCGCGACGTTTTTCTTGCGATTTTCCAAGAGCATCAGGCAGAGGCTGCACTCCCGGGTCCGCTTTCACTGTGTGGGTCCGCGTCAGCCAAGACAAAGACCACTCCACCCCCCTTCCCCACTCCCCACCTCTCCACGTGAAGGGAGGGCGAAAGGGGGAGGTTTTGTGAGGTAGCGCGGTTCCGTTAGCTTTTCCACACGCAGCGCTCCACTCGCCCGCCAGACAGTAGAGTGCTCTTCTGCATTCTTTGCATTTCGTTTGTTCCGGTACTGCAGCAAAATAGAAAAAAAAGAAGGTTGCGTTTGTAAATTGGAACACAACACGCGTCTCGCACGAAACCATAGGAGGATTTGAAAAATAACACACAAAAAGCGAGAGAGAAAAACAAAAGGAAAACGCACATGATGTATGCACATGGGGGTGATAAGGGTTTCTTTTTGTATGTGTGTGTGTATAAATAAAAATATTCATCTGCTCTTGACCTTGAGAGTCGCTATGGTCTCTTTTTGTTGTCGGTTTTATTCCACTCCGTCCGCCCAGGGGTTTTTTGTGTCTTCTTCTGTGTGTTTGGTTTTCCTACGTTCGTTTTACTTTCAAAAAGTCATTCTTTATCTTTTTCACCCTCGCTTTGTCGCCATCCCGGTGCGGCGGGGTGCTCAACGGCCCGCATTGTCGCAGAATGACACGAGCCTCGGGAAGTCCTACCGGATGCGCATTCGACCGTTTGGTGAGGTTCGGGAGGTGACTCACGGATTGGGAAGCCGTTGGTAGCTACGACGCTGCATTAACATTCTGAAAACGGACCCCAAGACGACACTGGGAAGACACTCGCCCATGGTTGGCTGACATGCTGTTCGACTGTACGTGACACATCCTGTATCGATGCGGAATGTATCTCTGGCGGGGGTTACTGATTGCTCGGAAGTATGTCAAGAAGTTTTTTACTGGAACTCCGAAATGCAAAAACCATGGAACGTCTATAAATATAAGATTGCGTCTGAAGCGTACGCATCTTCCGTTTTGAGCAGCCCAGACAATCTTGTACCCAGTGCCCAGTATGCCTTATCAGTTCTGTTTCCTTAAGACGAAGCGATACAGCTGCAGGAATCAGGCCCATCGTTATCAGGCTGCGTCAATGTTGGTACAGTTGGTCATGGTTCGTTGGTGTCGACCTTGTCGAGAATCCTGCCAGTACGAAATATGCAAACGATAAGGTCATGTGGGGGACGAGGTGCCTGGAAGATATTCAACTCGCTAATCGCATCACCCCTCAACAGGGGTTAAGAATGAAGTTTGGTGCCTCTTGGGCAGCAAGCACCTTGGAGGTTGTGGATACACCACTCACCCGTGGTCCCGGGGTTCCGTATGACTCAGTGCTCGGTAAACGGTTTCCTCGGCCAGTGCGCGAATCGAAGCGCAACGAGCAGATTCCGGGTAGGTAGAAGTAAAGCAAAAAGAAATAGACGAAGGAAGGTGTGGGGGAGAAAGAGAGAGAGGGGGAGAGAGAAGGGAGGGGGGGGGAATAGTAGAGTGAGATGGACACTGTGAGTCAAGCTGTGTGTCTTGCTTGGAGAGCCTCAGGCATGTCTGACGGTTTGCACCGTCCACAGTCTGCAGGTGAAGTCCGCACGAGGCTGAAGTCGTTCGTACGTTACCTTTGGGTCGTTTGTGTGTAACCCGGTACAGCAGCAGTTTGCAAGAGGTGACTAGAAGGTGTGTTGTGCTGCTATAAGTTATTTCACATTCGGCAACTTCAACTCCAATCCAGCACCAATCAACTCACGGCTCAACTAGCGAAGTGCGGAGAGGCACCTTGTGTTGCATTGATGACATTTATATCCGGTTGATGATGGTTCGCCATCCTGCAATGTCCTGCACCGCCGCAGTCATTCGTGCAGTGGGAAGGCATTATGATGGAATTCATTATTCAAACTACTGCAGCTACTGAACCTGCAATCGCTGTTGTTGGCGTTTGGTTTATCATGTGATAGATTGGTGCTGGGGTGGTGTATCTGCTCAGCCAAGGCCCCCGGGTGAATAGTGTGAACGTGCAGTGAATTACGAATGATAATGCCGGTACACCTCCGGTGAACCCCTGGCCGAAAGAGATATTTCGAAAAAGGGCACGAAAGGCTATTGTTTCTGTACTCCAAGAACAGAGTGACAAGCTTGGACACGTCCCCATCGGAAGGAAGCGCAACCTTCATCCACCCAACGCCCCACACAGCAACAAACGAATAGCTAATGGATGTTTCGCTAATAAAGAACCTATCAATACACCGTGCATATGCGTGTGTTACTGATCCGTTTCCAATTTCTTTTCAATTTCCGACTCCATTTTCAGAACCTCGGACCACCTTAACGGTGACTGTGCGCCCTCTTTCCTGCTCCGTGCTCCTATCTGCGGATTCTTTGCGTGTGACGCAGGCTCTGTTGAGCATCGAAGGCAGCCACCCTGTATCTCCAACCGACCGTCGCCACCATGAATGGTTCCGGCTACGAGATAAATACAAACGGTGACATCCTGCTACAGAACCAGCAGAAGGGCTGGTGGACGATCGGGCTGATCAATGGCCAGTACAAATACATGACGGCCGAAACGTTCGGCTACAAGCTGAACGCGAACGGTGCGAGCCTCAAGAAGAAGCAGCTCTGGACGCTCGAACCGTCCACCACCGGCGATAGTAAGTATCGGGCTAACCGGGAAGGAAGTCTCAGTTTTCGCTTCGTCTGGCTTGCTAACACCCGCACCTTGGGGGAGGGAGTCCATAATTGTATCATAATTAATAACTCCAAACAGATATGTCGGGAGTTTGGCGAACGTTTTGATTGTTTCCCCACCCAGGAGTTGGAGTTTTGAAGCGTGTCAGCAGACGACGTGGTGGAGTAGTCTGCGAGCTTCTCCAAACCCGCTCGTTACCCCCCGTTAGCAGTTGTATACGATGGTCGATTGATTTTGTGTGCGTCCTCTAACCAGGTCTACCACCTTGCCTACCGAAGCCTCCAAATACGCACGAAGATACAGGCAAAAGATACAGATTTCATTTTCCCATAAATTACTGTCATTTCGATTCCGAAAGACCGTTGGCTGAGTACCACCTTTTGGGAGTTTTTTATGCGTGTACGCTCGTATATGTACGTGTGCATGAATTTTCTCCAATTAATGCGAGTGGAAGTGCGTAGTGGGTGAGTGGAGGCTTTAATTTTTATTTCACTGGCGTCTTTCCGCCACTTGTGTGGATGAATTTTTATATCGGTACGTCCTAGATCCGCGCCCCTTCTTGAGCATTTTGGACGAGATCGCGTGCACCGGTGCGTGCCTGGGCAGGGCGTTTTGCTTTCCTTTATTGGCACGCTTCTTTAGCACTGGACGCGCGCATTTTCTGTGTGTGTCTGCGCATCCATCCGCGATTCGGTTGGCTGCACTATCCGTGGCCGGATTGCTGCGTGGTGTCGGTGATCAGCTTCATGCTCCATGTGCCGAGAGCTTTCGCATGTTTTATTGGAGGGTAGAGACCCGGGGGTTGGGTGGTTTGTAAAATGGGAGCTTTCTTTTTCCTTCGTTTTGGGGCATCAGCTCACCTTCATCAAGCGACTCACTTCTCAACGCGTACCTTCCAGGTATCATCTATCTAAAGTCGCACCTGGGCCGCTACCTGTCGGTGGATACGTTCGGCAATGTGCTGTGCGAGTCGGAGGAGCGCGATGCGGGCAGCCGCTTCCAGATCAGCATCACCGATGACAACTCGGGCCGTTGGGCGCTGAAGAACGAGCAGCGCGGTTACTTCCTCGGTGGCACACCGGAAAAGCTAACCTGCACGGCGAAGGCACCGGGCAAGAGCGAGCTGTGGAGTGTCCATCTGGCTGCTAGGCCGCAGGTATGTGAAGGTGTATACTGCATAAAACTCCAGGAGTTCTGAAAATTCCGAGAATCCTGGAGATATTGAGAAATGTGGGAATTCTGAGAATTCTTGAACTCTGAGACGTACTGATTTGATTGTCATCTTCTCACAGGTTAACTTGCGCTCCGTTGGTCGGAAGCGGTTTGCCCATCTGTCCGACACGCAGGACGAAATCCACGTCGACGCGAACATTCCGTGGGGTGAGGATACGCTGTTCACGCTGGAGTTCCGCGCCGACGAGGACGGCCGTTACGCGCTGCACACGTGCAATAACAAGTGAGTTCAACGCGTTCAGAGAACTCTAACAAGCACCACATTAATCGCTGTTCTGTCTTCTTCTTGCTAGATATCTGAACTCCAACGGCAAGCTGGAGAACAAGTGCACCGACGACTGTCTGTTCTCGGCCGAGTACCACAGCGGACATCTGGCGTTGCGTGATCGGCATGGTCTCTACCTGTCGCCGATCGGCTCGAAGGCGGTGCTGAAGTCCCGCTCGCAGACAGTGACGCGCGACGAGCTGTTCTCGCTGGAGGACTCGCTGCCCCAGGCATCGTTCATTGCCGCGCTGAACAGCAAGTACGTGTCGGTGAAGCAGGGCGTGGACGTGACGGCAAACCAGGACGAGATCGGCGAGAACGAAACGTTCCAGCTCGAGTTCGATTGGTCCGCACACCGGTGGGCACTGCGCACCACGCAGGACCGCTACTGGTGTCTGTCGACCGGTGGTGGCATCCAGGCAACCGGCAACCGCCGCTCGGCTGACGCACTGTTCGAGCTCGAATGGCACGGCGATGGTTCCGTGTCGTTCCGCGCAAACAACGGCAAACTGCTGGCGACCAAACGGTCCGGCCATCTGTTTGCGACCGCGGAAGCGATTGAGGAGACGACCAAGTTCTACTTCTATCTGATCAACCGGCCGATTCTGGTGCTTAAGTGCGAGCAGGGTTTCGTGGGTTATCGTGCCCCGGGCAGCAACAAACTCGAATGCAACAAAGCCATCTACGAAACGATCCTGGTCGAGCGTGCTCAGAAGGGTATCGTCCACTTCAAGGGTAAGAAGAAAGTGTGTGCAACTCGAATGCGCAGTTTATTAACGGTTTTTTTCTTTCTCATCTCCACTTCATCTCCACGCTGATGCAGGTCAGAATGGCAAGTACTGGCGCGTGGATGGTGAGGGCATCGCGGCCGATTCCGATGTACCGTGTGATGGCTTTTTCATCGAACTGCGCGAACCAACACGCATCTGTCTGCGTTCGAGCGATGGCCGCTACCTGGGCGCTACCAAGAATGGCACGTTCAAGCTCGTCGACACCGGTTACGACACTGCCACCCAGTGGGAATACTAAGCACGAAAACGCAACTTAATAGTTTATAGCAGCAGGCAGGTGTAGCAGACCTCCCCAATACTGGTGCGAGAGTGGTTAGGGAGAAGCGTTCCGTTTCGTCCAATACCACTCCAGTCCGAGTAGGATATAGGCGAGCTGTCGGATTAACGGGCATCAACGTAACCGGCACGCTCTCGGTTTTTTTTTCTTTTGACGCTTTTTTTTCCATCCCCCATCTTCCCATAAACGACGAAGGATGTGTGTGCGGCTTTGATGACATGCAGGATCCGTTTTAGGACAAGCTGCCATTGGTCGGTCTTTAGTTTTTTTTCGGACAGAAACGCAAAAGCAAAATATTTACGATATTTATTCCGTCATGTGTATGGATGTGGGTATGTGTTTGCGAGTGTGTGTGCATCACGTCAAAATGCAATTCAATCTCTCTCTTAACGTTTCACACATGCAGCATGTACGCATTCCAACACATTTATACGCTATAGTTGGATGGGGAGGAGTATACACGGAGACACGCAGCATGCGAAAAATGATGCATCTTGCGAAATAATACACACTTACACTCATTTAGCCAGGTAGTATATTATACGTGTATGAGTTATGAATTGCAAACAGTCAGGGAAAAGAAGGTCGAATGGCACACATATGCGCAATCTATACAGCAAAAAAACGGGATTGTGAATCTTATTTGAATCCCCCATAGAACGGCTAAGGTAAACAGCTCGAAACCTAGTATTTCAACACGGACGCTTTACGTCCTGCGTTTTGTATCTGTATACAGCGGCAGCGTATGTGTGCATCTCCATTTATGTTTTTTTGTTTTTGAAAAAAGTTGCAATGCGAGAGAAAGTAAGCAAAACATTTGTATTTATTTGAGAAGCAAAACAAACAAACAAAAACACACACTCCCACATATTAGGAGGAAAAGATTATCCTCTGGTGGTAAGGACGAACACTTAGTTTTTTTATACCCCCCCTTTCTATTGCTATATATATATATTATATACTTACACACACACACACTCTATATATATTTAATAATTACCCCAAAACTGCAGCTGTCGTGGAAAGGAGGGTTATGAACGTGAGCGACAAGTAACAAAATATGAAAAGTAAAATGAAAACCCGCAAACGATCCCAAATGCTTCAATCAGGTGAAAATTGTGAAAAGCTAGCAGGCGAGCAAATAAGGGTGCAGTAGAATGAAGGAGGGGTTTAGAGGAACCCCACTAATGAACGGTGGGTTGGAAGTAAAGGGGTGTGATGTGCGAGAGGTGTGAGAAGTGATAAACTTTTTTTTTGCTAAACGTGTTTCTATGTACCAACCGCGATACCATCCGTCAACTTTATCATCTCACACAGATATAAGCGTACACGTACGCACACACATACGCGCGCGCGCACATACCACGTGGGCATATAGCACGTGCTGGAAGACGCAGCGGCAAATAGATAGGGAGCCTGGGCTTTGGAATTCTTTCAGCGATAGAGTGTTGGAAAGAATAAGACATCTTCGCTGCAAGAGAACCCGAGTCAAGGAAAAAGTATCCCTCACACACTGTCCACACACGCGTGCGCCTGCGTTGTTTGTATGTGCGCGTGTATGAGTACATTTTGGTGTGCGTGAGTGTATTTGTCGAGAGGAGAAAGGATTAACTAAAGTACGGTGAGCGATCAGTAACACAGAATAATTAAGACATCATCATTAATCAATAAAACAAGAAGAAAAAACAACAACTCAAGTCAAAACCAATAACCAACGCTCTATGCAGATGTGGATGTGAATAGCCGGTGAGCTTCCCGTTGTGCGATATCCGAAATGGTGGTGTCTTCTTCACTCAGAGTCATTCATATTGCGCTTTAGCGAGGAATCATTCAAATCCATGAATCGAATCTGAAAAGAATCATTCATGTTTTGAGCAGTGGCTGATCATGCTCCTTTGAAGGCCTGAAGAGGATTGGTAGCATAACAAGTTGGATTGGTGGAGACAGCGGCGGATCAAACGGTAGGCGGAGTAGGCGGTCGCCTAGGGCCTCGCCGTGTTGGGGGCCCCAAACAACTTGTGCCGATTGTGCGATTTTTGGAAATTTAGCAGCAGAGTTAATTTATAGCATAAAATCTAATTAAAAAGGTAGAAAATTGGTTATCCTTGGTTAGATATTTTTTTTTATTTGATTAGCTATATCGGCCCGGTTACACGGCTACGCAACAGAAGTATGCAGTGTATTCATACTCCTTCTTCTTCATCGGCACGACATCTTCAGGATGTTTAAGCCTACCATTTCTATTTTTTTTACTTTATTTACCCGTAGGATAGTCAGTGCTGCGTACGGAGGTTTGGTGGTCCAAATGAAATTTTTCCGTGGTCCTGTCTTGTGCAGACCGGCTGCGCTACCAATACACCATCTGGCCGCCCCGTGAACCCTTATATGCCCTTTTACTTCAACCATGTATTCCATTTCATGAACGGGATTTTTTCATCTGCTCGTAAATGATCCTACCGTTAGATGCTAGAATAGAAACCATGCTTGTTTTCACTACCGCAATATTCGCCAGCTATTGCCATTGCGATACTCGTGGTGTGGTATTGTTTTCTCTCCCCGATTGAACCGTGAAAATGTCCAGCCTACGTGTTTCGAAACAGTATTGTGGTGGAGTATTGTGTTTAGTATTTCGATTGTCACAATTTCTGCAAGTTTGCAAGCCGGTAATGATGTTATAATTGACACAATCTGTCATACCTTACGGCGCATTGCATTGCAAGTTGATTGCATACCTTCCGGCGTAGTACCAGGAGTTACCTCTTTCCTGGTACCTTACGTTTCCTGGTATCGAAAATCGGAAAACAGCTGGTTTTGTATGGAATTTCGTACCAACCGACGGAAAGTTTGAGCGAGATGAAGGATGCTTTCCGTTTTATTGATATTACTTATTAGCGATCGTTCTCACGTGTTTGATAGTATGCAATAGCAATTGTGATGGGCAAATTTGTCTCAAGCTGCAGATATCACCTCTGGGAAACCATGCTCTCCTGGTATCGGAAATCTGAAAACAATTGTGTGCGCGGCAACGGTATAGTGGTTTTCACAGTTGACCAGCTGATTTGGTCATTGGACAAATTTGTCAGTATTTTGTCAACTCGCGTGGCCCTGCACCTAATGGATCAAAGAATGCTATAAAATATGATCAATTGATGAAAAAGTTCAGTAAGTAGTAGCTCACCACAGAAGTCAACCGTTAATTTTTGTTCATGGCCTAAAACATCTACATGAGCGGAACAGGTTGCTAAGAAATTTCGCTGATTGTTACCGAAAAAGTAAACCGATTGGAAACTGTACCTTGGGCGAAAAAATCGTAGAAGGCGTTGGACTAATCAGGTATCATAAATGTACGTAAATCGTAGAAAATGTGATCCAAGTAGTGGCGTTATGGTTCTCCTTAGCGCATACAAACAATTATATATAGAATAGCTTACTAGGCTCGTTTACAGGGCTACGCAACAGAACTCTGAGATGTACGCAAGAGAGCTTTCTTTCCGAGACTTTGCTGGTGTTGTTAAATCATGTTTGAAGTACATCTCCCTAACACCGATAATGCCGTAGCAAAATTATGGGCCCCCCTTTAAAAATTCCGCCCTGGGCCTCCAAAAGGATTGATCCTCCACTGCCCGGAAGCACAGCGAGCGAACCAATTCGATGGCAAAGTGCTCCTTGAATGCTGTAGTTGTAAATTCCACCACGTTCAGCTTCTCGAAGTTGGCGCACGTATGATTGTAGCTCCATTTAGAAGAGTACAGATACAGTGGTAACTGGTGTTGGTGGTGATATAGCCGGTTCCGTTGTTGTATTCGAAGATGGTGATGGCCCTGGCGGACCATTTGAAGAAGATGATTAGGGGTGGCCCAGCGGCGAATAAGACGGTAGGCGGAGTAGGCCCTTTCTTACTGCGCTTTTCGCCTTGCCTTATTTCAAGTCCCCTCAATGTTCCCCGTCCCTCCTGCATCGATTTTAAAATTAGAGGCCCCTGACTATAATTCCGCCCTGGGCCTCCCAGGGGATTGATCCTCCACTGGGTGGAGAACATAATTCATGGAGGATAAGTCATGAATCTTTTAAATAGAGAACTCGATCGATTCAGTTTCACCCAACACTCGTACGGAGTGATACAAACTAACTTACATACACACACACACGCTTGTAAAACATTCGCCTAACACGGTCGAAATAGTTTTATTTAAGCTCTAAACTCCAACGCACAATATAATTTCATGGTGGCGCATTGTATGACAGGCAGAAGATATTACTTCTTGTTTTACCCCACCGCGTTCTATAACGTAATGGTTTTACAGGATGACAATGAGCGTGACTAGGGCAAAGAAAATAGATAACAAAAGCCGTTTTGCTGGTAACTTGATGAAAACCCGACACATCAGTACACTGGGTACGCTATACACGTCACTAACTGTCCGAAATGTTTGTCCAGGCTGGTGTCGCTTTCCACGAGGAGCGATGCGTTCGGAGTCGGATTTCCAGCAGACTAGATTAAAAATGGCTGACTAGATTCAAAACACAAAAAAAACACACACACACTGACGGGCTTGGTTACTCTGCCACTCAACGTCACACACGCACACAAGCAATCACCTTCCAACGCTTCCAAAATGTGATGTGCGGATGTGGAGGCGGAGAACTAACGTCAGAACTTGTCATCCGCGTGCAGTGTATCGAGACCGTCCTCCACGTTGATGTGTATGTTGATCGGTCGCTCTAGATCGAGCAGCTCCGATGGGGAGGCCCGTTGCGGGTCGTCCACGCAAGCGTTCGGTCCTGGTTGTCCGGTTGCAGACTCATCATCACCAGCACCGCCGGTATGGTCCGTGAGCGATGGGAACCCGGACAGTTCGTCCACCAGCACGCCAAGATGGTGATCGTGGTGTCCATGATGATGCGCATGGTGATGGTGGTGATGATGGTGATGGTGGTGATGTTGCTGCTGCTGCTGCTGGAGGGAATTCTTTTGAGCCGAATGTGAACCGCACAGCACCTGCTGTTGATGGTGATGATGCTGGTGTGGGTGTGATGGTAGTTGCTGATGGTGCGACTGTTGCTGTAGCAACGTGAGTGGTTGATCGGTGGACGGAGGCCCCGACGCACTGAGGAGGGTTTGATCGAGGTTGAACAGGGACTCGTGCTTAAAGCTTTCCATCGCACCGAAGTGGTCCACGTGCAGGAACTTCATCTCGTCGTCGTACACGGAGGCCGTATGCTGCTGTTGCTGATGGTGATGGTGTTGATGGTGCTGATGTGGATGATGATGTATCGCTTGCTGCTGCTGCTGGTTGGAACCATCGTTTGGATGCAGAGAGCAACAACCACCAGCACCGTCCTGATTGGAAGAACTAACCGTCCCGAGACCGTCGGTGGAGTTATTCACGGAGGTGGTGTAGGACGTACCCGAGGGAGTAAGCTTGGTCGAGGTGGAGGTCGTGCTGGTACCGGTGAAGCTGTTCCACTCAAACGTCAAACTACTGGACCGACTACCGTCCAGCGAGTTGAGATGGTCGAAGTTGAGGTTCAGGAACAGGTTGGGCGATAGACGACCGGGCGATGAGAGTGACCCAATCGTGAGACGTGGCAACTCCGCATCCACCACACTGTACGCGGAGCTGCTTACCGGCCCGGCGCCGGTTGGATCATCCGGCAATCCGAGCGTCATACTATGCAGCGAACCCCCGTCGAAAGAGAGTCCCGCTGTGTTGGAGCTGCCAGGCAGTACGACATCCACCGCATCCAACAGTGACGCCCTAGAACTCGGCCCTACATGTTGATGCTGGTGATGCTGTTGCAGGTGGTGATGTAGGTGGTGGTGATGGTGCCCAGACATCGGCTCACTCGACATCGCATCGTTCAGCCCTGCATTCTTACCCAACCCTCCCAAACCACCCACCGTCTGGGAATGATGCTGAGATTTTAGTGTGCTGCCCATGCCCTGCAGTACCTCGTCGGAAAGTCCCAACCCATCGTCGTCTTCGTCGTCGTCGAGCATTCGGCTGCCACTGGGTCCATCGCCCGCATCCACCAGTATGCTAACATCACCCAGCCCAGCCTCACCCGTACCGTCAGCGCGCGGGCAAAGTGTGACCGTACCGGTGGACGACGATGACGACGTGGAGAGTTGCTGTGGGTCTTGCTGGTCCTGTTGCGAGTCCGGCTCACCGGGACCGCCCACCGTGGTTTTTTCGCTCTTGCGCCACTTGGCGCGGCGGTTCTGGAACCAGACCTGGACGCGTGCTTCGGTGAGATCGATACGGACCGCGAGCTCCTCGCGAAAGAACACGTCCGGATAGTGCGTCCGCTGAAAGGCCCGTTCGAGTTCCTGCAGCTGCAGTGAGTTGAACGTCGTTCTGGAAGTGTGCGCGTTCGGAAATTGTGATTAGTGGTGACATCACTGGGAAGAGAGCACACTGGTTGTATAGCCAGGTGCCATGTGGAAAAAACGGTGACACGAATTCTACTCGGATCGAAAAATTCTGCACCAAACGACACTTTAGCAACATCGAAACACAACGTGCAGCGAATTCGCTGGGGAAGGAGGAGTTCTAGACGTACACCCTGAATGACTTCCTCCGCACCAAACTTCATACACTGGCGTACCTGTAGCGGCGCTGCTTTCGTTTCATCACTGCGGCCAGAAGAACCCCCGTTATCGATGGGATTCCTCATGCGTCCAGCTGGTCCGATGTCTAGTGACCGTTTCTGGCCCGTCCACTTGGTAGCATCCGATCGAACTAACGCTGCAACACTGTTCCACACGTCCTTCGCTTGCGCTGTGTACTGTGTACTCCACCGTAAGGGATTGCACACCGCCATCCGTCGCACTGTCCACTGTGTCTTCGCTCGGAATCGATCGATTCGATCACCGCGCTCGGATGTGTACGGTTCCAGGCGGCGAACGGTGTTGCGTGTGTGTATCCTCGAGATAGTGTCAGTCCGTCAGTTGAGACACTGCTAGGGCTTCCAACATTCTGCCAGGCAGCGATGGGCTTACCTGCGTACCGTCCGCTTCTCGTTTTTTTGTTTGTCCACCACCGGGCCGTCGTGGGTCGCGAGACATAAGCGCCTGGCAGTGTTGTGGGGAGTTGCCTGTGTTCCAGTTCCAACACCGTAAGCCGACGGTTGGAACGCAAATCGTGCCCTACCTCTGCACCAATCCGTCTTCGGTACCTAGGGTAGTTCCCCGACAGTGTTGCGATTATGACCGTACCCATGGCTTACGTGCGGTTGGATGCGGTTCCCCTTACAGCTGCTCTCGCCTCGGACGAACCTACGGCAGGAGTTCGTTTCAAAGGAATGTTTTGTTCGTTTGGTTTGTGACGAACTTCAGCAGTGGCTCGACGTTCCACGTTACGCGGTGAAAGGGAACGGGTATGCGGGGCACACAAGATTTAAGCACCATTTTCCTGTCGATGACTTAGGCCCCAAACCTGAAACACCCAACCCAGCAGGGAAACAAACCTGCATTGTTATTGCTTTTTCTAGGATTTTTTTCGTGTTCACCTTAAAAGTCTGAGTCGGGCATAGGAGTAGGCGAGTAGTATCCATTTCTCTTCCGCTTCTGGGCTTGCATCCACTTGCTTGTGTGGTAGGCGTATCTTTTGCAGGTTTTCCACACACATTGCTCAAGTTTTTCATTTGCGATAGATAGATAGAATATAATTATCCGTCATTTACGCGGGTCTTTAAGATTTTAAAGACATCGATGACCTTGATGATAGCGCCTGGGGGAATAGGAAGATACCGGGCCCTAAATATGGCTGCATCTTCATAGACAGAGAAGTCAACCACGACAAACAATACGTCCAATAGCGCACGTGCCCTTGTGTGGGCGCATCAGATTTCCGACGTCGTCCATTTTGATCACCGAACAGCGCCAAAAAGGCGGAATAGGTGGTCCACTTTCATCACAAGAAAATGTATCTATTGGAAAAACAAGAAACAATGCAGGCTCCTGGGCCTAGGTAATAGTCGGTACAGGAAATGGAAGCAAACCGTGTAGCGGTGAAGATGCATCCCGATGCCATCGACAGCGGTAATCTTATATCATGCGCCATTTTCGGTTGGCGTCCATTAGTAACTACGGGTAACGGTGCGAGCGTCATATTATAAAAGACCAGTCTGCGCTAGTGGACGCTGCTCAGTGTTACGCCAAACGTTGCCCGTACAACGTACATCTCACGCTCTTTTGCGTTTTACCGTTATCGTTTATCAGGCTGGGTCTTTGTGTGTGTGTGCGTAATTGAAAAGAAGTTATCCCAAAACGTGTGATGGTATGGTGAACGGTTGTTACCTGCGCTGTGTCGTGTAGGCTTCACCAGGCAGCCGAGTCGGAGGTGTAGCCATCTTGATTTTCTGCACAACAAAACATGAGACTTACGGTAGGGTACTTGGCACGTTGTGTGCATTGCTTTGACATCAACATTTGTCTTCCGCAGCTAGCTGTGTGTGGTTTTATTTTCGGTTTAATACTGGCACCAATCGATGGTCGGCTGAAATCCGGCAAGGAGTTTCCAAGCGATGCGTTTCAGAATATGCTCCAGTCGTCATCTGGCGATGCGTTGGAGGAGAACGATCCAGACATTCCGCTTGGCATGAAGGGAAGTCCTCTCTCCAGTGTGCGGGACAAAACCACCACGATAGGACATGGCCCGGATGGCAACGAGACGCCAACGCCTAAGTCATCACCGCTAAACTGCTTCCCACTTGCTGACCGACTGCACAAATATGATTGGGCCCGGTACTATCTGAGTCACATGGCGGCGGGCTCTGCAAGGCATAGCCATCCGGACGTAACAGATGGCGGAATGGCAGACGATTCCAGCCAGCCCGGGTACGTGGCACGTAAGCGTTCCGACTTTAACCGTGAGATATCCGCCGACCTGTACGCACAGTACCCATCGTCCTGTGCGTGTCAGACGAAGGTAAGCCATCAATCAGTCTGTCAATGTGAACTGGAATTCCACCAAAACTCGGGTGTATACTCTGCTATCAATGTATTCCAGTACGAGCTGCTCGATCTCGGCTACACGCACTTTCCGCGCTACATTGTGAACGCGATCTGTCAGAACCGGAGCGCCAACAGCCGCAAGTGTTGGCGCGGTTCCAGCTGCAAGGAGATCCCGTACAAGGTGCGCGTTCTGACCAAGCGGGGCGAAAATGAGTCGGGCGAGCAGGATCACCATTCAACGCTGCTGCCGGAACCGTTGCGGGAGTACTGGCGCTTCAAGACGGTTACCATTGCCGCCGCCTGTCAGTGTTCGATCTGACGGCCGCTAATGTACGGGCCGCCAGAACACGACCGGGACGTCCCGTGGCAATAGTGGGAAATAAATCGTATCGGTTACGAAGTTTAAAATACACGCATGCTTTCAGCTTCTGGTGGTTTGCTTTTACTGTGCTAAGAGATGTAGTCGTTGTTTTGTGATCTCTGTGCGGGGGGAACCAAGGGATGGGTTGGTTTGTACGAACTCTCGTTGGAAAGAAGTTGAACAATTGCTCATGAAAATCAAGGGATATAGAAAGAACCTCATCTGTCCTGTAGATCAGCTACGTCGAGGTTGGTTGTATAGTTCGCGGCGCGTCAAGAACCCTTTGCATAGTAAATGTCTACCAAACAGTCATGTTGGGAGTTGAGGTGTGGCTCGCGTAGATCGTATCCGCGTATTCGCTTACGATTCACAGCCGCACGGCCGAATAATCAGAGGCCTTGGTAGAGCAGCGAGGTTGAGAAACTCTGGCGCAGTGTCGAGTTTTCCCAAACAGCGCTCCGATCCAGAGAGCGCGGATGGAAAGTGCATGTGCTTTCCCGAGAATCAAGGTATTGGAGAGTGCTCAACACATCTGGCAGGAGAGATGATATCGTGACAGAGCATAAAAGGTCCTTACCCTACAGTTCCCTTTACCGAGCATACAGCAAACGGCACCCTATCATGTTATCATCGGTTTTATGTGACGCTTTTCTTCTTTGCTCTTTCACTGTTGCTGCCTGTCTCTTTCTCTCTCTCTCTCTCTTATTATTTAATTCTCTCTCGGTTTGTTACTTGGCCCTGTTTGTACGCAACACGCGACTCTCCGGCTCTCGAACAGTTATCCTGGCAAGGCAGGCAGGCAGCACCAACCAAAGACCAGACTTCCAGGCCCTAGCCAGCGTTCACCGACGGAGGATGACGAAAAAAGAAAACAAGGGTGTGACCGGAGCAAGCAAGCGAACCAACACGTTACGGTGAGCCGTTTTTTCGAAACCAGCCACCCGGGTTTTCCTAGCGTGCGGTGCTGGCGAGGATATTTCGATTGCCCTTTTTCGGCAAAGCGCAAGACTCCATAATGTGCTGCGTAGGTCCCATGTGCTAGCGAAGACAACGGTGTCAGTAACGGCAAAAGCAAGATACAAGCGAAAAAAAAACTAGGGCAACGGTGTGTATCGTGCAGTTTTGCGTAGGTGTGTGCCAGTGTTGGACGTTTGTAGGTCCGTTCTGACCATTCCCGGCTACTGAAGACTGTAAACTGCAAGTTAATGGGCAGTAAGGCCTACTGCTATCGTTCGTAAAATAGTACATATTAAAAGAAAACGTGAAAAGGAAAATACAAAACAGTACGAAAAGTGTTCACTCTACCCGTGAAAAAGGGAGTTGAGTTAAGGAACCAAAAAAAAAAGGACGCACTCTCACTTCTGTTCTCACAGACGCGCACGGGTGCGCACAACAAAGAGCCTGGGTGCGTGTGCGCGCGTACACATGTATGTGTGTGATTTTACGTGCGTGTGCAAGCAGAATTTGCCTCAGATTTAGTGTGTTTTTTTTCCTGCCTGTCCGTTGCTATCCCTTCACACGATGGTTGCCGCGGGACTGGGCTGATTCATCCGTCAATTGGTGAAGATGACGGGCAGTGGTTAGTGTATCCGGTGTTGGACCACGGTATTATTACACCGAGTGGCAGAACGATGCAGTCTACGGGTGTTGGTGACGTTGGGTGGCATTACACGGAATGCTAGTACCGAACCGAACGCGCACGCAAAAAACCATTTCCGCCTGCAGTGTCTGCAGTCTGGATGTGGATCGGTGGACTAGCGGACAGTACAGAAGAGCCTAAAGGACCTCCCACCGCGGAGGCAACTGGGGCGACGCGTTGGGTTACGGTTCAGTGCTTGAGAACCGCCCGACGGCAGGGACCATCATCTGTAGCGGTGTAGCCCAAAGAAGTGGAAATTGGTGAAGAATCTTGCACTGCTACGCAGCAGGAGTGCCACTTCTTATCGGCACCGAGTGTGTGTGTGGAAAAGGGACGAGTGGGTCGTAAATTGGTTGCCGAATAAGTGGTACTGCATTGCAAAAACTTCGACGAAACTGGAGGTGACGCATCAGCAGCACGGCAAACATTACTGAGCAGAGTTCTGGAGAGTTACTCGACCAGTGGTACCTACGAGGCCTCACTGTGCATGCTTGGTGATGCACTGAGGAAGTGTCTTTTTTCCCTGTGAGTCATGGTGCAGAACAATTCGTGTCATAGTAGCTGAGTAACTCGTGTAAAACAAAACAAAAAAAAAACATTTCTACAGTGTTCAGCTCTCAAGTGCGTAGAAGCTGTATCGTCCATCAGTAACACCCGCACCATTCAATCTCGTGAGCCAGCCGTGGACACGCTCTGTCCAAACTTCAAACGTCACGTTCAACCGGCACACGGGCGGCCATTGACGGGCGTATCCAAGCGTGACCAAGCGTTACCAAGAAGCAAGCTGCATTGAGCAGCTTCTTCATCTACCTTGCCGCAGCATCCTTATCGTCCGTATCGGGGACGACGGTTGCAACCATGGGCTACCCGGGGACAACCGAGGACGACGATCAATACCGGGTGCCGCTGATAGCGAAGTTGCTGCACGCCCTGCCACACTACAACATCACCTTCCATCGCATCAACAACACATTTCGCCCATCAAATGACGTCTATCTCGAGGTGATTAAACTTTCATTGAACTTATCTTTTCAAAATGGGACCTTAAGAGGAGCAAGAGCGCGAGATAAGGACTAAGAAAGCGAGAGAGAGAGAGAGAGCGAGAGCTAGTGTGTGTTGTTGAATGAGTATGCAACAATGGTTGAATATCTTGATGCTTTCCATGCAGTTTCTTTTTGTGTTCTGCTAGGGTGCCTCTCCTTTGCTTTGCTGATTTCTACAACTACACGAGCACCACAGCATGCCCATTGCCGCGGTATGGAATGGGAAGAAAGACGGAAAATCCGTCGATGGCATCATCGGTGTTTTTCGTTGCGTTTTATTTTTCTCCATTTGCGAACTGTGTAGAAAGGTGGAGTTGAGGGGACAACTATTCATAGCAAAATATATGGGTTACATGCCAGGTTTGCTTGCTGCTAATGATCTCATTTGGCACCGATGGGATAAAAGACCCATCCTTTCTGATCCGCACCCCGGGGGATTTGCATTTTGCAATTGGGCGTTGGTGCGACTCCGACAATGGATAGGCTTTTACGGCGATGACAAAATGCTTTGCCCTGTTCACTCATTGTGATTGATTGGTTTGTGTAGCCTACTGTTGGCCTACTTGACTTTCTGGAACACCTTGGTTCTTTGTGCAGAACATGCAGAAATGTTTTTATCTTTTCTTTTCAGTATATTGTATCTGTCTACAGCTACTGAGGCTCTAATGTATAGAAAAAAGTTGTTTGAGCTTAAATAAATCTCTTTTAGACATAGGGCTCCTAGTGTAAAGCTCTACATTTGTTTGATTGTTTATTCTAACAGAGTCTCGGTATCTTGGGTTCGATACCGGCCGCCCTGCTGATTGTGTCGTTGTTTGGTCTGCTGCTCTATCTACTGACGCGCTGCTGTGATAGAAAGCCACGACCCGCACACTCTATCACTAGCTTAAAGGTGACGCTCTCCATCGTAACCGTACTGTGCTGTGCCGCGATCGGTCTCGGACTGTACGGTAACGACGATCTGCACAATGGGCTGCTCGAGGTGCTGCAGGCCGGCCGGAAGGTGGACGGTGTCGTCACGTCCGTACGGAACCAAACGTTCATCCTGGAGAACACGCTCACGATGAAGATCCAGCAGCAGCTCACCGAGCTGGAGGACATTTTTGACCAGAAGACAAACAATCAGACCGCTCTGGCACAGCTGCAGCAGGCTCTCCTCACGGCCAAGGGTAATATCACGATTGCGAAGAATGCAGCGAACGATATACGGCGCCCTCTTGTCGGTTTGACCATAACCGACTTCCTGACGGTAAGTAGCGGTTTTTCGTTTGTCATATGAGGTAGTGTTGTGTCTAATCTTTTGGCAAGAATCTTCCAGAATTCCAGAAGGATGAGATTCCAGTAAAGAATCATTCATTTGAATTTCCAGCGAAGATTCAACCTAATGAATCGTCGGTGATAAGTCATGCAAATCATGAATCAAATGTGAAAATATTAATGAATCTTCACAGATTCATGGCATCATGTTACTAACTTTACTGTTTTTAGTTTCTGAAGTAAGAATTTCTGTACTGCTGAAATAGCCCAAGTACTAAGAGAGAGGGACTGGTCTCAATTTGTCTACGCAATCTAATGACATCAGCATTTGGGTTATTTCATCATTGCAGAAATTCTTACTTAGGATTTATAAATTTTCTGAGATTTATGCATCATTGAAGAGTCATGAATTATCAGAGTAGAGGTGAAGAATCATTCACTTAGATTCATGAGTGTGAATTAGATTAACCCAATTTGAACTGTAAATTTTACGTTTCGTCTGGTTTTGTTGCGTTGCAGAAAGGAGATCAGTGGGAGCTGATTCGCTGGCCGGGTACGGTCGCCATATTGGCACTGTTGCTCGTACTGTGTGCGGTACTGCTAGTTGGCGTGGCGCGTCACTCTCGGTGCGCTCTTATACTGTTCAGCGTGTGTGGTTTGCTGGCCGTGACCGGGTCGTGGCTGATGTCCGGTCTCTACCTTTCGACCTCAGTTGCCGTCGGCGACCTCTGCAACGATCCTGCAGATTTCCTGGTGCACCAAGCGCCGCATGAGCTGCCAGCCGACATACTGCTCTACTACACCCAATGTGACATCTCTCGCTCGAACCCATTCACACAGCGTCTGCGAGAGTCTCAAAATGCGATCAACAATGCCCGCAACGCGATGAGTATCGTATCGAAGTAAGTAGACAGGCTAGTCTATGTTGTGTGGCCTTGGTCTTTTTTGAAACTTCTTCTCACCATATCTTTCTAGAATTTCGCCGGTGCTCTTCAAGAACGCTGGCCTAGCTCCGAAGCTGGGGTCAGTTAACGCGGACATTAAGCTGTGCGAACGACTGCTGACCGGTTTGACGGCGCTGGTTGACTGTCGAGCGGTGCACTACAGCTATCTTGTAGCGACCCGTGGCCTGTGTGAGTGCGGATTGCTCGGATTGGTGCTGATGCTGGTCGCCAGCTTTATGGCGGCGATCTTGCTCACCATTATGGTTTGGGTCGACTCCCACACGTGGATCTACATTCGCAAGAGGTAGGTAAGGGAAGTGGGAGAGGGTTTTTTTTTGGCGGGAAGGGTAAATCGTTTGAAGTAAGGGATCATTGCAAAAACACACTCGCCGGTTTGTTGGGTTCATTGCAGGAATGATTATGCGCAGGTCGAGGAGCAGTCATACGTATCACACCAATTGCATCCACAGAGTCATCAAAACATGAACACTCGTACACTCCCACATCATCCCAAGGGGTAAGTCGTTGTGCAAACGGGCATCACCTCAATCTTCTACCATCTTTTCTTTTGTCGTTCGCATGTGCAGTCCCCCCGTAATCAGTGGGTCACACACGATTGCGCATCCGGGCCGCAACGCGAAGCACGATATGAGCCAGGTGCAGCAGGCCCAGCAGCAGATGCATCATCAGCAGGCACACGCGCAGGCACAGCAGGCCCAGGCCCAGGCTCAGGCGCACATGATGCATCACCATCAGGCGATGATGCGTGCCGGCGGTACTCATACGCTCGGTCGCCTACCGTCGCACAGCAGCCCGACGCACCTGCACGGTCCGAATAACGGCAAGTACGCCACCCTCAGTAAGCACTGCAAGACGCTCGACGCTAACGACTTCTACTGAAGTTACGCCGCCTGTAACGATAGAAAGTTCCATCCACCCGCCATACATCAGCAGCAACAACAACCGCACTATCACACCCACAGTCACCAGCAGCAGCAACAGCTGCAGATGCAGCAGTTGCAACAACAGCGCGCGATGTTAGATCCCGCAACGGCCGCTGCTGCCGCCGCCCATCATCTGCATCTTCACCAGCAGCAGCACGCCGGTGTAGGGCCCGGTCACGTCCATCCCGCCCAGACGATGACCATCAACCGTAAGCTACACGGTGCGGCCGGTGTACCGGGTGCCCATCCACTACCACCGGTGTACGGTGATGACAATCCACCGCCACTACCACCGTTGCGCAATCCGCAGAAGGCACTGCCACAGCCCGTGTCCACGGTAGCAGGGAGTGATACGGCCACAACCGATACAGCCGCCGCCGGTTCTGACAAGCAGATCTACATCTACTCGACTGCCAAGTATGGCAAGTATGATCCGAACGGTAAAGTGCATTTGCAGCAACAGCAGCAGCAGCAGCAGCAATCACATCCAGCAGCGGCCAAGCATGGTGAGGGAGTTCCGGATAAAGGGAATGCAGCCGGGAAGAATCCTAACACCACCACGTTCAGCTCGACACCCGGCTTCAACAGCAAACCACTGCCGTCGATCATAAACTGTCCACTGCCGGATATACCGAAGAGTGCAAGCAACGGCAGCACCACAAGCAAGGACGACATCTACGTCAAGCGGAAGCTGCTCACGGACCATCCGAATGGTAGCAAGTTTGCGACACTCAAACCGATACCGGTGCCGAAAATTGAACCGAACAATCTGAACGGCAAACAGCATCACCAACACCACCAACACCAGCAGCAGACTTTGAGCAACGGTGCTAATGGCGCTGGTACGGCAACACCGGTTGATCTGGCATCACAGTTGCCGCCACCACCACCTCCACCACCACCGGTAACGGGCAGCTCGTCCGGTTCGTCGGGCGGTTCCTCGTCCGGGTACGGTACGGCCGGACTGACCACCTCCCAGATCCAATCACTACCCCTGCCACCTCCACCGCTAGAGCTGCTACAACAGCAACAGAGCCACCCGGACGACCAGGGACTTCGGTTGCCACCGCCACCGACCAGTGAAGAACTACGCTCGTCAGCGATGGAAAGCAACGGCAATGGTATCGGGCAGCAGAACGGTGGTGGTGTGAGTGATAACGTACCGAACGGTGACACCGCTATGCCAGATAAAGCGGCCAGTGCTGCACACGGCCATGATGATAACAGCTTCTACGCAGTCACCGAACTGTAAAGGATTACGATCGAGCGGGATCGAAAATGAAAAACAAAAAACGTAATGGATGGAACAGTTTGAACACGAGGTTGTTCTATTCTCACTTGTCACGATTGTGCTTAAATGCGGGCAGGTGCAATTGTGGGGAATAAAACAACGAAACAAAACCGACACAACATATTGTTACAGGCAGATACGAAACGAAACGAACACAATAAGACAAGGAAGTAAGAAAGGACGCGGACATTAACGAATCTGACACTGCTAAACGTAAATATACAACTAGCGCTGTAGGAAAATTGTAAGGTTATTAGTGCGATAAGAAGAATGCTATGATTAAACCAATTCTTACAATTAGGTTCTACCTAGTGCAAAAAACGAAACAAAAACAAAAAACAAAATGCATTGAAAAATGTGCCGTTGCGGAACAAAACCAACTTGAGGAGGGCACAGGTTCCGATAAAAGCTTGCCACACACTACGATCCGCTTTTAGATCGTGGTTTCTTTGTACAGAGGAAATAAATGAAGTTAAATGCACAATCAGCCGAAAAATAGGCAGCCATGTTTGCAAACTCCGGAGAAGGAAGTATTTTTTTCAATTATTGTCTAGCTCTCTTCAGGAATAGGAATTAATTCCGTTAATGTTTTATTTGTTGCCAAAAGTTAGGTTAGCATTATGTGTTTTTATAATCATTTTATTTGACCTTAAAACACACGAAACAGCCAAAAAAATCATGGATCTCTGTTTTAAATGACAAAGTCATTAGGAAGTAAGGATTTCTTGCAAAATAGTATCACAGCTTGGTACAAATTACGCGTAGATGTATGCAACCAGCTTTGCAAAAGCAGTCTTTTTCAAGCTTTTTATACCATTTTTTGTTGGTAGTTTGTATATTAGTTGTAACATGGCTGCCGTTAGCGGGAGATAACTGAATATATTCTTCTCCACGTGACATGCAACAGAAACAAAACAACAAGCGAACGAGAGAAAGAGAGAGACAAAAAAAAATAGTCAAAATCATGTAGCAAAGCGCAAATCGTAACACTTATCGTAAATACCGTTAACTACTAGGCTATCTCACGCCCTCATTCAGGATTACAACATTTGGGAGAAGATAATGCACGCAAGCACACAAACATGGGATTTACCTTGTGTACTTGGATGTGGAAAACAGGAATTGTGTACGCAAAACTATGGAATTGTATGCCAAGTATGAATTGACACGGGAAACACTTGAGAAAAAAACAAACGAATGTTGCTGTGTGTGCGTCGAAATTACTGAAATCCATTACAATAGCACGCACAGAAGATGAAACATTCAGCCATATTACAGGTTCCATTTTGTGGGGATGAACTCTCCACCGAAGGTGGAACGTATAAACCGCGCAAGGTGTCACGAAGGTGTGGATAGTTTTATAGAGATATACAAGCATACTAGCAGTATAAAGGAAACAATATGGAAGTAGTGGCTTTTGTTTGGAGTTTTTAATCTCTGCTGTGTTACAAATGTGTTTTATTTTAATAACTAAAGATGTCTTGTGATCTGTGCCATTGTGTTTGTCTCGCTTTGCGCAAAAGTGATCGGGTTTGTTTGTTTAGCGTGCAGTTTGAAGTGAAAACGCGGGGAAGTTACCGGTGGGGCCGAAAGGATAGCGATAGGGCTCTAAGTTAACATACGTGTGCTTGCATTCGCAGACAGCTGAGAGCGTCGTCATGCGGTTGGGGAGGATAAGCGTGTATAGGTTTAGTGGATTTTTCGGTTTTTCCTGCATAACGCAACGGACCGCCTAAATGTAGGGTAAATACACAATTTTACAATCATCGGAACAAGATGGCAGCGAATGTGTCAGCAATGCTGTTACCAAAACAAGTATTTCACTTTTACACAAGCGCATTAGTGCTGGCAAATATGTGCCACTACTAATAGCACTACTACTACCAAACAAACACCTCGAACTCGAATACACGAAACAAAACAATCGTCGCACTTGTATACATGAACAAAACAAAAAAGGAAGAAAAACACTAATCAGGTGATGGTTACCTCGGGTTTTCGATGCAGAAAACAGTACACTAATTCACAGCATTTTTTGCACACTGGGCACGTACGACGAACGTTGTTGCGGCAGGTGTTCCAAGATGGCGAACGCAACACAAAAAAAAATGTTGTGTCTCCGTGTAAAAACCCGTACTTTATACCTCGTTCCGTTTTTTGGGTTTGTGTTGTGTTTACTCACCTACGGTAATATTGTTACTACGTACACTGGGCAAAACAATAACGATACCCCCCAAAACAACAAGGTATATCGGCGTCGATGTATCTCGACTAAAATGGTGGGCGGGATGAAGGAATACGACCAACCAAAAAGCTGGCCGAACAAAGCGAATAAACAATTAAACAAACATGTACTTTTAAACAAAATCGAAAATACCAATAGGCAAAACAAGGCTGATTAACGAACAAGTAATGGAAACTTTAATTGCTCAACATCGACCACTGCGCGTGCATAATTGGGGTAGAAGAAATGACGTTCAACCTGCGTGTGTATTAGCACGCGTGTAAAGCATCACACGTACACTCTAAAAAAACACATCATTACAGCGAAAATAGCATCTCGAAAATAACATCTTCATCACAAAACACAATGCAACTGGTGCATATTTTACAAACCCACACAACACACCGAACGCACGCATATACTTTCATCCACCACTGTAAAGCATGGAACTGACTCCAGAAGCGCCTGAACAGGTGCATGCTATATGGGAAGTGAAGTGGATAAGAGATGGCAGGGAAACACATTCAAACCACGGCGGTATCAGTTGAGACAGTGAACGGAAACAATAAACAATCGCTAATCACATTAAATGCGAACAGGTGACAGGAGTGGGCGGATTTTTAGACTTTCCTTTTGTGTCTTGTTCGTAGTATACTGCGTACTTGAAGGTATATTTGTGATGCTAGGCTACTGTTTCCTTTCCAACTCCGGTACACCTGGAGCAGGGGAAAATGGACGCCACTCTCCACGTGGATGAGAGACTCCATTGCACACCACCATTATCAGCCATGTTCGAAAGCCGATGTCCTGTACGCCAACTTCAGGCGTTTTGCTACTAGAAATTTCTAACCAACAAAAGCAAAACATTAACGTAAAGTAATAAGCAAAATTCAAAACAATGCGTAAGCAACAAACCTTATACACTTCTCTGTGCTGTATTACCATTCGTGTCTCGTTTTGCGGCAATATTTCTATAATGCGTTATCTCTGTTTGTCGTATGTACTGTACTTGTAGTGTGCGGAATGGAAAAGCAGAAACAAAACAAAAGTTTGTAAAATAAGAATTGAAGGCAAAGAAAAAAAGGCGTCGTGCCGGGCCATAGGAAGCGAAGGGATGGGTGTAGGCCCAATGCTATCGGGCGTAAATGGAATCGTTTGATCATTAATCTCATACACACAACAAAACAATAAAGACAAAAAAACATGGCGTATTTGAAGATGCGGTAAACCATTTTCCCATCCTTCTAAATGCTGGGACGAGGTATGTAGGAGAGACAGAGCGAGATAGCGAGAGAACGAGAGAGATAGAATGGGCAAAAAGGATTCGAGCAAAGAAAAAAGAAAATAAAAATCAGCATTTTTCATCCTTTAATATACATAGATATAAAATACCGTATATAAATATATACTATAAATATATAAATAAACACATCAAATGCTAGAAATGCAAGTGTACCCCCAGAACGGGAGAGAAACAAAGTCCTTGAGGCGTGATCGTGCACGTGACCATCGCTGCGGAATAGCATAAATTAACGTCAACACACCGTGAACGTGTGGGCGGGGAAACTATTAATCCTTCAAAACCAAACCACACGCATGTTAAAACGAATGACAGTAAAACCGTAATCTTTGTTTTTTTTTGGTAGGTGTTAAAACGACCAGTTAGTAATGCTGGTGAACATGTACTCTTCGCAAAAACCACAACAAAATAGGGGGAAGGAATAGAAAATGCATCGCCACTATGCGCGCCCCATACACGTAAACTCGAACTGAGAGGAAAGAATGAAAGTCCCTCAAAAAGAAAACAAAAAATCTCCCTTAGCTGCAGATGTAGAAAAACAATAGAACAAATCATTCGGTGGAAGAGCTACGGTGTCCAATTCAGGTGCAAGATGGAGGAGAAAAACGGAAAAAAGAATAAACAAACACAATAACAAAACATAAAATGGTAAATGGAAACCCTACATCGAGAATGGACATCAAATACCACACAAATTCTGCTCGGCAAGTCAATAAACGATGTTAATTATACGAACTACCGAACGTACGGCGCAGAAG
This sequence comes from Anopheles moucheti, assembly GCF_943734755.1. Lineage (NCBI taxonomy): Eukaryota > Metazoa > Arthropoda > Insecta > Diptera > Culicidae > Anopheles > Anopheles moucheti. The sequence goes on from NC_069142.1 coordinate 11,205,983, forward strand.
GAACAATGCGTGGGCTGTGTGCGCAGCGAACTTTAAAAAAAACCACTCCAGACATCAAACAACAAATGTAAAACACGGTTAAAACAGTGGGATTTGCAACGGGGGGAACCGCGTAATGATTTCAATAAAAAATGGAAACTAAATCACGAAAACAAAACACCAAAGTTCCTGGAAAACGGGAAGGGGTTCGTCGCTTCTCGCCTGTGGGCATACGTTTAAGTCACCGGAACAAATGTGCGTTTGTATGTGTTTTATCACATTTTTGTTTTGTTTTATTCGCTTATTTACAAATACATGATAACAAACAACTGCGTTGCGGAACAAACAAACAAAAAAACACGAATTTGGACATGGGGTAAGGAGATAGAGAGAAAGTGTTTGTGTGTTTAGAGAAAGAGAGAGAGAGAGAGTAATAGTAGCGAATATTTGTCATGCACTAGATTTTCTATTATCTATTGTTTAGCTGAACCTAGTGTATCGTACGGGTGTGTGTGTTTTTTTTTTCTTATGTCAGGAAGGAAGGGAAACCACCCCGTCTAGAAAATAAGCAAGAGAGAAATAGATAGAGAGAACGAGATAACGTAGAAATCCGGCCTCGAAATCGATATCCGTAACAACTATTATCGTTTTGTATTGTTGTGTTCCTTTTAAAAAATGACTCTTCTAAAATGCATGCGTATATCTGTATGTAACTTTCTATATCTCCTTATATTGCTTTGCATGTTTGCTTGCTTTCCTTTAGCAACACATTCAGCTTTCCCGTGTGTCAGTGTGTGTTTTGTTTGTATTATTGCTACAAAATCGTATATTTGTATGTGCGTCGTCGCAGATAATTGTAATGCAATGTGCTAATTTTGATTGCTGCTATCATCGCGGCATAGCTAGCCCGTGCTTAAACATCCGCAAGTATTTAACTCGTTGTACCGTGGGATATAAAGTAGGTGTTTTTTTGATGTTGGAGAGGAATGTGTTAGAGGGGATGTTAAGAAAACAAACAGGGGTTAGGTACATCCTTGCGAATGTTCGGTGCGGTCCCATTAAGTGCCATGTATGTCTTACTTATTTACTTGTCTGGCGTTACAACCGCTTTGCTGGTTTTGACCTGCTGCCAGAGTTCTCTAAAACACTCACGGTCGTGCACCATATTATCGACGATCGACGGGCGCACGCAACAACGCAATCAGACCATCTCAATTTATGCTCTATTGTGGACCTAAAAGGGCTTTAGGAGCTGGGTCTTCCTGTGTCATTCTAATGACATGAACTCGTAGAGCATCCTGAGCATCTTTCTCTCGAATGCGTCTGAGAGGGTTTCGTCAGTACTAGACAAAGTCCATGTCTCAGAGGCGTATGTGAGTACTGGAACTATGTAAGTTCTATATAGCCCTAGTTTTGTTTGTCGCGACAGGTGTATTGTAGTACAGGCTCCGCAGTTTGTAGACCGTATGTCTCTAATAAACAACAAAACATATGAGCAGATCGTAGCGCCAAATGATAATTAAAAGAAACTTGCTTTTTAAAACGTGTTGTAAACGTGTGGCTGTCTCGTTTGTCCTATACACTATCCGGTGCTTGCCATTATTTCACGTGTGTTTTTGGTGTGGCCTATAAGGTGAGGTCTTTTTATGTTTTGTAAATTAAAACTAAGATAAACGAATATAACAACAATACTACGCGAACGCAAAGGTGCGTAACCAAACTTTACACATTTCTCACTATTCCGCAATGATTGCGCCTTCACACAAATGCCATTACTGTGCGGTGCTGGTTTTGAGCACAACAACTATTAATAATACTAGTAAGCACGGTTGAATGGTTTAAATATAACAAAACCCAAACATAAACAAACGGTACGCGTTGCACGGCACAGAGAAAAACACTTCTGTCGTCTGCTGCTTGGTCCGTCAACCAATGCCGTTGCTATCTGTTTTTTAATCTATAACCTATAATTGGAATGGTGTTCCACAAGTGGGACGGGAAAATGGGAAGAGCAGCATCCTTCCGGCAAAAAGAACGAAAAACGGGGAAGGTGTAAAACTTAAAACCTTTAACAAACGAAAAGCTTTGGTAAACGTGAACTCGATAGCTCCCGGGGTAGCGGTAAGATGGGTTTTTTTGTGTAGCTGTAGGACCGTTTCTCATCCGCATATATATTCCGCTGTTGGTGCGGATGTTTACGGTTCGTTTGTAGCACCATCGTTCGGTGTGGATGTGAGCTGTGGCTCAGAGACGGCCATGTTCCCGTTCGGCGGCGTTAATGGTTTCGTTGCTGGTGGAGGAGACGAGTGTGACTGCTGTGTGGGCGAGTGGGGTGTTTTCGCCAGCACAGGAATGGTGGTACGACCGGCCGACCCGGTACCAGACAGTTCGCTGCTCGAGCTGGCATTACGCGAATGTTGCACCGAACGTTCGTCCGGATCAGCATTGATTGCTTTCTGTACGAGCGGGGCCGGTGGGCCCTTATTGCCTGGTAGCTGATGGGACGTTTTCGGTGTCATCTGCATGTGATACCTGCGACAATGGTAGAGAGCATGTTTAATGTTCGAGTAGTATGGGATTTTTGATGTAGGAATAGACCTGATAAGCTGATCACGCCAAACAGATACAAAACATCTATCTACAAATAAAAAACAGCTTACTCGTAACTCACTTGTAAATGTTTTCCGTACTTTCGACGACACCTTGCGTAAGGTTAAGGCTGCGACCCTTCATGCCGGTTTCCTTCGCTGGGGGTGACCACCAATTCACGACCCGCCCAACAAGAGGCACCTGTCGCAGTATACCCTCCTGCCATAGCTTTTCCTCCGCCTCCCGTTGCAGATCGATTGTGGCCGCCTCGATGCCTTTCTTCAGTATTTCCGACATCGTGTCGAGGATTTTGGAATTTTCCTGTACCACGCGTGCCGTATGGACCACCAGCTCCAGCAGTTCCTCCACATCCGTTTCGCTCGTTACCATACCGAATCTGGAAGAAAGCAAAACGGGGTTTAAAACGCGTTTTCGTTGCCGGTTCTATCGATCATGCTACCCATACCTAACACAGATCAACCCATCGCTACTTTCGGCGTGGGAAAATGCACTATCGGTTGCCTGCAGCGCTTCGACCAGTGCCGTGTTGAGCTTGTTCAGCTCGCCCTTTGCCTGGTCGGTGAGCAACGTTTCCCAGCCTTCCGGCACGTAGTACACACCGCCGAGACCGGCCCAATCGTGCAGCTCGATCAGCCGCAGCACACCACTCTCAGCGACCAGCCGCTGGAACCTTGCCCGGTGCCGGATGGTCGAGTGCAGTATTTCGATCTGCGTTTCGATGCATCCGGCAAATGTGGCCAGCATGTCGGACGTTAGCCGGGACACCTGCTCACTGTACCCGGGCACAAACGGACAGTACCGGATGCAGATACCGTGCTGCTCGTGTTCGATCATCTCCAGGCTTAGCTGGCCACAGTCGCGCAACAGAATCTGCCCCAGCCAGCTGTTAAGGCGATCGTAGTACTGGGCGTTGGATGCAGTTTTCTCCACGTTGGGCGTGTCGGGTTTCGGTTCTGCATCTGTTTCTTTTGTTGCCGTCTGTTCCGATTCCGGTTCCGTTCGGTTGCGCCTATCTGTGTGACCATCAAACTGGAACAGTAGCACCGGTATGCTGTGATCAAACAGAATCTAAGAGAAGGTGATGAAAATGGTATGAATACTTGTTGCTGTACTTGTTTTAAAGCGTTAGTGTCCTGTCAATTGCATACTCAACATTGATGTGAATAGAGTTAAAACCAAAATTAGGTTCGTTTAGAGCATGATAGTACTGACACCTAGGAGTCAACCATATAAATGCACGTTGAAACATTTGTTGTCAGAGTCGTCAACACACCCTTACTTTTAAAATATTCAAGGAAATGTAATTAACTCATTGAGTATACTTACCTTAAAATCTCTTTTTAACGATCATATTTTGCATCTTTTCAATTCGACTTAACGGGCGCTTAACCTTATTAAATGCCCCTTTTCGGAGCTGTATAAGCTATTGCGGTCTAATTCGCCCATTAATTTGAGTATGTCAGTGTTGTTTGGCACACTTCCAAGATTCTTTTAACAATCCGAGCTGAGATGGAGGGGGAAATTCTTCACGATCTACTCTGCGTATACTTCCGACAATCCTATGTTTTTTTCTGACTCTTTTGAATTTGTTATCTCACTTGTTGCCTTCCGCTCTCGACTATTAACAAATAATTCTAAATAAATTGGTAGACTTACGTCATAATTAGCAGAACTTTCAAGATCATGACGATATTGTTCACTGGAGTCGTGAACCGCCACCTTGCTCTGTCGGTAAAAGAAAAAAAATAACCATGATGAATGTCCACATTATTGTAAAGAAAGTTCTAACTTTCGGCACACGTACCAGTACGTTGATGCCCTCAAATTGTAGCAATATCTTGCCAAGTGCCTGACAGGATTCGAAAGCGAAGAAGATGCGTTCTATCACAACGTCCGCGCCGAGCGCCTGCAGGACGGACCAAACACTCAAGCAGGACACACGGTTGGATAGGATCGGATCACTGTCGAAGACGGTACTCGGTTTGACGGTGGACGTACGTGCTTTGTGGACCAGCACGGACGGAACACCTGTCAGACCGAGCCAACTGTTTAGGCTGAGCGTCATCGAGTTGGGCAATCGTTTAGACTGAAATGAGACCAACGGAAAGGTGGAGTAGCGAATAGTTACATGCGGATGTCTGCTGTAATAAGGGTTTACCTTGTCTAGCCACGTAGCAGCGACTGCAAGCCCAGCCAACCCGAGACCTTGGCAGTGTAGCCATATGCGCTGTGAGGTACAGATTGAGCTGAGCGATTGCAAATCGTCTGACACGCCGGTGAGCGGATTACCGATAGTAGCGAGCAGCAGCAGTGGTTGCCGTCCTGCCGCCTCATCCATCGTGAGCATATTGTTTAGCTGTTGCAAATCCATACGCCCGCCACATCCATCCTGTGCGTCTTCAGCGCGCTGGCACGGTACGACGCGAATGCAGGATAGGGGCAGTCCGAGGTACCGGCATGCATGCTGCACCGTAAAGAGCTGGCTGAGCTCGGCCAGATAGATAGTGTGGGCGGACGGTGGTGGTCGCGCTTCGGCACGAGCTTCCCCCTGCTGGTGGACGAGCGCAAGCCGGATCGCTTGCAGCGTGCATTCGGCATCGTCCCGACAGTAGTTGGCGTGGCATTCGGTAAATTTGAATAACCCACCAAGCCATCTGACCGTGTCGGTCGCCAGTCGAGACACTACTCGTGCCAGCTGGTGTCGTTCGAGGGCACTTAGATAGGCGGCGGTCGAATGTTGCAGAATCGCAAGATGGGATGCTTCGTCCAACGGGGGCAACACAAACTCTTGCTGCTCCACACTACCATCCTCTTCGGCGAGCAACCCCGTCAATAGCTGTTCCAGCGACGCAAGCACCTCGGTATGTGGTTTCTTCGTTGGGTTTAGCCCGTACGACGCTGTCGGTGATTCGTCGGATGAATCCCTACTTGCTGGTTGCTGTTGCGGTTGCATTTGCTTTTGCCCACTCCGTACGTACTCGAGGTGATTCAACATAGCGGACGCTTGGGTTTCAATCTCCGCCAGGCTGGAACGTACCTACAAGACAGTCGAGAGGGTTACAAATGGGGGTCCATTTCACAGGCTATCACAGTGGATGACGCTTACGATCGAAGCCGCTATCTCCGTCTGCTGCGTTTGCACTTCCCGTGTTGCCATCGACATCTCCTGGGGCCTATCGATGGGGACACTCCCATCCGCATCCGGTTCCTTCATCTTTCACCTCGGTTATGCGTAGTTCTGGCTTCACACAAAGTGCAACTCGTACTTCTGGCAGGTGTTTTGCTGGCGCAAGTTCTTTGCGGTGACGGTGAATACGATGGGTTATTTATGTGGCAAAAACGTCATCCAACAAATACAGTAGAACTTCATTCCGAAAATGCAAAATGCCACGGATAATCGAACGAGTGTTTTTGACATATAAGTTTGTTAGCATGGAATTTGTTTATAAAGAACTGATCGCTGTTTTGCATGTAGATTTCCCCGTAATGAGCTGATAAAAAGACAGAATGACGTTTGTTTTCCATTTCAAAGATTACTTTACCAACAAAATTGCATCTTTGTACGATTGTTATCGATGCAAATATTAGTTGCAGAGAAGGGGTTACTCCATTTCAAATAAATTTTCCAATGTACAGTTATTGACAAACCAATCGTCAGACTAGTTTTTACTTTTACACTTTTAAAGAGTTTTCTATTGTTCCGTTAAATGAGCTTTATTTTTTCGTGTATGAGAGATCTTTTGTCAGTATGCATTACAGTATGCAAGAGGAAAAGAATATAAACACACGATTAACTTCATGATTAACTTCAGCTTGTTCAATTCGTCTTCGTGCGGTCTACCAATAAGGCCAGAATAAGCCGAAAATAAGGCAAAACATTATCAGGAGGGAGATAATAAAAACACATCGTTCATGGTTCATTATATCATGCAAAACATAAATGCAATAGAAAATTATGATTTATTGCAAATAGATTGATATTATGTGTTCGACACCCTTGCGTGTTTGACACTGTAGGCGAAAGCAGAAAACGTCAGCTGTTTAACGTCAAACGAGCAGGATCGGATGACGTGCGAGCGAGAGTGCAACACATCAGGATCCAATGTCGATTTGTGCGTCATGCGCACGTTTTGTGTGATCCTTTTCTTTTAAATCGAGACGATTCCATCATATTGGCATTACTTCATCGTAATATAAAATGTGTTGATAGTTATTGATAGTAAAAATTTAGTGGAAAACGATTCAAATGTTCGAAATATTTCTAAAGATAGGTGATGTAAACGTTGGTATAAAACAAAATCAAACTGTCATTTTGACAGGACCTCGACCAATCTGACGTGTATAGCGTATCGTTGGAATAATTCGAGTCGACATTGGGACAGCGTTTTTCCTCCTGAGAGCTATTGTAGGACCCCGGGTCCTCGGTTTGCGGAAACAAAGAAACACGGGAAGCAAGACAGATTCAGTTCTGCAGTGACGATAAACCAATACTCCATTTACTGGAGAAGCACCACGGTGCGAGGTGTTCGTGTGCGGTTCTTGTGAAGCGAATAGAATATCATAAAGCACACAAAAAGCCAGCGATAGAATGATCCGGATGGGTATGGTTCTGGTCGCGCTTTGCTACCTGATCGCTTTGGTGGCAAGCGTCGATCGGAACAACTTCAAAACCTGCGAACAGAGCAGCTTCTGTCGGTAAGCAAACGCCCCCTTTCACAGGACACCGGGTGTCTCAAAAGCCGAGTTTGAAAATGTTTTTTTTCTTTTTGCAGCCGGTTGCGTTCGCTGGAACCACAGACGAGTGAGTTTGAGGTGTTGCCGCAGACGCTGCAACAATTCAAGCAGTACGTTACATTGACCCTTGTCCACCAATACACCAAGCATGAGTATACGCTGAAGTTGGCATGTGTGAAGGGAGGTGGATCGTTCCACATGCAGGTGGATGAGAAGCAACCGCTGAGTGTCAGGTACCGTGTGCAGGATGCACTCGTACAAGAACCACAATATGGTCCTACCAAGGTGGAAAGTACGTCCGGCACGCTAATTATGGTGGCTTGCGGTGAGGGCAACGGTGTAAAGGCCGCCATCCAGGTCGCTCCGTTCAAGGTGGACTTTTTCCAGCAAGGCAAGCTGGTGGTGACGGCAAACGGTAAAGGTATGATGCGGTTCGAACATTTGCGTCACAAACCGGAACCGAAGGCGGAACAGAACGTGGTAGATGAGGCGGAACCGGCACAAAAGGAGGGTGAGCAGGCGGAGCAAGCGGATGAACCACCGGCAGATGATCCGGGTGCATGGGAGGAAAACTTTAAATCCCACCACGACTCGAAGCCGAAAGGACCGGAAGGGTTGGCGCTGGATTTTACCTTCCCGCAGGCGAAGGTCCTGTTTGGTATTCCGGAACATGCGGATACGTTCGCGCTGCGTCACACGGCCACGAAGGGAACCGATCCGTACCGGTTGTACAATCTGGATGTGTTTGAGTACGAGCTGAACAATGGTATGGCATTGTACGGTTCGGTACCGGTAGTGTACGGTCATGGGGAAACATCGACCAGTGCGGTGTTTTGGCTGAATGCGGCAGAAACGTGGGTCGATGTGTTTAGCACGAACCGTGACTCGGACGTTGTTTCGTCACTGGTCAATCTGGTATCGTGGAACAGCCAGACGGAACCACCGGCCGCCAACTTCATCTCGGAGAGTGGCATTATGGATGTGTTTGTGCTGCTCGGTCCAGGGCCGATCGATGCGTTCCGACAGTACACCGACCTGACCGGAAAGGGACCGTTGCCGCAGCTGTACGCGATCGCTTACCATCAGTGCCGTTGGAACTACAACGACGAACGGGACGTGGAGATGGTTTCGGCCAAGTTCGACGAGCATGACATACCGATGGACACGATGTGGCTGGATATAGAGTACACGGACGGTAAGCGCTACTTTACCTGGGATCACCACAAGTTCCCACATCCGGTCGAGATGATTCGCAACCTGACCGACCTAGGACGTCACCTCACAATCATTATCGATCCGCACATTAAGCGCGATGGAGGATATTTCTTCCACAACGAGTGCACCGACCGTGGACTTTATGTGAAGAACAAGGATGGTGGTGATTACGAAGGATGGTGCTGGCCAGGTGCGGCCAGTTACGTGGATTTCTTCAGCCCGGACGCACGGCGTCATTACGCAGACCAGTATCTGCTGGAAAAGTTCCGCGAACAGTCGGAAACGGTCGGCATCTGGAACGATATGAATGAACCGTCTGTGTTTAATGGACCGGAGGTGACCATGCTGAAGGATAATGTGCACCACGGTGGGTTAGAGCATCGCGACGTGCACAATCTGTACGGTCACATGCAGCTGATTGCCACATTCGATGGTTTGTTGCGGCGTGGCAACGGCCGCTTGCGTCCGTTCATTCTAACCCGGTCACACTTTGCGGGCAGCCAGCGCTATGCGGCTGTTTGGACGGGTGACAACATGGCGGACTGGGGACATTTGCAGGCATCGATCAAAATGTGCCTTTCGCTGTCGGTCGCCGGTATTAGCTTCTGCGGTGCGGATGTCGGTGGTTTCTTTGGCAATCCGGACGGTGAGCTGTTTTCGCGCTGGTATCAAACCGGTGCATTCCAACCGTTCTTCCGTTCGCACGCACACATCGATACGAAGCGGCGCGAACCGTGGTTGTTCCCGGAGGATGTAAAGCTCGTCATACGGGATGCTATCCGGAAGCGTTACCGGCTGTTGCCATTCTGGTACACGATGTTTTACGAGCATGAGCGCAGTGGGCTACCGATTATGCGCCCGCTACTCGCGCACTACCCAACGGATGTAAACGCATTCGCGATCGATCATCAGTATCTGCTCGGGGATCAACTGCTGGTGGCGCCGGTGCTGGACCAGAAGCAGCAGCGAAGTCGCGAGGTGTACTTCCCGGTGCGGGGTGATGGACAAGGAGACTGGTGGTACGATTGCGACACGTACCGCAAGCACACTGGCACCGGTGTAGAAGCGATCCCGGTCGATAACTACAAGGTGCCAGTGTTCCAGCGCGGTGGTACGATTCTGCCGACGAAGGAACGTATTCGCCGTGCATCGACGCTGATGCGACATGATCCGTACACATTGACGGTGGCCCTGGATCGGGATGGACGTGCAAAGGGTACGCTATATATAGACGACGAGCAAAGCTACGAATATCGGCGGGGTCACTACCTTTACTTGGAGTTTGAGTTCCGCGACGGTGTACTGAGCAGCCGGTAAGTGATGAATACGGCATGTGGTTGGGTCGTACTTTCTTAATTCGATTGGTCTATCGTTACAGGAAAATTGACACCACCGCCACCTACCAGACGGATACATGGCTCGAGCGGGTGGTTATCGTCGGGCTGGGAAAGGTCCCAACAGCGGCCACCCTCTATACCGATGCGTCCGGCGCTGCCACTGGTCGGTTGGAGCTGGAGCGTGCTGGAGATGTTGTGACCGTGCGCAAACCGGGCGTGTCCATGCTTGACGCTTGGTCGATTAAACTCGATTTCTAAGCTTTGTGCGGAGAGTGCACTGCAGATGTTTAGTCATAGTAAGATGTTCCCTTTGGCTGCAAGCGTGAGATTTAAGGGTGAACGAAATTGGTAGGAACTAATTTAGGCATGAACGACAATTATGATTGATCACACACTGTGATTTGTGTGTTTGGGTGTGTTGCACTCTTACGCGAACATGCAGTTCCGCTAGTCGTGCGAATTGTTTAAGGGGGAGGATATACATTCAGACACTTGGAAAAGGAGAAGGAAAACTGGCTCATATTTTGGATACAGGGCGTTTTAAAAAGCAGTATACACATTCGACAATACACAAAGAATTAATAAGTATAAAACCTCCCCTCATGAATGAATATATTGTTATGTACGTTTTTCGGTAAACACTCATGTAACGTAAAAAATTCATCTGAAATCTAAATTTCGAAAAACTCATGAAATTTTTCAAGAGCAATTTAAAGATAACAAGCCTTGTCAAGTACAAGCGAGTTGCATAAATGATCACACAATGAAAAGTCAATCGTTTTACAAGTTTTCAAGATATTCCAAGTTCGGTTTTTACACGCGGGGTATCTTCGCCCTTTGGACTACAACTTCGCTGCTTTCAAGAACATTGACTTAACATATTTAGTTCGCTAAACAATTGTTTTTGTATATGTGTTTATGGTTGTATATCTCTTCCCGTTAGGCAAATATCGCCTGTTAATGACAGCGGTACGTAGCTGTCGGTGAGAGTAGTGTGTACCAATGGGAGGACGAGGTAGTATGAAAGATAAACGAATGTAACTCACGTCGTATGGGAATTTAAAAGATAGAATTTTGAATAAAACCAATACTTTCCATAATGTAGCTAAATTTCGTTGTTTGCATTACTTTTGACTATTTTGAAATAATTAAATTTTCGGAAGAAGGCTTCCTCCATAATTATTTTATTGAACCTAATCAACTTGTAACTGTGTGAAAATAGTAAAGGATATTGGCGAAAACGAACGAAGTAGTCTCAGCCTTTCGTACATCCTTGCAGTTGATGCTTTTCGTTAGAATTTTATTCTTGGCATGGTAACTCCATTGATGTCATCTTGACATTAAGAAGAGGCCCTTAACCTTAAACGAAATTCGGTGATTGTTTGCTGGGGGTGGGAAGTTATCAACTGTGTGTGATAACCGTATCGCAACAATTAAGAGAAGACACCTCAGACAATTGTATCGATGGAGCTCTTATCAACTTACAAACAACAATAACGCTACAGTTAAGCAACACTGCTCAACCAACAGCTTATCAATACTTCTTTTGCTGAAGATAACAGATGAGGCTGTAAATAATGAACGACACTGAGTTGATTAGCATGGACATATGGTAACAGAAGTATGAAGATCTAACCAACCACTGATGGGCTTAAAATTAAATCACGTACCAACACCTTTATTGTTTTGGAAACCGGTTATCTTACGTTTGTGGTGACAGGACCGTAATAAATCAAGCGAGATAAAAATAAATTCCCACACACAAACACATAGCATTCGCAAAGCCTTCTTTTGCTGATAACATAGTTCAGCGACATCATCGATTGAACCGCTACCTAACCGCAAGCAATGGCGTTTTAATGTTTCGCTGGTGGCCCATATTTTATTTGGCAACGATTGGCCCATCGTTTGACAGGAAGGTTGGTTGGCTGAACGTTAGCAATTGTTCGCCGGATCGTTCAACAACTCGTCGGTGATTATTTGCGCATAAGTTCACGCTGTTGACAGTTGCACTGGGCAAACCCGAGTGGCACTGGTTCGAAATGGCAAGAGATCGAACCAGGAATGGGGGGAAGTGAGAAAGGGGCTAGAATTATTTAAATCCATCCCTTCCACTCCCCGAAAAAACCTAACCTCATTTCTGTCGCATCACCAAAAAAAAAAAACACCACCCGGCACCAAAGCACGATTGGTTAGTGTTTTGCCACCGGTTTGCATACAGTTAGGCGCGTTCGCGTTCGCCGATTCAGTTTTATCCATCAAAATCCGTCTGTTTTTATTATTAGCTCGTATTCCGTGCTTTGCCCGGTTCGCTTTTGATGGCGCTTTGTGATTGACAATAAATTTACTGCTCCCACCCCGCACTACGTCTCACGGCCATCCGAGTGAGGTTGGCTCCGGTAGGGTGCCTTTTGAGGGGGTTGGTTTGGGGCTTTTTTCTGTGTGTCGTTGCAAAAAAAAAACTTGATATCGCGGGTGCGCGAATGTCTCGTAACACAGTCTAGCCATAAATCAATTTTCCTCATTAATAACTCATTCGGGACCGATAAATCACTTCGTAATGATGCCTTTTTTTATTGCTCTGTGGGTAGCAGGGAATGGAATGGGGGAATGGTGGGTACGAGATGCGCTCGATGGAATATACCGGTACCGCAAGTGTTGACCTGTAGCATCTCGAACAAAAATCAAATGTATGGCACTGAAGTAGCACAGTGTAAGGCTTTTTTTTGTTAGAGTAAGTGGTGGTGATGTGCACAATGATTCCGAATGAATGAATGCTTTAAATCTTTCTAGCGAGTGAGTGAATTAAAATCTCCAACCCATCTTAACCATTCAAAATAATGGCAAATGGAATGGTTAGTGGACGAGAACTTGCAAAAACTCTCTAGGTCGATAGTTGATATAGGGTAAACAATTCGAAAAAAAAGCATACATTTAGGCGTTTAACTCTCAAAATGCTAAATATGATTTAATACTTCTATGTCGTTCTAATTTGCATTGGAAATTAACTTTTCAGTTGATAATCGATTTATTTAAAAAAAACAAAACGCAAACTTATCTTGCTAGAATATAACTCCTGCTGGATCGTTTTACGGCACACAGCGCCCAGTTAACGGCGAACAGTATGTTCAAATAGCAAAATGGTTTCGATCAATATCAAACAAGAAAAAAAACAACAATATCTCACAAAACCAAATCAAAACAGGTTATAGATAATAGTACATAAAACAAATCCACCCATTGCATCTCGTCCAAACCGAGCCCGGTTCGCGTTTTGCAATGGCGAAGTGCGGTAGGTGCTGTAAAATGTTTATTGCTCAAGTTGTTGATGCCCGCTTGTAAAACAATCTTCTGACAGTCGGGCTGGTGAAATCGAGCGTTGAGTAATTTATTGCCAATATGGGTTTAGTGTTTAGGGTGCTGAGCAAGGGAGAAGGACGTAACGGAGCTAGTTTTGATCGTAGCTATTCCGGCGTTGTGGTGTCTTTTTCGGTGGTGTAGTGTTGCTTTTTTTGTTCAACTATAATCAATGTTATTCTTATACGATTCAAATCGCGATAAAACGATCAAGATTATATGGTAGGTGCGTATGTAAATAACAAGTAAATTTTTATTTAATGTATTTTTGAAGAACTGAGTAGCTTTTCGGTAAGTTTATTTGAAATATTGGGCAACTTAGATAATACTCTCCCATCCATCCATTCCATTCCATCTCTGCTATTAACTTTTAGCCATCTTTCTGGCAGCCTGATGGTGTATTAGGCAGCAGTGCCGGTTTCAAACGGCAGAATTGATACAAAATCCAATTCCGATCGTTCCTTCGTAGCAAGGACTGCATATCCGGCTATATTCTATAATAAGTCTGGTAAGGCCAGATATGACAGGTATGATCTGGCAGGTCGTTTATGTAAAGCAGCTATGCTGGAAAAATTCCCAAATTTTTGTTGTTGAAAAATTCTCTTATATTTTAAAGCAATAAAAGAATCAAACCGTTTGTTTATTCATATGATCAACCGGACTATGATATGTTTAAAGAATACAAAAATATTGTTAGATAATAGATAATATTTAACATTTTTATGTTGTTGTTGTCTGTTATTTTTTTATAGAAACTTTTGAGAACTGGGTAATTTTTGTTTGATCCAGTTTTAAATTGTGAGATGCAAAGGAAAAGACGTAATTTTGTTATTATAATTACATTTTCTTGTATTTTTTTTAAATTTCCAAGTGAACTGGTAAATAGATCATTTATTTACCTGGAATCACATTGTGCATACCTTTAGGGGCATTAGAATGAATGATCGTGTGCGATGAATATGATTAGCCTTCCTGGTTGCATACCTTTAGGCGGTTTTTAAACTCTACGCAACGGATAGCATAGTTTGCACAACAGAAAATCATGTGCACAAGATGTCTTAAGCACCTTGCGGTGTGCATCTCGCTGCACACCAGAAAAGTAAAGGTTAAAAGGGTAAACACTTTATAGAGAGTAATGCAAAATAAACAGAGTGTAATGGGATGTTTTTTAAAGTATGATAAATATATATATGTTCAACCATCATCATAAAGGTAATGCATCCGCATTAATATGAAACGTAAAAGGTACTTTCATGATCAGTAAGCTGGTGCTGCTGCTGCTGCTGCTGCTTCTTTGGAAGACCCAGTACATATGTTCGACCCATCCGTATACTTCCTACCATCCGCCACTAGGTGATGCAAAATCTAAGCACTTAAATTTGCGACCAAAAGAAGAAAAAAAATCAACTTCAAAACGAGCTCCGTACACATGTTTGGCTGTTGAATGTTTCCGGTTCCGGCTGAACGGTGGGAGATACTTACCGCAAATAAAAGATCCGTAACCGCCCGACAGAACGCTGCAAGGAAAGCGATGTCATTTCGGTGGTCCAGTGAATGAGGGGGGGGAAAAAATATACAAGTAGCAAAATGAACTCGTTGGTAGCATTGCTATCTCACCCAAAGCTAACGAGCCAGCTAACAACCGACACCGGAAAGTCAAGCCAAAGAATGAAACAAGCGGGAAGGAAATAAAAAGAAGCTCCCCGAAGCTTTTGAAAATGGTGAAAGCTGTGCTTGAATAGTGTTGCAGAGTGAAGCAACCGAGCCGGGGGCATGGGGCGGGAGGGTACAAACAAACCAAAAAAAAAAAAGCTTAACTGCGAGCAGAAAAATAGAAGAACAAAATCGGAAAACCCCAAGCAGGCAAAAACTGTCGTAATTCCATGATCATAAATTATACGCTTTCTGCACTTTACTGAAATCGCAACCATGGCCGAAAACCCGAAACATTCGTTCCCTCCCCCCTCCTCCACTCCCTTCACTCCATTGTGAAAATTTCCCCTTTCAGCCTCCTGGTACCTAGGTCGAGGATGGGAAAGTGAACATTTGCCGGTACATTCGTGTGGATGGTGCCGGATATGTTTTTTTTTGGTTTGTTATACGACAACCATGAAGGACGAGGGTGGCCTCATCCCCGGGACGGCCCGGGTTTGGTGAAAAGTAAAAAAGAAACACGGACGGTCACGGTGGCACTTTCTTCTTTGAAGATAGGTATGTCCCACAGGCGCACTGTTGCGCTGTGCTGCCCGTGTCACACACTATTTCCGGCGAAGATGGATCATTTTCAATTTCTTCTTGCGCTGGGAAATGGTTCACGAAATGGGTGTCTGATATAGCTGGCGCGGATGCTGAAAGGCGAATTTGGTTTTTATTTGTCTCTTCTTTTCTGTCCTGACTGTAAGTAGAAAGCAATCGCACAGCGGACTGAGTGAAGACGGCTATGCAGTCAACTGATAAATTTTGCTTCGACGACTCGGCACATTCCTTCCGGTGACATTTCGAGTGTTTGGCAAAAAAAAGATAGCGATGTAGCATTGTAGAAAGATCACGATCAGAAGTGCGGTGGGGGAAGGGTGTGGTGTAGCGGGTTAAGAGGTTTCAGGAAAGAACCAAAAATCATCGACCTAATTCTTGTACAGCGTGGGAATTGTGGGCCCGAAATGTTTCAACATCTGCAGTGGTAACAAGCGGCTGAAATTTTGTTTCTTGCTCCTTTTTTCGTGACATATCAGAAAGTATTTTTTTTCACTATAAAATGTATTCTATACTCATATTTGGCCAACAAAACAAAATTTCAAGCATCGCGTTATAATACGTATTTGTTTTCTTACAACAAGAAAAGTCGCCTAAATGTATGCTATAAATTATTTATGATGCTTTTAATGCTGTTTTTTATCATGATTAGGCATCAAACTTAATAGAATACAGGTTATAGTCATACCATTAATAAAACTGTAGAAAGCATCCACCTAGTCGACCATCCTTGGTGTTGTTTACAGATTTTTGCATAAATCTAGGCGTTTTATGTGATCGTGATACTTGCATAGATATAGACATGGTTGTACTAACCCTGTACAGGTCGTATTGTTGTTAGAGTTTGGATTGTAAAAAAATGCAAGAAAATCACTTTTCTGAATGTAATTAACTTTATATATGTGAATAGATGCTACTAAATATTAATAAAATGCTACTAAATATTAAATAAATAATTTAATTTAATTATTGTATACTGTGAATAATAAAAACATATTATTAACATTCAATTAATATTCTAATCATCCAATAGTTGTACTATTTTGTTAAATTAATTTAATATAAATTTATTTAATTAAAGACGGTCGGTTAGTGTTGCGGTTCAAACAGTGATTTGATCCTTGCACACTTTGTACGCCTACATATATGCAACCAATTATTTCACCATTTCATCATATAGGCCATGGGTCGAAACATAAAAATATAGCTAACAAATGTGGAAAATATTATGCGAAAAATGCAGTAAACATTAATTAGTCACAAAAACTATGGTATTTAAAAATGCATCACGAGCGGAACAATAAAAAATGTAAACCCATAAACAAACAATAAAAAAGGGAGTAGTAGTCACCAAGATAAAACAATGGTTAAAAATTAAGCTGAATGGCACAGTTTATTCATACAGTAATATCCATACACACGTATCGTTTCCATTCTTTTTTCCTGCACTGCACTGCTGCTCCTTCTGTACACACCATCGCGAAGCAGGGGTTTGCGAGCATGAAATAAAATTTAATTTGAGAGATTTTCATGAAATTCAAATTTTAAAACGTCATATAATCCTCGACAGGGCAGTTGCAGTAATAATCGCGTTTCGGCGATTGGAATGGTTTGGCGGAACCGCAGTAAAAACCCCGGGAAGAAAATGGACAGCAGAGCGTGGTGGCAGTGTTATGTTTCCTCCTCCCTTCTTCCTCCCGTCTGTCCCACTCCCAGCCTTATGTTGGTGGTGAGGTTTATTTTATCTTTTTTTCTCCTCGATGGAGCACAATTCGTTCGTACTGCCGACCGGGATGCAAATATTTAGCCCCATTAGCCGGGTGGCGTACCGTTACAAAAATGGCGTGAGGCATGAAGCGGTTAGTGTTATGGTGTATATTTTTTTATTTTCTGTAAATTTATCCAATGTACGGGAGGGGAGCTGCAACACCCCGACACGGTGCGAAGGTGGCACAAATGGTGGTTTGGGGTAAGAAAAAAAAAAGATACTACGTGCAAAATGCCCATCAACGGGGCTTACTCTCAGGTTCGGTAGCAGAAGGATGCTTAACGATCGTGATGCGTGCGGTGTGAACCAAACGGACGGAAAGAATCAAATATCTAATGATATTAATGTGATCATAATGAGCATTGGCGATGGTGGCATTAATAAATTATCTCCGCGCGTTTCGTTATGGTGTAAGGTGGAAAAAGGGGTTGGGGAGCGAGAAAGTGGAAGGGGCGTGGTGGCTTTCAATTTGCGCTGGGTTAATTGTTTGCAATGGCTATGAAGTTGTTAACACCTAATGAAATGAAAACCAGCCGGTGATTGTCAGGACGCGTTGTGGGGATGGCAGAAATGATCCAAAAACGTCAAACGAGCCTGGGCGCTGAAATTGTGGCGCTTGCGAGACACTCCCGTTTAATGGATAACATACGGTGGATACATTAGATAATCATTAGAAACATATAAATAATTTTATTATTCGTTTTAGAAATATATAAGTATAAATATAAATACACAGAATATTGTACTGATAGTTTATAAATATTTCGCCTCTCCTAACACATTATAGAGTGTGGAAAATAGAAGAAATTGTTGTAAAAATAGGAATTATTTAGTATCCGTTTTATTAAAATCATAAGCATGATTATAATAGGACTAGAGGTCCTGTGTTTCTAAATTTTAGCGCCTAGAGTTATGCAAGTCAGTGTTTAAAATCGAGTCTTCATATATTTACAAATAGCATACCTTCAGGCGTATTGCGTTGCGCTCAGATGGAGACATTTCCTGCAAGGAAATTTGTAAGCAAGGTAAGAGAAGGGTTTTATATAAGGAGTTAAAATTTAATTTACAGGGTTCATCAGTTAAACTTATCATTAAATAAAAATAAAATTACAAAGTATTCAAGTTTTTAAAAAAAATTCCGTTGGTATTGTTTTCGTTCTCGAAGCTCGAAAGTTAAGGCTAAGACATTGAATAAGATATTGAATTACCGTGTTGTTTTACTTGATCTTCAATAGCAATAACAGTGCTGGGGAGTGATACGCGCGAGTCGACATTCAAATCGAGGTACTTAAACTTGACAGCGCTAAGGGTTAAAACAGCACTACTGTTTAAGGATCATAATCCTTCCACCTGGTACCTGGTTTCGAACGAAACAGTCACAACGCTTTAGTGGGAACAATCGCTTTAAAGAAGCGTAGATGGAAGCTCCATTCCGTCGGTTGTACCGGCTTCCTGGTGAGTAGCGTCGAGGGGCATTACTTATCATCTTTGCCGTTTTCGAGTGGGGCCCCTTCGGGCTGCTTGGGAAATGCTGAGAGCGTCATCCTAGTAGCAGGAAATGCTCAAGTGCTCGTTTAGCAGTGAACAGCCACTCACCGGCCTCCGGTACGACAAACGGACTGCCTTATGGCCCGGGCAGGTTGCCATTTGCCCAGGGCTCGGAATAACAATGCGAGCAAGAATTAACGCCACGATCGGAGCATGTGTTGACGCGGGTGATCTGGGAAGGTGTCGTAGAAGTGTTGCAAGACGTTTGAACTCGAGCTCGAGTTCGTTAGTGGCTGGCTGAGTGGCTGTTGAACATCCGGAGTGTGTTTGGTTTTGTGTGTCTTGGCCGGGTGGATTAAGAGATTATTGTTCTGGCAAAAGGATCTGCTGGCGTTGGTTAAACTATGGCAGACATGGGCAGAGTCTGGCATAGAATGCCGAGATATTGCAGCATTGCTTGTTGCAGGCACCCGTTTTTGCCAGTTTGTAGCTTTCGACGATCGGTGTCTTGAAGTGGTGAAGTTCCAATGCGTTGTACATTATCACTTGAAGTTTGTCATCGTTTTGCGTGAGGTTAAAGGGTAAAATACAGCTCAGAGTGAAACATCGATCCTAAAACAGTCCTCCAGCTCATCGCACCACGGGCAGACTTTTTACAACACCACCCAGCCGGCTGTGCTGGGCGACTGTTTCAACACACGATGCGAGAAAGACACAAAAGACCCGACAGCAAAAACAGAAGCACAACGCAACCCGAAAACAAATAAAGCCATCAAAACCGATTGCCGACCCCTTTCCCGTACACATGCACACAGCCTTCTGGCGGCCATGCGTTCCATATCGGCGCTTTACGGCTGAGCGGTAATTAATTTCCATTTATGCTTCCTACCAACCTCACGGGTGTCGATGCGATGAAAGGCGCCTGTCCAGCCTTTCGTGCGGCGCTGGTGTGCCGATTGTTACATAGTATTGTTTTGTGTGTATGTTTTTGCCAGTTTTCCACCGTCCAGCTTCCGGCACACCGTGCGCCTTCGTTCATAAATGTGTATGCATGTGTGTGTGTGTGTTTATTCCATCGGTTCACCGAATTTTCCCCACCGGATGTTGAAAAAAAAAACCGTCATCCACCGAGCCTGTTGGCCTATTTCTTTTAGCACTTTTTGCCCGAACGCACACTAATTTCACTGATGAAATTGAATGGCCCACCAGGTGAGGGAAGGGAGTGGCATCTCCGGCAAAGGTGTGAGGTGATATATTGTTTTCCCCCCTTCCCAAACCCCCCATCGACCATACCCCAACCACCCCAGCCACCCTAACCAACGAAACGAAAGCAGGCCGATGCTGGCCGGTTTTGGGGTGCGTTAGTTTGAATTGGTTTTTATGTTTTCATCTCCACATGCGAATCGCAATGGGGTTGAAAATTGTTTTTCCTCACCTTCTTTATCGTACAGCGAGCGAGCGTGTGTGCCAGGCACTGTCTCTGGCTGCTGTGCCACGATTATGTGACAAAAAAAGGGGTTAAGGGGGTGGGAGGTGGGGGAAACAAGAAGCAACCATTGTTTGTGTGTATGGTCGCGCGTCCAGATGGGAGCAATTTCCGTTTAGTTGTCGGTTTTTTTTTTCCTTCAATTTCTTCATCACTTCATGAAGCGGTTATTACGCCTGAAAGTATGCTACAGCCGTCAGCAGCTGTGAAAGGCAGCGCCATTTTTATCTTGTGTCATTAACTTCTTCGCTTTCAAGTGGTTTTTGTTCGATGGTATTTTATTACGGCAACAAATACGTTTTTCCCTGTAGCCCAGTACTTACGTGTGTGAACCTCTACAGAAAGGAATGTTTTATGCTGCTTTTTTTTTAATTTACGATCCTTCAATACGCATTTCTATATTAGCCTTTAAGTGACACCATTTCCTTACGACCAACAGTATATCGCTAAAACACTACCACTTTAGCAAAAGGTTTCCGGTTACAAGAGATAGAGCGCACGGTTAAGCCCGGAAGCACGGTTACGAGCGATTTGTAGCTGGCGGACACGCAAAAGTGGCTGTGGCCGTGTGAGTTACGCGATAGTTGAAACATTTCCGATGGATTAAGTGCATAAAATCCGGTTTGCTTAAAAATAAAAGCTTTGAAGATCTAATGGCCGAGAGTGGAATCAAACCGACGATACGATTGAGTGAGATTGCGTGCGTAGAATAAGAGATATCTATCGTTTGCTTAAAACTGAATCTTTGGCAAGCGGTTTGCATACATTTAGGAGTTTTTGTTTTTTTAAATATATATTGATATTGTTTAACTAACTAAATGAAATAAAACACGCCTTGAGTAATTCGTGGACCCTCAAACAATTTGGCTATTGTAGTAGAATGCTATGGCTATGTAGTAGTAGAGTGTCTCAGTCGCTTTTCGGTTAAACAATTTTCACGGATTGCAGGTGCAATATTTGAAGATGATGCCAGTGCTACCCAACATTCAAATGTTCTATTTTAGTTTTAAAATCTATTACCATTACGAAAAATTTTCCAGTGAGTATAACTTGCTCTAACCTTTGTAGAAAACTGCCGAGTCCTTTTCAATCCCACAGGTTAAACTATTTTATTAGCTGTCATGCTTGAGTTAACGGTTAATCCGTCCGCCAATTATTAAGGCTCTGGATAATCGACGTTTTACCGTGTTAAAATGTCAGCATGTTTAGATTTTAGACTTTATGTAATGATGTGTTGTAAAACTCATCTTATTTTACAGAACAAACATTCTGAACTTACCCTATAAAATAAGAAAAAAGAAGTCGCAACGAACATCCCAATAAGCGATATTTTCACGTCAACAATTTTAGCAATTTTTCCATCATTAACAATGTGTAATAAAACTTTGCCTTGAATTTTCAAGTAAAAATGCTTTTATAATATCCTTATAACACCTAGATTTATGCAATCTGCATTCCATAATATTATTAATCATTTACAGCGCCTAAAGTTATGCAATTCCGGAGTGAATTAGATTTATAGCTTGTTTTATATTTTCATTCTTTTTTTTCTCATATCTCTCTACGCTTTGATTCTAAAAACATACAATAATTGCAATGTGTAGAAGGTATAAGTGATCATTTAGAATTTAGTTTCAAAATAGTCGCTTCCAGTTGTTCGTGATGCAAATTGAAAGTTATGCATTCCTATCAGCTTAAATACCCATATCACTGTAACATTAATGTGAAAATTCTAATGTTACTGCTTGCTTTCTTACTTGTCTAATACAACCGAAAAATGTGCAGCACTCCGCTGTCGTTGTTTGTATGTTCTTCTCCCAGTGTTTGACGCTCACACCAAACAATCCATTACCCAGGCCTGGTTCATCCTTGACGGACGGTTCATCTTTTCCCTGTTGGTATTGGATGTTATGGTTTTTAGGGACCTATCTTTTTTTTGTTCACCACTTCTCTCAATTCCTTCAGCAGAAAGATCAACGATCCCTAGTTAAAACGCAAACATTCCACCCGTCCTGCTGCGGCACCCTGTTTACTGCATCCCTTCCCCATCGCTTGGGCCCTTGGTTTGCGCGGTGCATGGGACCGCGAAAGACGGACGTTGGGGCCTTTTGGAGCATTTTTAGCAAGAATTTAATAAACTGAATTCTTTTAGTGGGCTTGAAGAAATTTCTTCATCCCGGGCTCCCGCTGTATCTAGGCCGGCCCAAACGCACCAACACCGGAAGCTACCCGGGTAAGGGTGTGTACGTATTGATACAGTACGATGCCATGTGTCCGCTTACGGGCACCTTCCCAGTGGAAGGAAGTGTTTGTGGAGGAGAACAGTCAAACAAAACCAAAAAACAGCAAGCGTTTCCTACAACACGGGCACTCATACGTTGTCCTTGATAGAGTTTGTAAAGGCCGGAACGGTTGCGTCACCAGCCGCGGTGAGGTCAGGGTGAGGAAGACAATTTTTCCCGCTTTTCCGCTAGCGTTTAGCAGGATTGTGCTATTTTTCCTCGGTGTTCAACCATGGCAGTAACTTCAACGGTTGCGTAAGTGAGGCGGTCGTAAATACGCAAAACAAAATAATCGACCCGGATGTGGACGAGTGGGGCGTACAGGAGTGGCAAAAGAATCTCGTATTGATGGAATTAAGTAACGAACGCGAAAGGGCCACAACAGTGTGCGTTATCCAAATGAATCCACAGGGGAGCCAAGAATTTCTTTCCCATTCCCCTTTCTCTGTAACGGCCCGATGAGATGAGATGCGGCCCGAGGACGTAAAATTGGGGAAACTAAACACTGCTGCCGGAATGCACGTTGGGAGGGAGAAAAAAAAAACACAAAAACAAAGAAACTTCCAAGGGAAAGCGTAACAGTCGAGAGGAGCAAACAATACACAAATAAACAAGCAAACCCCGAGAAGAGCGTGCGGATAATTTGCGCAAAAATTTCTGAAACATAAATTCATCACTCAGAAGATACGGCATGGCTGTGGCTGGCCCTTCAGCTGCCATTGAAGTTTACGGAGAGAAACTTTTGGAGCCTCCGCTTTCTTCTTCTAGCCCTCTTCCCTCTTATCCTTTGCGCTCTCTCCTTCAGTCTTTGGCTCAGTGGTTGGCCAAGGAAAGGCAAACACTTCCCGGCTAATAGCGCACACGTTGGCTGCACACCGTCCAGCGTTTTGGAGTCCGCTTTGAAGGGAAATTTAATCTCCGCAAGTTATTTATTACTTCACCATTCGCGCGCACCAAAGTGTCCGATGGCGGGACCGGGTTGCAAGCCTTTGTGTGCACTTCCGGCTAGTGAGTCGGTTGCATTGACGGGAGCGCAAATTTGCCAGCCTCTTCGATACGGTCGCTGCCAACCCACACGAGAGACACTCGGTGGAAGTTTCACTTGCGCGGTGCAATTGACGCACCGAGCGTCGGCACGGTACACAGATTGTCACCGGGTTTTTAGGTGGTTTCGGTTTCGGCACCCTTTCTTGGTAGCGGTTTCGCTTCAATCTTACGAAGTTTGGTGTAGAAGAATAACGATCGATTTAAGGCAAACTTTGCAATCTGGATTAGTGAATAGTTTTGTTGGATGAGAGTGTTTGAGAAACGGCACCACCTGCTGACATGCAGTTGATGTTTCTTTCATTATTCTATTTTGAAATTGTGGAAAATGGAAATTGTCAGAAATTCAATTATATAATCACGTGTCAAAGTGACAGTTGTCGATTGTCCACAGCAATATTTAATTATTAGTAGCGACTACCACTACTACTAAATGAAGTAACGGAAAGCTAGAGCGATAAAATCGCAACCATAAAGAACGCATCGTTCTCTCAGAAACAACAACATTTCGATTAGTGTATTTTCACATTGAACCGGAGCAGTTTGACGTTTCGTTGACAGTTTGTTTACATTGCGTTATGCGCGCACTATATTTACAAGCACTAACAAAATGACAGCTGCGAACTGTCAAATTTGGTACTAACGTAGTGAAAGTACAGAACTTTTTAAACTACTGCAGCATGAAAACAAAGTGTACTTAACGGTGTAAAAATATTCACCAGTAATGATTTAATTTTAAAGAACAACTATTAAAGCACTGCGCCAAGATATCGTTTTAGAGCTTCAGACATGGTTTTCACCATTTTCCACACTCCATTTCTTTGACTTCGGTGCATACTAGCCGGTTGTGCTTTCGTTTCGCTTCACGGTAACGATAAGCCACCAGAAATTCCACAAACTTTTTAATACAGAATGGTTTAGGAAAATTAAAATCCACAAAATCCCGCCCCACTTTGCAACGTCAACGTCCGTTGTGATGCCGGCACGAACGTTTTGGGTAAGGAAATGGGCAGGAAGCAATGGTTTGCCATGTTAAAAGTTGCGCTACTTCTCGCTACGTAGAGTTTAGAAGATTTTAGCAAAACCCATCTCTATCCGTCTCGCCTTACTGTTGGTAGGCATCAATTGAATTTTTATCCGAAGGATCTTTTACGCTCCATTTGACTCATCCGATCGGCTGTAGTGTGCTGAACGGTGGATCCATAATCCCAAACTACGTCACGCTACTGCGTGTTTGTGTGGGTTTGTTTTTTTTTTATTGTTATGATGTACCTTCCGTAGGAAAAAAGGGACACTATGTGTTGTATTTGCTTTCTGCTTTTGCCGTTGTCTTCAGTAGCGAAATGAAATGGAGCAGCACGTGATCGGACTAACATAGCGTACGATGGTATATCATATTGATAGGGAGGGATTATTTTATGGCTCTTTTCCACAAGGACTAAACGAAATAATTTTATCTTTTCTTTTTGACGGAGAGTATTCATTCACTTCATCTTAAATTTTCCCTTTTTTTAGTGAACGATTTCTGGGCTTATGTTTTGGTTGAGTGGGCCCTCATTTGACAGGGGGCCCTCTTGTGTATACTTCCGAAACTATTTGACAGTTAGTAGTGCGCTTGGTGTATGACAGTTTTACCTCGTTAACAATTGAGAGTACGAGTATGCAGCCCAGTTAGTGATGATGTATAGATTATAATGGTCACTCGTTTCCATTGTCATCAAGGTTATCAATTACTATTCTCTCCCACTCAGCAATGCGTAGCTAACGTGTCGTACTGCCGCAAAGAATCAAATGTTTTCTCACGTTTGAACATTTCCTTTACCCTCCAAACGTCTGATCTTTAGATCTCGCCCACTTATCAGCTTCTCGCCGTGTGAAGTGCCTCTTTTCGCCAATCCATAGACAGGGAAGAGGATAGCTTCTTACCAACAACAAAAAAGTGCGCAAATATAGATAAAAAAAACTAAACCAAATCGGACAGGAGAAAAATCGGGTACAATATATGGGTTCTTTTTTTTTCGTTTGTTCGCAGCTCCTTCACGAAGAGTTTTTCTGTATTTGGGAGGGCAGACCATGCACCAGTGCTCGGTTCGAAATAGAAGATTGAGCGGAATCCGTTTAGGGAATCCGATCCGATGCTCGTTATTCGTGTTAAGGAGCGCAACAATCAACCTTGACGGGGGAAAAAGAAGGAAAGCAATGGACCCTTGGCGAATGCCAATCGAACTCCTAACGAGTGTGGTGTGGAAGGTAAAAAGGGTAAGAAGTAGGAGTAGGAGATCAGAGTGCCGAATTGTTTGCAGTGGCAGGTTTGCTTAGAAGGTCGACGTTGCTGGAAGATCTCCAATTGGGTGGGTGTTTGGCTTTTCCGTTCTTACCGGAAGTCTTCATCGAATCGCTTTCTCCCCTACTCATTGACAGACACACACACACACACACACACACACACACACACACACACACACACACTTTTTCTGCTCCGATTTTGAGAAGGAAGTAGCTGATACGTGCGTGGTATCATAAAACCCCTTCCTGCAGACATGGGAAAGATCCGACAAAACAGACAAAAAAAAAACAAACACCAGCGAGAAGCGAGAAGAAAAGTGTTTAAAAAAAAAGTTCAGAAGAAATCACCCTCGCTTTTCTCGTTTGTAACAGGACATTCTCACACATACATAGCGTCAGATGGATTCGAAACGAACGGCGCTGGTGAAGGTGAATTGATACAACAACAATATATTTTATTGGCCCCACTTGGTGTACCGGAAGTGGTACCCGGCCCAGCTTCCAATGCTGGAATCGCTGCGTATGGATGGGTGTGCGAAGTGGCTGAAAGTGAACAGAAAGACACTCCCCGCAGCATGCACACAACTAGACATACGGAGGGAAAAAAGCAATGAACCTAGAAGCATGAAAGTGGTACGACAGAAGTCAAACAGAGAAGTCGATCCTCGTCGTATCATGTCCGTCCGTCGAGGGTTTTTATAAGCGCTGGTGGGAACAGAATTAGGGGAAGGGAGTAGAAAGGTGGAGGTAGGCTATGTTATCCCCAAGCGTTCTCAAAACATACACACACCCGGTGGAATAGGAGCAGGTAGTCGTCTATTGTGAAAAAAAGCGAAGTCCACTGAATCCTGGTCACGTCACCAGGGTGACGAGTTTTTCCGCTTCAGCTGCCGAGATTTCACGTCTTTTTTTTTCGCCGGCTTTTTATTATTCTTTCCTGCTCGTTTATGTGACTGCTGCTCTACGCATTCCATTCTCTCCCTTGCCTCCCGGAACGGTTTTGAGTTCCGCAATCTTACGTGGGGGTGTTATGTGCGGAATGACCAGTGTCGATTTCTCGGGCGCATGGGAAAATAATAATAAAAGGCATGCCTTAGCCGGCATCGTGTGGTTTTTCGGTGCCGGAGCGGAGGGTGCCGGAATGGGTGAGAAAATTGACAAAGCCACTCTAGCAAAACCGCATCATCGTGCTGCGGATCGTGGCGTCATCACGTCATCAGCACCCCTTGTCATCGGCTATTATCTGCTGTTAGGAATGGTTTCTTCTAACAGAAAAAAAATGGAAGCATAAAACCGAAAAAAGACACACCGGACAAAATGGAACAAGGCAAGCGTAGGAAATGGTAAGTGGCAGTGGTTTGGTTTTTTTTTTGTACTTGGTCTTGTTTCCATCTTTATACTTCGTTTTGTACGTGTGCGGCAGTGAAAAAGGTGAATCCTTTCGTTTCCTTTTTGCGCGCTGTGAAATGTCTGATTTTTGTTGCTGTTGTCATAAGGAACAATCAAACCACAAATCAATTCAGTGTTGTTTTCTTGTTTGCTTGGTACTTTCTGTGTCTGATTTCATGCGAGTAATCGAAGCACAGATTTAAGGCGATGGAAAAAAACGACGACTGCTAATTCAGTCTGCAAGTATGCAAATCTCACTACAAAAGACATTTAAAAATTCAATTGCTAACAATTTTGTTTTGATAATATGGAGATTAAGCCAATAATAATCATTAAAACTAGTATGATTTTTCCAAAAACTTAATTTGCAGGAATTTTTTTTCCCAAAATTACATTAAAAAAAGAAAAACAAATTTTCTCTCTTAATGGCTGGAGCATTTGTTCTGATTTATTCATTCATGTATTTATTGTCATGAGTTGTTTCAAGGTTTTTTTTTCGGAAATCAATCCATAACCTTAAATTGTGACCGGTTCAAGTTCCACGAATCGATTCTCGCGGAAGCATTGTTTCTACCTGCCTAATAAATTCATTATTATCCTTCCAATCGATGCGCTATCGGTGCTACCGATACGTACGAAAAAAAAAAACGAGACCCAAACAAGTGTCACAGCACCATGACAGTTCCGGCACAGCACGACGGTACGCGCGTGACAATGGTTAGTTTCCAAATCCGGAGACATTGAAACTGGATGACAACAAACCCCGGGTATTTTTTCCCGCCCGTCCGGTTCGGTCCCGAGTCCTTAATCGAGTGGTGGAAACATTGGAAAATTGCAAACGGGCTTCAGGCCCGAACTCGTTCTAGTTTTTCTCGGATCGTGTTCCCAGCAGTGCCCGTCTTCTGGAGTGACATGACCAATATCTGATATATTCCGTAGTGTAATCGTTGGAAGCCAATCGTACGGCAGTTTTATGGGCGCTGCGTGAGTAGAATCAATTGGGGTAGATTAGAAATCGATGGCGACCGGAATAAACACACGGGCACTGGAATGCCTGGATGGATGTGGTGTGGAAGATCTTACGGATCTTTCCAGTAAGACATTTCTGTTTGTTTATGGTTGGTAGGTTATGAATAGGCGTATGTGCGAATGATCAGTTAAAGAGTTGGCTCGAAGGCATCCTATTTGTTGGACCATTTGTTATTTTTTGAGTAATTAATACGAACTGTAAACAACTACCAACACTAACTTCAGTAAATTACTCAGAAGATTTAAAAGGCTGTAATGCCATGCGAAAACTATAACTATAGGCGGTACACAAATACTAAATGTCATAAAGCATAAGTTTAGGCGCTTATGGCATAAAGTATGCAATCCGAAAGACATGCATAGTAATGTGAAAATAATTATTAGAGGTGGTTTCGGTACGCTGAATAATAATATTTACCTGGAAAATCCACTTCGTATTGTTTACAAAGCTCACGTTTAGCGTGTAATAATAACAATAGACCTCAAGCTGATGCACCATCCGCTTGGTGTACATGATTTGCATACCACCAGGAGCAACGTTTCCAACCGGACCGGTTACGACTCTAACGCATACGAGCGCATCAAGCACCAGCACACCGTCGATACCGTAGCCTTGTATATCATTTCAGCAATCAGTGCAACCGAACTGGTTGCGAGCGTTCCGCAAAGCGATCTTCCGAGTAATGAAACACGGAATGCGGGATGCAGCGATTCAGGCGCACCCGGGCGAACGTACATGGGGAGGCAAAGCGTAAATCCGCTACAAAACGAGGCGGAAAAGTAAAACCTTTTCCTGCTTCCTTTCCCGCACGTTTCCGCGCCAGCCGTGTCTGCCGTGGCCCTTTTCGAAACGTTTGCTTCGATTGATCGGATGTGAAGGCAATCGGAAACAAAATCAAACACGAAACAGGCGTTAAGTGGGTGGCTGCGCGATGAAAAAATAACTACCCCCCCAGACAGGGCGAGCTCGGCCTCCGTTCCGCTTAACGTTGCCATTTCCTTGTTTTGGTGTTCTCTTCCCACCCCGCTGTTCGCTGTTTGTTATTCATGCATTCATTTTCAATCTGCACCGCCACGTACCCGCGCCTACCGCGAACTGCTGACAACACCCATCCCGCTCCCGCTAGATGAGACTGTTTGAAAGTCGATTTTGACGATTGTAACAGCATTTCATCGTCCGCGCCCTTTCCAATGCCAATTATGCCACAAGGCCGGGGTGTCATCGCCGGCAACGGGTTTCGTACGAGTTCACCCATCAAAACATAATCTTCTATTGGTATTCATCCTGTTCGCCTTCCGGGTTAGCAATCATTCTCGCCACAGTGCTGCTGGGGCGGAATGTGTGCGAAGTGCGAAGGATCGCTTTCATCCTTATTCATGCCAACATACGAGGTGATTTTGTTTTCTTGCTCTTCTCGTTTTGTTTTATTTTCTTTCATGGGTAGCATTTTGCGCACAATGACGATGGGACGGAATAAAAACCACTCGAAACAAAAATTATATTATTACAACACTCATCGCTGTCGAAAAAACGCCTAAAGGTATGCAAAGATAGGTACACGATTTAAAGGTTTTCAATGAGCGATGTTAAGCCGTAAAATTGCATACATGTAGGCGTTAAAATGCTAAAAAAGCTTTAACATACCGATTTGGATAAATTTTTGGTTTAAAAATATCCAAACTCGAGGGAAAAAAATATTTAATTTTTATACTTATTTACGTTAAATTCTTATACCAGCTTATCGACAATTTATTTCCAACAGTGCCGTCTGATCGGGACAGTAGCATTGGCGGAACGGTTGCATGTGAGCGGAGCGGAATTGAATATTTTATTGTCTCCATCCATCTATCGATACCGGCGCAGCATGTGTCTCCCCCATACGTTCATCACGGAGACGGTACGGGGTTTAGTTATGCAACTGCCACGGTTGAACTTTGCAATCGTCACCCCCGTCACGCCATTTTATAGTGAAGGTTGGGGTTGCTGGTTATTTTTTTTTTACTTCTTTCGCACGACTTGAAGCAGATGGTTTCGAGCCCCATTCCGGTCCTTCGATCACACCCCAGCTGTCTTGTAGTTTCTACCGCTTTATCCTTTGTTTTCCATCCGCTGTTTCGCTTGCTCTGTAACGCTCACATCTCAGCACAATCAAACGCAATGCCAGTCGCGTTTTGAAACTTCCCTAAAATCACAACATAAGCTACTGGTCCACTGACTCCTCTTTCTTTTTTATGGGAAATTTATCACTCTCCAATGCCACCCTTCTTTTGCCTCCACCCTTCGCCACTTGGCAAACTCTTAGCACCACACGGCTTTGTGTGTCACGCTCTTTGCCACCTCATCATCGGTTTACGATGCTTGACGTGCCTTTCCCACTCTCTGCCCCACTGGATGAATCAGCACTTGACACCGTATTGAGCACTCCCAATGTCTTTTTTGTTGTTGTTTGCGATTCCTTTTAGGTCGAAAAGGCGAAAAAACAATTCGCCTCGTACATCTCGTTTTGTACGGTCCGATCTTACGCTTCGCAGGCCTGGCGGGAAGTGCTTTCACTTTCGCTGTACCATTGTGCGTTGTGATTTAAAGAATTCGTATTACTCGCAGCAGAACCACTTCTTGGCTGTAGCGCTGGAGAAAGGTGGTGCTTTTTCTGTGTGGCAAATAAACACGAAGGAAAGACAATCTTCTCCACTCACATCATCGCTGAAATTGTGTAGCTCCAAGCGTCCGCAAGGGTTAGCTGCAGCTTTTATGATCCTTCCTTTACGATCTGTTTACGCTTTCTGTTTCAGTTGTAGGTACTTTTTTTTCCTTCCGAGCGATGGGTTGATGTGTAGTAGATCTGTCTGTACTCCAATTTCCTCTGTAGGCTCTGTTGTTTTTGGGGCAAATTTTTGGAATTTTGGAGCACTCTCTACATTGCGCCAGAATATACAAAATTGGAGGAAAATGATTGATGGGAGAAGTTTTATCAAACATGTATGAAAAATTTGGCAACGATATGTTCAACAATGATGCTGCCATTGCATACAAGAAAACTCATTGAAATCGGAAATAGGATATACATTATTTTATTATATAAAGCGGATTTCTTTTATTTGCACGAACAATATGTTCCAGCAAAAATTAAATCTTAAATAAAGGATTGGAGTAGTGGTCAACAAATTTTTGACGTCAAAGTGGTTGTAGCTCCTGATGGAGAAGACTCACAAATCTACAAAAAGGTTCAAAATCAGTTATGATTTAAATTTTTGGCAAGTGTTGTACTCGATTTCCGATTTTCAATAAAGAGCCGCATGCTGCTCGCGATTACTGAAGTAAAGTACAGTCTTGAGAAACATATCAAACTTGCCGCAACAAAATATTTGATAAAATAGCGAAAGCTTGTTTAACCATTGCAGCGATTTAGGCGTTGTATTTGCAATATACGTAAATATCGTGGTGCAAGATCAAAGGGAACAGTGTGGAGGGGTGGGGTGGAGGGAAGATTAAGATACTCGAGGTAAAACTTTGTTATGTTGGTTATACACAACTGTTTGGTTAGTTGTGTGTGTCTCTGACTTCTTCCTTACTGCTAATGTAGTAACAGAGGGTGCTTTGCATACCTTTAGGCGCTTTTATTCAAAAATGCTTTTTGTTGCGAATCCCATCATCCAGGTTATATGAAATGTGAATATGATAAATTTAGTTTGCAGCTTAATGAGTGGCAGTTTAAAAAAAAACACTAAGTCATATCTCTTCGTCTACAGTCTAGAATTAAAGAAAAACACTGCATATGGTGGTGATCGTGAATGGCAAATGTTATTGCTAATCCTCTCTGTCCGGCTGGCAGCCGAATTGATGAGAGCCCACTTAAGTACCGCGCGAAGTTCACATGTATCGCATAATTCATACCGTACTGGTCCCCTGCCGGGAACTGTAATGATAAATCATATCCTTCGCCCGAGTCGGGCCACGTCTTTGCCTCCCTTCCGCACCAGCCAAGTGCACTGTTATCTCACTGGTAACCTTTACAGCTTCGTTGGGTTGGGATTATTATTTTTCGCTTCCTCCTCTGTTGTTGCGTACGGTAACGTACGCAAAGAAGACGGTCCATTTTCCGGTTGCTGGGATGCCGCTCGGAAGAGCCGCCCCGGATATTCCCGGGCACACTCACACATTTTACTCGACTCGTTTCTTGCTGTCCTTTATCATCGCCTTCATCCCTTTTTATCGCTCTGTAAATCATTCCCCGTAGTACACAGCGAGAAGCAAGAAAAAAAAAGCGAACCCCAACGCTCACACAGTCACATCGCTTTCCGTGACTCGGCCTCGGCAGGCGGTGGAAAGCGGGAAAAGCGACCGAACCATTCGAGTAATTTTCATCTCCCGAAGCTATTTGCACTCGACTGCGGTTAAGTAATAAAATTTCAATTCTTCTCTCATTACTTATATGCGGTACGACCGCACTTTTGGGTTAGCACTGGCTGCCTAGCCTAGGTGCCGGGGGTGGGTGGCGGTTTTTTTTTGCGGTTTTCCACAACCCATTCGCCTTTTAGGCTGAGCGTGCGTTTTGGGGACGAAACTTTAAAGCGTTACGGTTGTGCATGCGTGTCACAACCGTCCCGGGTGCGGTGCGACTACGAATAGTGGTTTATTTAAGATAAATTGCGGTGCTGATTAAGGGACGCTTTGCAGCAGCACGGGCACGGGAAATTTAACCTCCGCCCGGCTTCATCGTCACTTTATAAATACAAAAATATAGAAAGACAAAACAAAAAAACACATGAAAGCGAGTCAATTTCACTACGAAAGCACACCGAGCGACAAAAGGAAAAAAGGTGCAACGAAATAAATAGAATAACATCTTCACAGTGAAACGTGCCCGCGTTCATTGGGCAATGTCTTCGCAAGCGAATGGCGTGTGCACGAGTGGGTAGAAGTGTCAAAAAAGTTAGTTGCAACGGCCCAAACCCCAATAGCGCGCCGACTGGGTAATAGAATGATGAGGCAAAGTGGAATAAAATCGTCAAACGATATGCTAACGTGCCGTTCCGGCGCAGCAGCGCGACACCGGCAACACCGGCATTGGCAAAAACGGCAAACGGTCGCGTTTCTTTTCCACTCCCGATGAAAAACGAAATAAAATAAACGCACACTGTTCGCACAATGGTTGTTGTTTTGATACGCGAAATTCCCTCCCCCGGTGCTCGTGCACTCGTTCTGCCATCCGCCCTTTGTTCCCATTCGCTTGATTTTGCCTTTGATGAGGAAATAAAAAATTGCGCATACGCCAAAGTTTCTAAATTAAATTTACATTATTTTTCTATTTTCGCGCGCGCGAAACATTGAACCAGCGAGATGAAAGCGGGAAATGGCAGCATGGTATAGTGACGATGGGATGGAGCAAGGGGGAACCGTACCAACTAGTATGTGCCGCTGCGATGGTAAAAATGACAGCCACATTTTAAGCAGAAAATGAATTGAAGAAATGAAGGGAAATAATAATAGTGAACGGCGAGACGGGCAGTTTTCCTTTGCTTCAGCGTACCGTGGCTGTAACGGTGCGTTTTGCGTTTCGTTCATCTCATTAGGTCGCACACGATTCGGTGATGGGTCTACAGCGAATGAAGGTTTGTCTGTGCGTGCGTGTGTTGGATGTGAATTTGCTGTGCCGTTTTTTTGTATTTCTTCCAAGCGCCCGAAGTTGGTTATAAACGGCGAAGAAGTAAAATGGCTAGCGAAAAGGAGCAGTTGAATAACACTTCTAACACTTCATTTTCCCAGGGCCGAGAATTCCAGAACCAACCGGGAGGCATCATTTTCATCCTTATGTTAAATAAAAGAAACGAAAAAAAGTAAGCAAAACGATAATATCTTCACAAGGAGTGATTCGCCTGAGAGGTATGCAAAGTTTATAGCAAATGGCATATCGTTTGATTTGCCTAATTGAAATCATCAAATGCGGAACAAAGTATGGTGACAAGAGTTTGCTCAAGTGAGGAAACTGGTGGACGTTTGAGAAATTTACATGGATAAGGAAAAGTTGTGAAATTGCTTCATAATTCTTTAAAATTGTCTCTTAGCAATTTTATCAAAATGAAAAATAATTTGTACTGTTTTACTGCTTTCTTCACGAAGTAAATTCTGCTAACTTATATCAGATCTTGCTTAGTCGAACAATATTTTTTTATTGAGCTTAGTAAGTGCTAAATGAACTCTTAAATAAATAAATGAAATACAGAATTAAAATAAAAAAAAATACACAAATGCGCACCAAAATTCATCCATTCAAAAATCGCAACATCAAAATAGCTAAAACTCAGCCCCATTTCCTTTGCTGGCCGGGGTTTGCAAAAACGCACGCCTCCCCTCCCCCGGGTGGAAAGGGGCATAATAATCATAATTTTATGAGCCGACTACTTCAAACCATTATCGTGAAAGAGTAATGTTATGGCCCGCGCGTAATGCCGCGCCCGGCACATATGCAACCCGCGGAACATCATCCGGCGAAACTGCGGAAGTGCTTCGTGTGAGTAATTTCTTTGTGCATGTGTGTGTGTGTGTGTGCGTAAGGGTGGGAAGAGAAGAAAAGAGAGGGAGAGAGTGAGAGGGGGGGGGAAAGGGAGTGTGTGTGAGGGAGAGAGATAGAGCATGAGGAAAAAATTATACCATGAATGAACCCAAACGCCATTTCTTTTTCTCCTATTCTCCACCCTTTCCATCCGCACCCGCACCCGTCCCATCAGCTCCTGCTCCAGTGTATCCTCTTCCGGGGCAGCGGTACCTCGGCAGCGGGACATAAGCGCACGTAAAGTGGCGATTTACCGTGGGATCCGTGGGTTTTATGGGCCATTTTCGGTGGAAGATTCATTGCTAATCTTGGTATAATCGAAATCTTGCCCATCCCCTGCGTTACTCTCTCTCTTTTTTCCTTTTTTGAGGGTGCAATTTTAGCACTATGATGGACTGGCGAACGCCTCCATCGTTCCATTTCGGTCGCGCGCGGTCGGCAAAAGATTGTCCATTTGCCCATGAGCGCGAGCATCGTGGATATAATGCCCGGTTTGTTGATTTTATTACGACAATGCGCACGATTACCACCGACCCTCCAGTGCCACTTAAAAGAGCTGCACCAGTTCGTCATTGCCGCATTTTACAGCCATCAAAATTTCGCACCCATTCGTCCACCCGGCGTTGGTGGACAGAGCTGTTTGCACATTACACCGAACGCCGATAGGGGCGTACGGTGGCGAATTATGCAGCGAGTTGCGTCGATGGCCCGCTCCGGGAAACGGTGCCGGGCATGATTTTTACGGTCGCCCCCATTTGCAGTACGAAAGATGACGGTAACGTCAATTGGGTGTGCACATTTATTTACACCAATGAGGACCCATTTTGAGTGCCGCACGCATGAGTAAAATCCAATCGTAAGAGTTAAATATGAGTTGATGATAGCATGGATGTTCGACTGTAACCTCAAACTTTCGGAAACGCAAAGCGAGTTGTGCTAGGGTTCCGTTTGCCTTTTCCGGAATGGATTATATGACGAGGTACTTCACGAGCCAACGAATGTGACGAAATGTATATAAAGTATCCTAAATTTTATTGCCGTTCCAGGGAAATTTCAGGATTCGGCTGACATTTTCCATCCTAGCTCGTGCACGCTTGAGAGGAGTTGAAAGTAAAAGTCTACTGGTTATGCTAATTTTACCATTATCAATTAGCCTTCTTCTTTGGCGTGTGGAATTCTGGTGGAGAGGAGCCCACTGCCACATGTGATCTCCACCCGTTCATCCAAGCAGTTCAAGTGCCACCTCTTGAGTGAATATCCCACCCGGGGATACCTGGCCTTCCTTGGTAGGCAATAACATTGAATAGAACGTCGTCATAAATTTATAGGTAGGACCACTTGAACCGGCCTATTGACCTGCCGCGGCCATTTTGCCTCCGGGGGGTCAACAGCTCGTGGGAGAATAAAAGTTTTACCATGCTGGGAAGGTGAATTCACTACCCAACAGCTGCCAACCGGGGCAGGTTAAGGGTGTATCAATTGTCACCATTGTCGCTTAACTTTACGTTATCGCTGCGCTTATACGCTCCCTGGGCAAACCGATCGGAAAGCGACCTTAATGGTTATTCGGGATGGTTTACCTAAGCTTGCCAACAAAAAAAAAAAGCAAAACGGGATCCGACAGGAAAAATTCCCCATGCACAAAAGATGCCCGGGAAGACGTGTGCGGGAAAATCAATTCGACACCTTTTTACCATGAAGGAGACTTTTCTTTCGTTACCTGGCAAAGCACCAGGGTGGCCTCCACCGTGAATGCTTTGGGATCGTTATTGGCCGTACTTTATTCATGCCAATCACGTGCGTGTAGTTCCGGGACGTGATCGACCCGTCCTCATCCCTGTTGGAAATGATTGCGTATTGTTGGAAGGGATGAGAGTGGTAAAAAAAAACCCCTGAAAGCTAGTTAGCGTAGAAGGCCAGAAAGAATGTTTTTTTTTCGGGTGGAAAATGAATAGAAACACTTGCCACCGTGTGGATTGGCAGGAAGCGTTTCCAAGCGGGAGCGGAAACTGGTGTAACAACTACTAAACGAAACAAAAGTGATACTCATTGAAAATGGCGACAACGGTAAATAAAACGATCATCGACTGGGAGGGTTTAGTGAGTGAAGAGTTTATTTATATTCATATCCTATTACGCCGTCTGTCAAACGTAGATTATTTTATTGAAGGGCTAAATAAATAAATAATTAAATTAATAAAAATAAATAAATAGTTGAATTATTTAGTGAATTGATAATGAATTAGAAAATAAATACAAGAAGAAAATACGCAAAAGGATAATATTGAACTATTTATATGTTAGTTTTGACCGTTTTGTGAGTCGTATTGCATACTTTTAGGCAAATTTTTCATCCACTTATTTTTATCCAATACTGCTGTTTCCATCAAATTTAACTATCTTCTAAATCATTAAATAAGATTCCGATGATGCATAACCGACGGATAGAGGTTTGAAATATTGAATTTTGTTACAAATCGGAAAAGTATTTGCCTAAACTATTTGCCTAAAATATTTATTGCCTTAGTATTTTTAGTTAAACCGTTTAATACAGTAACGTGAAATTGCGATATTGAACGATTTTATCCAACACAGGAACGAAATAACCTTTAATCAGCCTCGTATTGGCAGCTGGCAGCTTCACAGTGTATGTGTTTCATATTTTCTTAGAGGCAATATACTTCCAATATGATTGAACCCGGAGTGCAGTGCAAAAGCATTGCAGCAATCAAGGCGCACACGGTGCACATTGCAGCGAGCATTCGTTACGATACATCCCGCGATATCTGCCGGAGTTTGCAGATTTTAATTTTGTTAGAACGCTTCCCAACAGGCTGGGAGAGGGGGCGCGGTAGGGGAAAGCATAAGGAGGAGAGGGGCTATATCATACTGGGTAACGTGGGTAACGCTTGGCACTTTATTGCCACCGGATTGCCAATCGCGGTCCGCTCGGATGCACCGAATCACTTTGTGGTTTCGTCTTCAAGTAGAGTGGTAGCGCGCTGCTTTCTAGTTCAAAATTTCCCATCATCGCGTAACCAGGCAGGATAGTGGCGTTGTGGTTGGCCTTCCCATGCAGCCCAAACTTTTGAGATGCTTCGAAGCCTTTAATTCCCGTGCAAAAGGTCCTTTTCTGGCGTTCGGTTTAGCGATGATCCCGTTCGTTCCTTTTTCACGTAAAAATAACAAAAAAAAATCTCTACCGAATTTTCTTGCACTTTTCCGATAGAAACGTCTTGGCATCCTTTAGACGGTCCAACCATCAACCCCTACCGCTGTCCCTGCTCATCAGCAACATCGTTCTTCCGCTTCATTCGTTCGCTCGGCGTATAAGGAATTTAATATTAGATTTTCCATCATTCATTTTCCCACGCTGCACGTTCGGTCAGTTTGTACCACCCTTTCTTTGCTCCTTTCCCGCGCTATCCACCTTCATCATGGCTCCGATTAGCTTCCTAACAAGCTAAGGAAAATCAAAAGAGGTGGAAAAAAATTATGGGAGAAATGTTTTTCCAGCAATGTAGCTGTCCGTTTCCTTTGCGCCATCGAATCGGTTCCGAAGCGCATGCTGAACGTCCAAACCTTTCTGTAGGAGAATGTCTTCAAGCTATGGCAAAATGTTTGACTTGATACCACTCTGTTCGATATCGAGGGATATTGCGAGCATTTCTATTTAGTTTAGTTTTTCGTCGCTTTTTTATTTCACATTTTTATAGCGCTTTATGGCAGATGGAACATGAACCATTCAATAAATACATTTTTTTTGTCAATACACTACTTTACTAATACACTGGAAACAGTTTGAACTTGAAGTAAAATAAGGACTTGAAGCGCCTAAATTTAGGCAATATGGTTTTAAATAACTATTACAGCGCCAAAGAGTATGCAATTGGTAGGGGACTATTCGTTTTTAAGTTCAATTCAAGCTTGCTAAAATGGGTGTTACATATACGTGAAGAAAGTTTCAACATCTCGTTACCAATACAAACGCGGTTTGGTTTGCTTTACACACAAAAAAGGTCCGAAAAATCTCACATCGTCTTGTGATGGTTTTCACTTGGACAAACATGTGCAGCAGTACGTCCATTCGGAGGAGTTTTCCTTCCTTCATTCGCGGCTTCGATTACTGTCATGGGAATGTGAGTAACGCCCCCGAGGCGAAAGGACCACCCGGGTGCGGGTTTCAGCCCGTTCTCCATCCGGCGTTTGAAGTGGATTCACATTCTAATAAAATTTTATACACTGTTTGCCGAGGAACTTTTTAAAGATACATCACGTTTCTAATATTGTTCGTTGTTTTGATTTTCATTTTCCACCCAAGCACCCCGGCTTCCCCTTTTTCGCCACCCTCCGGGTTCGGGTTAGGTTATGCTGTTTTTTTTTTTTTGTTTTGGGATTCTCCTCTCCTTATTGTTGTTTCTGGGTGGTTTTTTTTTCTCCCCCGGCTTGCATCAAAAAACTGCAGGGGCCACACAATAATGCCTTACGAACCGGGGAGCATCTTCTGTGTTTGTATTTTTCTTTCCGTTCCAAGCATGGCTGCGCTTATGAAGTTTAGCTTTCCTTATTTATTTGGCTCGTCCTGCCCGTTTCCTATCCCGTACGCCCGCAGGGTGGGAAGATTAATTTTCCCAGGCTGCAGCCCTCTCCTGTCCCCCTTCCCCTATACCGTCACGATGGTCTGCAGTCGGTTGTTTGAGTTGTTTTCCAAGCGATACAGTTCCCGTTCCACCGAAAGAGTTTGACGCGGTCGAAAATACTGGCTTAATAGTAGTGAGATGCGCTCGATTGCATACGTTCCAGGGGTATATTAATATTTTTGGAGAAATTAATTCTTATTAAGGATGGGGTTTGCTGGAACCGGACGATATTGTACGTACTGTTGGAAATGGATGATATTTAGGGTGCTTTATGCAATTGAGTTAAATTTTGCGTTATTTTTCCTATCAATATTATAAAGACCACAATCATACCGTAGCCCCATAGACCCTGAGGAGGACCCTGCAAAGGGACATTCATAAAATGGCATTAATAAATAAACAAGAAATGCTTCCATTTGGCACCGTACGCTTCGCTAACCGTGAACCTAGGCTAATAATTTCTAATGTAAAGCTTTTCAATAATTTAAATTCAAATCCTTACCTCAATAGAAGCACGTCCTTCTTATGCATCCCATGTCGCAGGCAACTTCATTTCTGGCGTACCCTTTCATCTCTTTTAGTGAACCGCTCGTAGCGTTTGAAGCACGGTACGGCCCTTTCGGATACTTTTCAATTACCGTGCTGCAAGGGTACGCCGGTTGGACCACCCGTTTCTGGTCGTCATCGTCGGACGTCACACGGTTATGGGAATGCAGTCATGATGCATCGGTTGGCTCGGGCACTGTACGGTGTAGATTTTACATATTCACCACGGTGGCACTCTTTTTTTGTCGCCATCGTGTTTAGCTACCGGCGGACTATCCGGTGCGACGGGTAGGTTTCACACAATCGAAATTTGACCCTCCCGTATCCTTCATCGTGAAGGACCTTCAGGGTTCAGGAGTGAGCCAGAGTAAGACAACCCAGCCAGGTTGGCTGGTGGACAACCTCTGTGCAAAGATCGAAAAACGAAAGACGACGCTGACGATGGCGGTGACGGAGGCCGTCTTCCGTGATGGCGTGTCGTTCCCTCTTTCACATCACTATCGGCGCCATTCCACGGAAGCGAAATGAAAACGATGTCAAGAAATTGAACGGCCCCCTCTCCCCAAAAAAAAAACGAAATGAGAGGGGGTTAAAAAGTGTATGCGCTGCGAGACCGAAGCCGTGCCGGAAAAGCCCCAAATCAAGACACATCGCCGGATGGGGTGAGAAGGTACGGCGGATTGCTTCCTGGGGTGGATGTGGAATTTTTTAATCTACTTCAGCTCGGTTTTATCATCGCCAGGGGTGCAATAAAAAATAAATTTGCTTTTTCTCAACGCTTCCTGCTACCGTTTGGGGTGGTAAGGACGAGAGAGAGAGAGAGAGAGAGCGAGAACTCTGCGTGTTACTTCGGAAGACCTCACCGATTGTCAGTGATTATAAGCAGGAGTGGATGGTGCTGGGAGCGATGAGAAACGGAAGAAAGTAGAGCGATCTAGAAATGGGATGGCCGTGCTGGGATAGATGTGTGCAGTGACTTTCTCGCCGAAGTCAAAGTCGGCGCCTGAAGGTATGCATGATAAATTTCACACCATGCGCTCATGATTTTCTAGCCTTCCACAAGATGGTGGCGGGGTACGGTACGACGGTATCATGCACCACACGTCGACACATTGTGATGCTATGTTTGAGGCCTACCGGAACTGCCAAACGAAATAATGCGATCCTGCCGGCAATGATGATCCAGTGCTGATGGCTGAAAATCTCGCGTGGAAACGTACGACGGGGTCGCTGGATTTTAATTTCGCTGGTAAGAGAGTGATGTCTTTTTGAAAACAAGCATCTTGAATCATCTATCTGAAGGGAGACTATTTTTGAGTTAAAGTTTAGTTATAGCACCAGCAAACAACCGTTACATTCCATTAGCAAAAACTAATCTTTGAAACGGCTTAAACTAGGCTTAATCTCATACAGATTCAGAAGGAACTACTCTTCTGTTGCTACCGGCATCGGAATGTGCGGAATTGCTGTGTGTGTAAATCTTGGAGTAATTTGCTCAGGTTTGCGAATCTGAGCACCAGATGGGAGTAACCTTAAAATAAGCCATGTCACCCTCACCATCCAGCATCCACCGTTGCAACCGAGACAATGGTTAATCTAGCTGGCTGGTGTTGATTCCGAGCAAATCCACCGTAACCAGTGCGAAAAGCGATGGGCTGGCTCCGGTGTGGTTCTTGCATCACACTTCAGAGGACCTTCCGAAAAAAAAAACAAAACAAAACAAGGGTGAGAACGGCACAAACGGATTGGCAATCAAGCTTCCGGTTTCCGGTGGCACGGTGCTGAAGTGCCGGATGTGCATGGCCACAGGAGGCCAAACCTGTCAGCCAGTGTTGCAATGCTAATCTTGTACCTTACCGGCCCGCTGCACCGAGCTGTCCGTGATCGAACCATGAACCATTTGAATAAATAAAAGGCCCCCGAAAACAGCGCTCCTGATGGGCTCGGGCTTGGGTATTTCCGGTACGGCGGTGTGAAGTGGTGGATGGTTTTGACCAATTTTTTTTTCGCCTTGTGGGTCTGCTGTTGTTGTTGCTCGGTTTCTCTCTTGCCGTAGCGAGAGTCTTTCTGCGGGTTGCGAAGAACGATTTATCACCCGATCCGACGTCCGTTGGTGAGCCTGTTTGGGGCAGAACCGGTGTTTAGTGTGCATGTATCTATCGCCTACGGGGCAGAATGTGGGGAAGCAGTAAGCAAATCTACACCATTCGTCGGAAACGTATTGTTGGGCTAGCACTGCTAAGGGCAGGGTTTTCCACCACAGTATGTCAAGCGGAAGCTAATATTCCGCGTATGATTCATTTATTTATTTCAAAAAATTTTGATTCACCGTGGGGTTATTAAACAAACATTCGAGTGATCTCCCTTTAACATCGACAAACGGTAAAAAATACGAAAACAAAATGAACTAATCATTATGCTGAAAACCCCTATTGCCGAGCCGAGCTTTATATACGAAGTAAGGACCATTTTTAAATATCAGTTTGCATTGGGCCACATCTTGGCATCGATTAGTAAACGTACCTGTTTCCCATTAACCCATGGTGGATCTTATCCTCCCGAACGCTAGCTGGATGAGAGCAGGGTCAGCAAGTTTATCAACCCATCTCATCCATATGCATGGGGAAATTGAATCAGAACGATATTATCATATTCTGTGCCGAGACCAGCACTACGTTCTTACATGCATGGCAAACCATGGCCAACCGATCCCACCTGCTACAGGTAGGTCTGGTAGTAGATGAGGTCAGATTGCATGACGGCGGCAAAGTGTCGGCAGGAGCTTACTACTGGTACGAAAGTTTGTCCGGGGGAAAATAAAAGACGCTCAACGAACGATTTGCTGTGATAAAAACAGTATCTTATTGCTGTTGCTTGTTGTTGATGGGGACAATTGCTCACCCAATATCCAATGTGTACCTTTTGGCAGTTTAAACTAACATTTTCTTACCATTGGTAAATATAGTCGACGGGTTTGTTGAAATACAGTTCTTGATAAAGAAAACTATGCATTTTTTGAGGTGTAAGCCTTTTTAATATTCTCTTAGAATAAATTATAAGAACAAAGATTTCTACACAGACGGATTTGTATAGTAACATATTTTATGTACAAT
This sequence comes from Anopheles moucheti, assembly GCF_943734755.1. Taxonomy (NCBI): domain Eukaryota; kingdom Metazoa; phylum Arthropoda; class Insecta; order Diptera; family Culicidae; genus Anopheles; species Anopheles moucheti. The sequence continues at coordinate 11,249,093 of NC_069142.1, forward strand.
AAGTCTACCATTTGCTGTAAAAGTTATGAAAGATACAAGGTCGTCATAAGCCTTTTACTTCCAACTCCATGACCGAACAAAATTGCGCCTGCTAGGTATGCAATCCTTATAACATTTACTGTTTCTTTTACAGTGGTACCCCGAAATAGGAGATAGGAAGGCTCTGAAATACGAGTGTATTATAGTATTACCCACTGAGTTTGTGGAATGTTTAAATTCCATGAAAATTCTGGCAGAGTCCTCTTATATATGACCTGTATGGCACTGTGATCTGAGGTTGGAAAAAGGACATTCGGAGGATTCGAATCCCAAATAATGAATGATCGAGAAGATTATTTCACTGAGAAATTCCATGGAGCTGAAGGTGAATGAAGGAGATGTGAACAAAGAGGAGGAATTTCATGAACTAACAATCGAGGAATACCAGTTTGCTATACAAGAGATATAATCGAAGACACATTCTTGGGAATGTTGAAGAAAGTCGAAGAGTTCAAAATGATAGAGTTGATCGTGAATCGGACTAGTTACCTAGTTCATGTCCACCATATCTTAAAGAAACAAACCTCGTACAGAACAAAGCAAAGAAGTGCGACAAATGAACACGTATTTGAAGATACTACTGTCTTTATAGTTTTTTCCCGTAAATTGCCTAAATTTAGGCGCTTTTCAAAGTACATTCCCAAAGCACCCTAAATTTCCTAAAAATCACGTCCCCTGGTGCATTATTTTATTCTTTTAAGGTTGTTAAAGCATGAAGTTGCACACCGGGCTGTTAGAGCCTCAGGAAAGAATTTCACCTGTACCAGCTAACTATGAGGACGCTTTAAAAATCGTTTTTATTTTTTTTTAATGCACAACCTGATAGTAGCGATTGTTACCTGTGCGCCTGTTCGTTCAAACCACCCTGAAAAGACAATGTAGCCGCTCAGCGTGCTAGTTGCAGGGCTGCATCACGCCTGTAACTCTCCGACAAAGCCATCACGCTAATTGATGTCTGTCTAGTCATTGCAGCTTCCGCAGGACACTTACATCACAGTGCGCTTCCCGACTGGCCGTGGTCGTTGTCGATGCCTGCCAATGTGCCATAATCTTTGAAGTGCGAGGTACACGCCTTGTTGTAGTGAAAAATCGTTCAAGCTACAATGTGTGCGAGCACTTACGGTATAAGTGGTACCGGGGAGGGAGTTGCTCTTAACGCCACGCTCGGCAAGGTGGGAACAGGAAACCGCCAATAAGGTAGTGCAAGACAGGGCTGGCTTGCGTCTATGATTGATGGTTTTCCGCCTGAATGGCAGCCAAACTTATTGTGTGTAGAGAAGCGACTGAAGTTCTACTGAGAGCTAATGTCGACCGGGATTTTCCCTCATTCCACCTCCCCCCCCCCCCCCCCCCCTCCCCGAAAACGCTTCGCTTTATAGCTGATGAATATGACTCTTTGCCTTGCCCATTTGCCAGCAGCTGAAAATTCACTACCCAATCACTGGGCCCGGTAAAGGTGTCTCGGCGCGTAAAGCTAGTGAGCGAAAATAGAAACAACAAAACAAAAGCACACTGCAATGTGAGGAAGAGGCAAATTTGAGCCACCGACTACACAAGGCACTAGAAAACTCATAAATCTTTTCTCCATTTACACACCGCGCAACCACCCAAAACCATGTCCGCCCGTTGCTATGCGAGGACGCTAGAAGATGTGCTGTAATTCAGAGTGAATGAAGCACACAGCGTAAACGTCAAAAGCCCCACCTCGGTTTTCTGTCACGCTGGTCGGAACCATTTGTACTACTAAGTTTCGTCGGACGTCGGTTCAATTTCATTCTTCAGACATTCTTGGTGTTGCTGTTGTGCAGCTCGATCCCAGGTCTTGTCCCACGGGTATATACGCTACGGAGTGGCAGTGGAACGAGACCGCCGCCAGGCACATGTACACGAAGGTACACTGAGTCACTGAGCCCTGGTCATGGTCAATTGATAGGAAAATTTGCATCCTCCCAATTCGCCTCCCGTGCCGGCGTGCGCCACTCATCTGCAATTATCACCGTTGTAAAGTCGTCCCCAACTCCCACGCTCCAACGGAACACCACCCGTTTCCGGAGTAGCTCAGTGGCCGATTATCGTAGCGGAAATACGGTACGGTTTTCATCGATTGCGCTCAATGGACGCGTGACGGAGGGTTTGGAGGTTGGAGGAGCAACACTGCTCCGGGAGGATAATCCACCTCCAACAATTAGCAGCAACAATGAACAACATCGACAGTTAATACTACTATTACTACTACTACCACTGCAGAGTCACCGCAGCTTAAGTGGATATCCGTCGATATTCGGGCTGGCCGATATTCCAGACTGACCAGACTGTTGTCCAGACTGTGGAGCGATTCGCCTGTGCTCGCAGCCCTCTGCCATCATTTAATCCATCGTATAAGCCACCGTTGCCTGCCCCAACCCACACGCGCTCGGTGTGTCTCGGTGGAGTGGGCTACAAAATCGACACTACACAATCTATAATTGAATCAAATCGGCTGGAGAATTGTTTTCGCCTTCTCGTTTTGTTTTAAATGGCGGACGGGCGTACGTGTGCGGTGTGCAATGGGCCAGTGTAACATGGTGGAGTGGTTTTGTACAAGTAAGCAGGAGTTTATTTTTGCGACGGTCCGGCAGATTTATTGGCATGTGTGCATCGGGTGCGGTACGGTTATTCCGGTTGGAACAAAAACAAAAATGGACGAAGGGTGTAGAACAACAAGCGTTTGATCCGCACGTGTGTGAGTTGTTGTCATTTTGAGGTTAACTGGGGCGTTTAGAAGTGGATGGGAAGTGCGATGAGATCGTGTTTAATGAAAATATTGCCTTCATCAATGATATTTGTTTGCTTTTTTTGTCTTATTTGGTAAGAATACTAATTAAAGAGCTGAAGGATGCATGATGGAGATCAAGTGACTTTCAGATATTCAGGAGATCACTGTGACAAGAGATATCTTCGTGGAACCCAAACGAATAAAATATAACTAATTTTCAGATGTTTTGGGAGAATAGTAAGAATAATTCTCCAACGTTAATGTTACATCCAAGAGACATACAAGTACTTAATCGTAAGGTCCCCCAATGTCCAGGTATCTCCAGAAAAGAGTCCATACGCACCATTGCACCAATTTGGTTTTTAAATGCCTAGAGAAATGCTCTGTTTGCTCCAATTGTAAGCACGCACACCTTCGCTCACCGAAACTGCTATCAATGTAAGCGAGAAACTTTATTTATAGCCCGCAGGAACTGTTGTGTTGACTAGTGGTGGGTGCCCCATGCGGTTCGTAAAGTCATACCGTATCACTTTGCATTTCCGGTGCAGCACGAGTTTGGCCGGTGGTGTAAGGAAGGGGAGGCGATTTTCCGGTCATCATCCGGTGTGTGTACCGTACGATGGAAAATTATCGTCCGTGGAGGGGGAGTGCCTGGAGGGGGTGTTGCACCCGAGCGCAAGCTATCTGGCACGCGAACGAAGGAATTGTTAATTACTAAAGTTGCGCACGAAATGCGAACACCATCGGTGTATCGGTGTACCTGCACACCATGCTCGGTGTAATGGATGTTGGCAAACCGAAAAAAAAGAGAACAATAATAAACGAGCAAAACAAAAAATACTGCAAGAAAACGCGAGATGGAAACGGAAAGCTGAACAGCCCGGAAGTTGTGCCGGCGTGCATCAGGGTGCGGACTGTTGGTGTGGAGTACGCTGATCTGCTAAACTAGATAATAGCACGCGCAAAAGAAAGCGAAAAAACAAATCGTAACAAACAACCTTTAATTCGATTTTTTGTTGTTGCAGTTTGTCGGTGGAAATGAGCTTGTTAACTTGCTCTAGATGTTTCCATTTTTTGTTTTTGCTGATGTGCAAGAGTGTATCTTTTTTTTTGGTTTTGTTCTGCTAGACGTAGTATTGCTTTTAATATCGCCCTGCCACATTATAGTTTTGCCGGACAACTTGACCTGGGTCAAGTTTTGTACGGAGTTTTATGCAGCAGTTGAAGTGAGCGGTCAACATGAGTTCGATATATATCTCATCTCCTCTCATCTGGAGAACGTTCCAGATGCGCATCGAAGTTTGAAGATCCTTCAGGAATCTGATCGTGTGTGTGTCTGTGGTCCATTTAAATTCCGCTCGTAAGTTGAAATTAAAATGATGAATTGTCACAGCAACAATTTTGGTCAACTTGCCCAATGTTAGCACATTTGCCATAAGACCCCCACCCCCGGAAAAACGGGTTTGAAGTAGTGTCCTGCGACCAGCACACCACCAACACGAACACACCAGACAAAAAACGCAATTATAAACAACACTTTAACGCTCACATGAACTTTGGTGCTTTTCTGCTGTTCTGCCACACTTCGGACGCGCACTCGGGATCACCGGACAGTGTGCAGTTCCTGGTCGACAGCCGTACAGCCGCTGTGTCCAGTTGGGCGCAAAGTTTTGTTCGAGCATGCAGGTTTTTGAGTTCGAGTTTCGAGACAACCGGGTTTTCGGTGTTGCAGTCGAAATAAATTGTTTTAAAAAGACCCTTCCCCACACTTTGTGCGCGTATTTCGCTTTAGGGATGATAATGGGGGTGGTGGGGTTGGGGTGTGCTTTTTTTTTGTTAAAAATGTGAAGAAACACTTTAGATGTGCTACGGAACAAGCACTACGGGTGACCACTTTCGGACCGCTGTCACATTGGCATTTAGTATGAAGAGAATTGGACGTTGAGAATTGGAAGCAATCCCACATCACTCTTCTGGTTCAATATGAGTCGTCTAGATACACTACTGGGTACTAGGAGAAGCTCTTTATAGTTACTAACCCTATTGAGGTCTCATTTACACCATAAATCAAGAAAAAAAATTAACCGCCTGAAAGTATGCAATATGACACATTTGGTAGTTAATAGGCGTTTTTAGGCGTATTTGGTTATTCCTGCATAGAAGCTGGATCTTGTGTTACGGTATTCTTAAGTCATCGCTTATTAATGACATATCTATTAAAATAATAATAAAGAAGAAGGAAGCGCAAATAAGCTACGAAAGAATTATTCAAATCCCAAAATTAATGAATGATATATAGTAATCATAACGATTGGTAAGGTACTTCTTGAATTAGAAATTTGACACAAATAAGTACTAGAGCGCCTTGCACAATTGTCCGCAAGCTTGAATATTAAAAAAAACCCAAAACGTTCTACCGATTGCATACTTTTGGGCGTTTTCGACAACAGATGCGTTACTATGGTTGCGTTACAACCCAAGCTGTTTAGAATTGTCAGCATCGTTTGTGTTTAATTGTGTATATATTGAGAGCCAAACTTCCCGTACCAGCGACCCATAATTCAACCTAAGCGTAAACTACCACTAACATCAACTGCTGTGAAAACAGTGAAATGTGCATTCGCGTGTAAATTAAATCGTAAAGAAGTCTACACACCGAGACCAGCCTTTCTTTTCCCAAAGTCTTCACCCAAAAACCAAGTACCGAGCGGCGTCGCAGTGATGCTGCGGAACGAACCAACGTCCTGTTGAACACATGCGCTGGAGTATTGCCCTCCCAAATAGTCTGGCAAGTCGGAAGGCAGTTGAGCGAAACTGGAATGGTGCCTGGGTAATATACTACAATCCGGAGCTTCCCATCGCACCGCCCACCACCCCCCTTTTTCAGGTTCGAAAAAGCGAAAAGACAAAGTGAAACTTATGTTTTTAATAAAATTAATTTTTATTACACTCTCACTACCACTTTCGGTGTTAATTTGCAGAAACCGAAGGAGGGAAAAGGCGTCGTCGTTTTCGCCGACTCGTCTAGCAAGCTGCAGCACTCGTTTCCATACCGCTTTTTCTGCCATGGCTGCCCCCCCCCCCCACTCCTTCCTTCCCCTTCCCCGGCGCCCAGTGTTGGTGCATTGGTTTCGGAGTTTAAAGTGTGAAAATGAGTTCGAATGGGGTGAGTGCCGGCTGGGATGCTTCGCAAGTTCATTTACACGCCCGAGCACGGGGTGGTGTCGACCACAGTGTTACGGAGGTGCCCGGTTGACATCGGGCGGGCCAAGGTGTTAGCGTCTTTGTCTTTGCCGTACGATAATTCGGTAATTAATGAAACTCGCTCGTAGTTTTTCGGGGTGAAAGTGTTCGGGGAACTGAAACAAAACCACCCTTTACAATGGCTGAATGGCGGTTAATTGCTTTGCAGTTGGGGGGGGATGGTGGGACTCGTATGCGGGTGGTGCGAGCAGAAAATCAAGAATCAATATCAAACGATCTGCGCTTTTAGTGAGGTTATGTTACGCTCCGCCACACCGGCACGCTTCAGGCGGATGGTATCGATGACCCCCAAACCCCCCCCCCCCAAAACAAAACAGCGGGAGGGCATGAAACACTTTAAGCTGCATTGCCTGGCAGCAAAACAGCCAGCCCGGGCCCGGTGCTAGCATGCAAGCGCACCATCAGGTACGGCCGCGACTCAATAAAACTCTGCTCAACAATTAGCCTAATTTATCATCCTTCCGGTAACGGACGTTCGCCTGACCGGGTCGCGTTTGTTCCCGAACGTCTTGCAATGCGGCCCCAAACCCACCCCCCCCGAAAAGTGCATCCAACCCCCACCCAGGTTGCACGCGGCGGCGAATTTATTGACCACCAGATAAGCCCGTTCTCGCCGTACGCCGGCTGCAGCAAAAAGGAACAGCAATTGGCTTCACTGTATGGAATGCAGAAATATACACACACGCACACAGCAAACACATAGAGGCACAGAGCGCCAACTAAAAACACATGTACAGGTATGTGAAAATTTACGAGGGCCTTCGGTGGTTCCGGGCCGAGCAGCTGGGAGAGTAGCCGTGAGTGATATCAATTTATGCACCCGCGATGCAGTTGTTGTAGCAACGACCTGAAGTTACCTCGCCTCACATTACAACCCCATTACCCACCTCAACCCACCGTACCCACCCCTCCGGGTTTTGCGGTCCTCGGTAGCCATTGTTGTAGCACGCTGCACCGGTTGCATAATCGGTGCAACTGAATAATGCTAATTTTCCAATTACACGCAAATTGGCAAGCATTCGAGGCTTTACCGGGGCTCATAGTTATGGTCTTCTGGTTGTAATACGTGCGCTGCCCCCAAAAAATATCGACAAATTCGCTGGGATTTTGCGGGCATATATGCATAATCGCAAAAACATGATCGGTGGTTGGATGGGTCGAAGAGCGCCTGGTATGCAGTTGAGCATTTTCCGAGTCATCACAGCAAGTCAGCAAGCCAATAAATCAGTCAAACAAAATAAAATTTACAAAATAAAAAAAAACTGATTCACCCACCCGCCCCCGGGACGGAAGGGAACCGTTGAAACGGTGGGGTAGAGTTGAGATTTTATGTTCCCGTTTTTTCGCTTTGTTTTATTTCACCCCAAAATAAAACCGTAAACAGCAGAAAGTTTTCATATCCCACTGGACATCCAGGAGGGGCTACTCGGTTGACCAGGGTGGAGGGGTGTGGAGACGAGCCGGACTATCTTCTGCCAGGCTGCTGGAATGGGAGCGCTGGGATTTAGCAGCCGAATCGCGTGCGTGCGGTTCAACGGCCGGCGGCAAAAGGTTGAGAAGCCCCCGAATGATGTAAAGGTGCGAAAGTTTTTAATTTTCCCCTTGGGGAATCCAGGTGCACGGCAGGCAATTTAACGATTTTGACGTTTAATGGTTGACTGGTGCGGTAAGATTTGTCTCAAGATTAATACTAACAGCGGTTTAAGCCGAAGAGGCGGTGGGAATGGGCGGTGAGGAGATACTGTTGAGAAGAGAGGGGATGATATTTTGTTTAGAAGTTTTTTTTTCGCAGCCCGCTTTTGCAGAATTGGACGAGGTGATGTGAACTGTTAGCTTTCGCGAGCATGTTTGGTGGAGAGACTTATTGACATATCTGGCACTACATCCGATAAACAACTCGATTGCTGCAGGAAATCTCAGAATCGCTTATGGTCGAGTGCTATCCAATATCCAGACCTTTCTAGCGGACGCACCAACAACATCAACGACAAGATCTCCTCTTTTATCTCTTTTACAATAGTTCGATGACAGTCCAATAATAGTCCGATCGTAGTCCGATTGTAGTCCGATAGTAATCCGATCGTAGTCCGAGCAAAGTCCGATCGTAGTTCGATGATAGTCCGATAGTAGTCCGATCGTAGTTCAACGATAGTCCGATAATAGTCCGTTAATAGTCCGATGATAGTCCGATGGTAGTCCGATGGTGGATGCTGTACGTCTAACAACATCTACAGTCTCTCAGGCTCTAGACCTCCACGGCGTTGATGCAGACTGGGCAGTTCGGTGTCCCGTCCAGGATGGCTTTCTCGACGAGGTAGCTACGGAGATATCCAAGCATTTAGAGGAGGAATTGCTTTCGAACGAATGTGAATTCTAATGCAAATCTCTTCTTCAGAATAAGAGCCGTCTTTTCAGAATAAAAATTGAAAGTAAAGCGAAATTGAAAAGTTATTCCAACTATAAGCGTTAAAGTAGAAAAGAAGTATTACTTATAGATAAATTAATTAAGAAAAATATCCTAGCTCCATCTTGATATCTTAAGGCATTCGAGTCTCATAGAAATTCAAACAAAGGATCTTACGCACTAGGTCCCGCTCCACTACTTTCAAAAGTTTCAATTATATCACATAATAAACAAGCAACGAGAACAAAACGTTAAAACATCTCAATATATCTCACCATCTTAAAGGGGTTTTCCCCGATTGCAGTCACGGCCCCCCTTAGTTGTGTGAGCTGAAATATTAGCGACGCCAAAATCCATGTCCTGTCCAAAAAAACGTAAATTGATAGAAAGTTTCACAGAATTATGAAAATTGTATGCAACCGGTCCGCCATGTTGGGTGCATTTTGGGCAACAGGAGAAGCTCAGGATACTGGACGTCTGTCAAACGTCTCGGTTGATTAGCGTCTGATTGAATCTAGCCTTGAAGGTACCCGTACGGATGGATAGTGAGTAAATAAAGGATGACGGGTTTGGGTATCGTTATCAAACGAAATTCGATTGGGTTTAATAAAAAAATGTGGAAATGGTGGAAGAGACTCGGGAGACAGAGCGAGAGATAGTGGGAAATTGAAAGGAAGGGTTAAGAATCAGCTCCACCAGCGAAGGATGGCACCTGGATGGAGGGAAAAAGATGTCCGTAGCAAGCAATTATCTTCATCTTCGGGCAGTCCGTGACGCTGCTCCACCTGGTTTACGGTGATGGATTCAGTGCAGGAATGTGTCTATTCGAGCGCATCCTTTTGCAATCGCTTACAGATCGGTACAGTGATGGTGAACGAGATAAAATCCCTAAAAAACACACAAAAACAGAAGTAAAAAAAACAAAACAAAAAACTGAAAGAAAATTCGTACACTTTTCCACAAATTCCGATGCCCGCAGTGAATGGAGGCGAAATGTGGTCCGCCGTAGTTCTGCTCGTCTAAGGAGAAAATATTTGTGTACAGCGCACGGAGCCGGGGCAGGCAGGGCATCCGCTGAGGACGATCGAAGGCAAACTTTTCCAAAAAAAAGGAAAAAGGAAAGTAAGGTTTTCCCCCACTCTGTTTTGTTTTCACATTTTTGTTTGTTCCGATTTCGTTCCTGCTACATCGCGCATTTTCCTTCCCCCTTAATCCGCCCTCCTTCCACACACGCGAAATGGGAAATATTTTTTTTGGCCCTGTTCGCCATGTTGATATTTTTGTTTTGTTTTTGCTTTGTTTCACAGTCACACGCGGGTATCGGGCGGTTCGTATAAAGGCCTTCTTGGAAAATTGGGTAATTTTGGCATTCGAATCATTCGTGGAGGAAACGAAAGGGCACCACCATACCGGGTATCCTAATCATTCTGCTCACCTTTGCTGGCTGTACGGTCCGGCAGCAGCAACAAAACAAAAAAACGGTGGCCAAATTGTTTTCGTAAAGAGGGGGGGCACAGCCTCGGGGTGAACATCACCGCAAAACAGCGCCGTCTCACATGGCAGCAATTGGCGTCTTTTAGCTGATCCTTCAAACCATCTGGATGCTTCCGTTCATCGCGCTTCCTCCCCCCAACACTCGCCTCTAATGCTTGCGCTTCGGTAGTAAAAAATTCATATCTATACTTCAAAAACGTTGCGTTTGAACACTTGTCTCTCTATTCCATCTCCAGACCGCCATCACCGCCATCCAGACCGATGCCTTCCGGGCACGTTCCGGTTGAGTGTAGGTAGCTTTGGCAACATTTTGCCAGCTGAATGTGCGATTTCCAATGTTTCTGTTTTTTTTTTTGTTGGCGTTGCTCTCTTGCACCAGTTCTTTCACTTAAAGCACCCGCCCGTTTCAATTTGTTTCGCCCTTTTCGGTGAACCCCACGGCCCGCTGTCTCAATATATCAATTTTTTAAACACATCAAAGATTCTTCCGTGATACGTTTGATTAGGCTTCAGGACGGTGGTGGATGAATGGTGAAACCAGGCCAGCCTTTTCAGTCAGAATCTCGCATCGCACGTTTTTGTGTGCCGTGTTCCTTTCCGACTTTCGGTTTGGCATTCAACATTACGGCTCGAAACGGTCCGCTACTCTACCGTGCTCGGAGGGATCGTCTTTTTTTCTTCTTCTCCATTTGGTTTAGCTCTAGATCTCTGTGTTGCTGTTTGTATTGTGCCTTTTTTTTCTGCGCAGGGTTGAGTTCCACACAGTGCCAGACGATGCATATTGTGGACGTGTCGGCAGGCTGGTCGCTCCCGGGAGTTTGTTCTAATTTTAGCAACTTCCGAAGAATGCGGCCATTTCGGCCAGCTGCATCGGGTACTCTGTTGAAGACTAACCTTTTAGCCGTGATTGGACAGCGTAGCAGAGAGTGGAGCCACTCAGACTCCAACGGAGGTAGTTGCATTGGGTGAGGTTAGGTATTTGATGGCCGATCGGCAAGTGAGGTGCTTCTATATTTGATACAGTCAAAATGCAAAGCGGGAGTTAATAACGTCCTGTTAAGGTGATCAGCGTGGAGTTAAAGTTGCTCTTATGAGTGAGATTTGGTGGAGTGAAAGGATGTCATCCGTAGTATGTTCAATTAATCTCTCAGAATATTAGAATGTGAGGAGAGTTACTATTTTCAAGATATTCCAAGAAGATTTCATCCCTTAGATAGAGATGTCTCTGTAAGAAATCTGATCCAATACAGCTCTCATTGTTCTACGATTAAAATCTTCTACAGAGCAGCAGTTGAATATTGGATGTCAAAATTGGGTATCTTTCATCTTAAAACCTGTGGGAAGTTAAGTGATAAAGAAGAATAATTAAGTTAAAGTCACAAAAAAATGTGGCCGTTGAAGTACCACAGAGATAGTACAACTACTTCAAAGTTCAGTGGAGTCGATTAACTTTTTACCTCCATAGCACTAGCATCATGCAGTAGTTGTTGAACGATTGAAGTCGTTTGTTATCTGCATAGACATCAACCTGAATTTTCAAGTGATCAAGTGATGTTTCACTCCACGGCTGATGTCTTGCAATTCGCTCCGGTGCACATTTCTCAAGAATGTCCCCAGGATATCGTACACCGGAGAGTCATCATTGACTGGTGTGCCAAAGGTACGTCAGGAAAATATTTTTCTCTAGATTATGGCCGGGAAAAGAACTATTAGCAAACGTTCGAAAACCCGTATCCATCTACGTCACCCACGTTGCGCATCACCAGTGTACCGAACCGTTTGTTTGGAGATGAATGAAAACCACTTGTCAAGCAGCTCACGACAACCGACACCAGGCGGAGAATATTTCTGCTTGGCTCTGTGTTTTTTCGCACTTTCGCAATTGCCTTACCGTTCCACGCCGCCCTTGCTCGCGACGGTTGCGAATTCTTTTCCACATCCGGCGTTCGCGAAAGGAAGCTGAAGTGAAGTTCATAAAACGCAAAACGCGTCACGACATCGCAATTCAACACCCGGTGACCCTGGGCAGTCAATTGGTAGGAAGGGGACGTAGTGTCAACGAGGATGCTCGTTTTCGGATTTGCATTTTTATCCAATTATGAAATTTATGTTAAACTTAATTACTCAACACGGTGCCACGGCGATGAACAGGGGCCCAGTTTGTCGTTCACTCGTTTGGGGTGGAGCAGGTTTTTTTTTCTCTTGCTCGGGAGCGGAAGCTTTTTACTGGGCATTTTTTATTCCCTTGCGCTTGAAAGATGAAAAGCAAAAAGGAATAATCCTTTTGGCAGGTAGTAAGATGATAAGCAATTGAGACAAATAATATGATTTGGAGGTTAAATATATTTACAACTATTAACAAGTGTTGCGAATCGTCGAAGTCGGAAAGAGAGTTTAATTTTTAGAGTTTAATAAACTTAAAGGTTCACCCGGTACACAATTTTTCAAACATCACGTTACTAACTGACCCGATTTACTGCGGTTAAACGTGTGACAGATGGTGCCTACTGCTAGCACCAAGCGAAACTAGTAGATAGATCATTTCTCCGACTAAAACAACAACGGCAGGAAAAAACTGCAGTAGCAAAAACGAGCCAAGTCAGCTTTGAAGCGTTGGGCTGTTTGTCATTGCATAGTAGCAGGCGCACTAGGACTGGTTTATTCAATTTTCCCTCGCACCGCACGTACCGGTGACGCACGGTGGTGGTGGTGTAAAGCCGACAAAGACAAAGTTTACAAAACCCGATCCACTGTACCGTGGCGGGGGGTTACGTGTTCGCTAGTTTTGTCATGCTGTCAGCCGCTTGCTACGGTCGTTTGAGGAGTTCGTGCGAAAAGCAGATTCTTTGCCGAAGATCCGACAGAATTGGAGGGAGTAAAAAAAAAACCGCCAGCCCGGACATCCCTAAAAGTGTGACAGTGTCGGGCACTCCTTGCCCGGGTCTTTAATAAGTCCGGAGAAGGTTGACCTTTACCGCCGTCCTTTCCTTCCACGCGATTCAGTCCCGGAACGAAGCTCCTCTCGCTCGCTACTTGACATGGACGTCACGTATCCGACTTGAGTTGTAATTTGTTGCGACTATTTTAACAAGTGCGAAGAAAGGATCGCTTCAACCCATCGAAGGCAGGGCGGCAGGCTGAAAACCCCTAAAGTAAGTAGAGCTAATGTAAAAAGAATGCAGTAGAATGGAAGGAAGCAACGAGCGAAAGAGAACGCAAAGAAAAAGTTTCGCAAACGAGTCTAGGAGGTTTTGGAGGCTTAGGTATAACACGGCAGTGCCCGGCTCCGAGCAGTGCTGGGGGATTGTTTTATTGCAGACTCGCCGTTAAAGTAGGCCACTGCAAAATGCTGGGAAGGTGTTGAAATAATTGATTTTCAAACCATCGAGAGACTCGGTGAGGTGTGTGTGTCTTTCTGTTCTTGGAATATTCATCGTGCTCAGTAGATCGATTTGGAGTGTGGACTAGATCTCCCTAACTATCGCCTTTCTGTAAGCGTTTTGCGTGTGTTGGGCAATCGTTTCACATGCAGAAATTCTTCTGTACATCCACACTCTGCCTTCAGTAATTAATAGAGAGCCCTGGCAACAACAAGAAAAAAACGCATTGTCAAACTTTGGACAACAAGCGGTACCTCGCAGCCGTTGTGAAGTCGGCCAGTACCTGGCCAGTGTTCGATAAGTTTTGAATTATTCAAACATCATCAGTTCTCGTACAATAAAGTAACAACCAACCCCTTTGGCTCTTCCTCATTTTTAACCCCATCCCAATGGTAATGAACTGCTCATTGTCATTCTCACCGGTCGAAGTACCATTTCGTCGACAACTTCAACCACCGTACTGGGCCCTTCTGAACGTACTGGATGAAAGCTAAGCTTCTCGTTTCACTCAACCGTTCACCTCAGACGATGAGCCGACAGATATGCAAATGCTTGGTGCTACTACTCTCGCCGACACGTTCGCCCCTCTAAACCTGCCGCCGGCTACGCTCCGTAAATCTGAGCCGTGTAAAATGGACGGTAAACACCTTTTGCCGGCGAGCTTCATCCAGATAAACGGTAGATCGATTTTTAGTTGCCTACGTACAGGTACAACCATTATTCTTTCGTGTCTCCTGGTGGCATCGTGAGTGCTTCGCAAACTGGGCCGGTCGATGTTGCTTTTCTGGAGCGACAATCACACGCTAGAATGGCTAGAATTAGAAACAAATTACCATATCACGTTATGGGCGATGTCCGTTGGGATATTAGCTGTCTGAAACATGAGGAACACCCCGTGAGAGATATGTGAGTGAGCGTGTTGATGACAGAACATCTTTCCATAGCTAGCGATCTGGTACGCTATTGGCCGTCTATCTATTGCCTGAAACTATGCAATCATTTTATTTTTCTTGAGAATCACTTTACATGATATCGTTTGAAAGATTCTCGTCGAAATGTCCTCTTCTGGCATTAATGCAGGAAGACTTCTAGGAGACATTTCCAGTATATTTATTGAAGATAGTGACAACGAGCCCAACATTATGACTAACAGCTTATGTGATGACTTCCACAAATGTTGTCTGCAGTAGAGTTCCATCAGGTTGGAAAATCTAACATTACCCAAGGGGAAAGACAATCTACTATCAGTGAACATCAGCCGGAAGTAGCTAATTTCCGGAGTCCACCAGCAATACCCTAATGGAGCCTGCACAAAACCCGATCTAATGCAAACCGCTTCTACGTCCGGTTCGTCCACCGACTGGCAGGATCGGTTCGATCGGTGGCCATTCCGGTGGTGTTCGTGTGTCCGGCGGCTGCTGCAGCGAACAAACCGCACCAGACTACACACCGAGGCTCGACCACAATAAAACACCATTTCCGCGGTTCGTCGTCCAGTACGGACCGGCGTGACGTGCGTGCGTACATCCGGGCAGTGTGTGGTGTCTGGTTTTTGCACCGAGTTCACTCTCCCTGCGAGTTCCCCAAACTCCAACGCTTGCTAAAACCGCAAAAGGTCGGAAATGGAAATTCAACCCAAATATCCGCCGTACCACCAGCTGCCGGTGATTGAATATTGACAGGTGGTCCCCCGGTCGCTCCTTTCTGTCTGTGTGTGTGTGTGATTTCGTGGTAGTACGCCGGATGACACGTGGCGTTGACTAGTTTTGGGAAGGGATGGTGCAATACGAAAGCGGCAGCTTTTGTTTGGGACGGTCAGGATGGTGTGTCAGCACCACACTGACGCAGGTTGTGAGCAGTAGTACACGTTTTGGATGGATATTGCAGCGAATGAACACCGCTGTTCACTGCTGTTCGGACAACTGTCGGGTATCCGAAGGCTGGCAAGCTTCATCCAACGCCAAGAATGATTGGATCGTCTGCTGGAGGCGATTGCGCGATAGAGCTAACCGAAGGAGTGGTCCCTTTACGAAGCATATGTCAATTCTTCGTGTCGAAGCTTCGGATACGATGCTGGGGAAATATCCTTCGTCCTACGCCACGAAGATATCAGGCAGCCTTTCTTAGTGTACCGTGGTACCGGGGTTCTGGTAAGGCTTAGGCCACCAGGTCCTTGCTTGTCGAGACGCTACCGAACATCTTCGGCAATCGAGCTTCTCCAGCGTACGGAATGTATGGCTGTCCCTATCTCACCGCCACCATCGCACCATCCGTCGCCGTCGCGCTCACAGCACGGAACCGGCAGAAGTTTTCCAATGCCGCCCCAAAGCACCATCAGCCCACGAGGCAGACAGCTAGTGAGTATGCGCCGGTCATCTCGCTCCGTCCAACGGGCGCTCGCTCGGGTTGGCCTACCGGGTATACCGTGGTGGCCGCCTTTAGGTCCGGATTTTTGTGGGAGGGCTAAAAATGTTCCTTTCCGATATTAGTTCCGTTTCCTTCCGGCAATTTCGGCGTTCGGGTTTTGCGGGAAACAACCCCGTGCCCGAGTGTCCGTCGTGTCGTGCCGAGGCTGGAATTGCGTGGAGTGACTCCACCGCAGCAAGCGGACGTAATTTGAAGCGCACGAAAAAAAGCCCTTTTGGGTGGTTGAAGCAAAACATTTTGGGGGAAGAGATCGTTGCGATCGTTCTTTAATAATCAGACTCCTACCGTAGACTGACTTGTTCTATGAAACCCTAACATTTTTCTTTTTTATCCTCTTAACACCCTCAAGAGGATTAGTCCTGCCATTTTTGGTTTTCTGTGACTTTATTTTCCCACAGCTGAATAGTCAGTCCTGCACACAGGGGATTGGTCAGGATGGGAATTTTGGTCCGGTCCGTTCGTGTGAAGACCGGCGCCGTAATACCTAACCTAATTTTACCTCTAAGTTTTTTGGGACATTCTTCAACCTTATTAATTAATTAATAAGTTTTTTCAGCAATCAAAAATCTGACATGCAGGCTTAGGTGGTAGATTTCAATCTCTCCCTCTGTGAACTTCAACATTCTACGAAAAAAAGCAAAACCCTCGGCAATGTACTCGGGCGCTCATCAACCTATCGACACATTCACGACTACACCTCACCTGGGGGTTTTGTTTGGTTTGATCAACCACCGACACCACACTACCACACCGCAGTCGCTCGATGTACGGACCGTGCGCGTCCACAACCACAACCGCACAACTGTTGCAAAATGCTGTCATCACTCAAGCGATGGTCTGCTTCTCGACCTCCAATCGAAGTATTGCCCCCGGGGCGCGGCCGAGGTAGCCCACAGCCCCCCTGATTATACAGCGGTGTGGTTTAAGGTTTACATTAAAGGGAATGCTCAAATACCAAGGGGTACACGAGCGCAGGTGTACCGAGTGGCAGTGGTTATCTCACGCACCGGATAGGAGGTTGCTCAAAAGTGACAGTTAAATGGATGCGCGTACTCCACGGCCCAACGCCACTGCTAATGGAGGTGTGAGGTTAATGCGGATTATCCATCCGCTCAGCTCATCCTCTTTAACCTTGGTTTTACCCAACATTAGAGTGTAGCTTTCTGCACTACCCAGAATGCCTCGACTTAGAATCTTGTAACCGTGTGCTCAAACATTTCTCGAACATTTGGCATTGAATATTTGGACAGCGTTTAAGCAGCGGCGGATCAAACGGTAGGCGGAGTAGGCGGTCGCCTAGGGCTTGTGCTGATTGTGCGATTTTTGGAAATTTAGAGGCAGAGTTAATTTATAGCTCAAAATCTAATTAAAAAGGTAAAAAAATTGATCGAAAATATCCTTGAATTTTATATATCCTTGGTTATATAAAACATTTGTTTCTATTTGACTAGCTATATCGGCCCGGTTACACGGCTACGCAAGAGAAGTATGCAGTGTACTCAAACTCCTTCTTCTTTATCAGCACGACATCTTCAGGATGTTTGAGTCTACCATTTCTGGCTTTTTTTACTTTATTTACCCGTATTTACCCGTGGTTAGTGACACGTGGGAGGTGGGTGGTGACACGTGGGGTGAGGTGACAGCTAATTGACGTCTAATTGGCATGGAATTGCATAAGAAGTTGCGCGCCATCTACCGCCATCTTGCTCGGCTGGTACCAGGTGTCACCTCTTGAAAAACATGCTCTCCTGGTATCAGAAATTTGAAAACAGCTGGTGTTGTATGGAATTTCGTATGGAATTGCGTACAAAGTTGCGCGCCATCTACCATCATCTTGCCGCCATCTTGCTCGGCTGGTACCAGGTGTCACCCCTTGAAAAACAACAGCTGGTTTTGTATGGAATTTCGTACCAGTCGATGGAAAGTTTGAGCGAGATGAATGATGCTTTCCGTTTCATATATCTTCAGCTACATGTCACCTTTTGAAAAATATGCTCTCTTGGTATCGGAAATGTGAAAACAATTGTGTGCGCGGCTATGGTATAGTGGTTTTTGACAATTGACCAGCTGATTTGGACATTGGACAAATTTGTCAGCATTTTGGCAACTCTCGTGGCTCTGCACGTAATGGATCAAAGAATCCTATAAAACATGATCAATTGTTGAAATAGTTCAGTAAGTAGAAGCTCACCACAGAAATCAACCGTTAATTTTTGTTCATCGCCTAAAACATCGACGTGAACGAATGATCATGGAGGTAATCTTTCAACACAAAAACTTGACCTAGCATTTTAGTTTTCAAATGCTAAAAGCTTTGCAAATTTAACCGACTGTGCATAACACAAATTATTTATTTTTATTTTTTATTTATTATATAAAATAATAAATAATAATAAATAATATAAATATTTTATTATATAAAATTTGCGTAGGAAAATACGGCATTGCCGTCATAATATAAATTAAATAAAAAAATAAAATTTGCATTGTTTGTTTAATGGGATACACAATGTTAAACAATCCACTGAATAATAAATAAACAAAAAAATCGAAATTCACAACTTAGTAACTCGCTCATTCTGTATTGCTGGGTTAAGTTAACTGATAACTGATAACTGAGTGTTGCATGGTGTTGTGTCTACTTTTGAGGTGTCCGAGATGATTTGGTAGTTTACATTAACACACTATTACTATAGACACAAACTTTATGCATAATTTATTTCAGTTTTCAGCCCGTAGCACACCGAACGCTAAGTCCTTTTGATTGTGCGCTAAGCCGATTCTGCGGTCAGCGCCCTTCGGGTACTCAAGCACTCATCACACGCAGTGGAGGATCAATCCCCTTGGAGGCCCAGGGCGGAATTTTTCAAGGGGGGCCCATAATTTTGCTGCGGCATTATCGGTGTTAGGGAGATGTACTTCAAACATGATGTAACAACACCAGCAAAGTCTTGGAAAGAAAGCTCCCTTGCGTACATCTCAGCGTTCTGTTGCGTAGCCCTGTAAACGGGCATAGTAAGCTAGTCTCTATATATAAACGTTTTTATGCGCTAAGGAGAACGATAACGCCACTACTTGGATCGCCATTAGCTGGTACGAAATTCCATTCTAAACCAGCTGTTTTCCGATTTCCGATACCAGGAGAGCATCCACGGAAGAGGTAGCACCTAGTACAGCAATTTTGCTCGAAAACCGCCGAAAGGTATGCAATGTTTAAACACTAACTTTCCCGTTGGTCGAGAAAAATTTCTTCGAAAACTACCTGTTTCCGAATGTATAATACCAAGAGAGCATCCACGGAAGAGGTAGCACCTAGTACAGCAATTTTGCTCGAAAACCGCCGAAAGGTATGCAATGTTTAAACACTAACTTTCCCGTTGGTCGTGAAAAATTTCTTCGAAAACTACCAGTTTCCGAATTTAAAGTACCAGGAGAGCATGCACGGAAGAGGTAGCACCTGGTACTGCGCCGTAAGGTATGCAATGTTTATACACTAACTTTGCAACCAACTTGCAACGCAATGCGCCGTAAGGTATGCAATGTTTATACACTAACCTTGCAACCAACTTGCAATGCAAGTTTGGTGCAAGCAAGAAACTTGCAGCAAGATGGCGCGCAAGATGGCGCCCAACTTCGTACTTGCATGCAACAAACTTGCATGCAAACTTGCATGCAAACTTGCATGCAAGTTCTTGCAAGCAAATTCTTGCATGCAAACTTGCATGCAAGTTTGCATGCAAGTTTGTATGCAAGTTTGCATGCAAGTTTGCATGCAAGAACTTGCATGCAAGCTTGCATGCAAGTTTGCATGCAAGTTTGCATGCAAGTTTGCATGCAAGTTTGCATGCAAGTTTGCATGCAAGTTTGCATGCAAGTTCTTGTATGCAAGTTTGCATGCAAGTTCTTGTATGCAAGTTTGCATGCAAGTTCTTGCATGCAAGTTCTTGCATGCAAACTTGCATGCAAGTTTGCATGCAAGAATTTGCTTGCAAGAACTTGCATGCAAGCTTGCATGCAAGTACGAAGTTGGGCGCCATCTTGCTGCAAGTTTCTTGCATGCACCAAACTTGCATTGCAAGTTGGTTGCAAGGTTAGTGTATAAACATTGCATACCTTACGGCGCATTGCGTTGCAAGTTGGTTGCAAAGTTAGTGTATAAACATTGCATACCTTACGGCGCAGTACCAGGAGCTACCTCTTCCGTGCATGCTCTCCTGGTATTATACATTCGGAAACTGGTAGTTTTCGAAGAAATTTTTCACGACCAACGGGAAAGTTAGTGTTTAAACATTGCATACCTTTCGGCGGTTTTCGAGCAAAATTGCTGTACTAGGTGCTACCTCTTCCGTGGATGCTCCGTGCTTCCGTGGAAGTTGGGCGCCATCTTGCTGCAAGTTTCTTGCATGCACCAAACTTGCATTGCAAGTTGGTTGCAAGGTTAGTGTATAAACATTGCATACCTTACGGCGCATTGCGTTGCAAGTTGGTTGCAAAGTTAGTGTATAAACATTGCATACCTTACGGCGCAGTACCAGGAGCTACCTCTTCCGTGCATGCTCTCCTGGTATTATACATTCGGAAACTGGTTCGAAGAAATTTTTCACGACCAACGGGAAAGTTAGTGTTTAAACATTGCATACCTTTCGGCGGTTTTCGAGCAAAATTGCTGTACTAGGTGCTACCTCTTCCGTGGATGCTCTCCTGGTATTATACATTCGGAAACAGGTAGTTTTCGAAGAAATTTTTCTCGACCAACGGGAAAGTTAGTGTTTAAACATTGCATACCTTTCGGCGGTTTCAAAATTGCTGTACTAGGTGCTACCTCTTCCGTGGATGCTCTCTTGGTATTATACATTCGGAAACAGGTAGTTTTCGATGAAATTTTTCTCGACCAACGGGAAAATTAGTGTCCTGGTCCTGGTGCAATTTCGTTTGTACTTTAAAGTCACAAAGTCGATATTCTTCTCTGCATTTAATTTATCACATAGAAAAAAATGTTTTATATAACCAAGAAAGATATTTTTGATCAATTTTCTACCTTGTAAATAAATTTTTTTTTGCTATAATTTAACTTTGTTTTAAAATTTTCAAAAATCGCACAATAGGCACAAATTGTTTGGGGCCCCCAACACGGCGAGGCCCTAGGCGACCGCCTACTCCGCCTACCGTTTGATCCGCCGCTGATCACACGTGACAACCATAGCCGAGCGGCTGTCAGTGCGTGGCGCTAGCAATCAGGTTGGGCCATAACACATGGCGAATATCCCGGAAGCACAGCGAGCGAACCAATTCGATGGCAAAGTGCTCCTTGGATGCTGTAGTTGTAAATTCCACCACGTGCTGCTTCTCGAAGTTGGCGCACGTATGATTGTAGCTCCATTTAGAAGAGTTCAGATACAGTGGTAACTGGAGTTGGTGGTGATATAGCCGGTTCCGATATTGTATTCGAAGATGGTGATGGCCCTGACGGACCATTGCCCTGGGCCTCCAAGGGGATTGATCCTCCGCTGCGTTTAAGGTTTCATCCCATCTCGATGGCGTTTGTGCGATTGTGCGGCACATATGAGCTGAATGTTGGACGACAAACTCACGACCAACAGTCAAAACCAGTCGAGTGATACCAATCGAAAACCCTCAGCTGACAGTTTCAACCGGCACACGTGTTTGCCTTCCCTGCCAGCCACGACGACTTCTGAATTTCGCTTGCAGCAACTGTCAGCTGCAGTAGCTGCTGTACGCAATCTCCTTCCGGGTGGCTAGCCCTGCACGGTCCAGCTGTCCTCGACACGCCGGAAGAGTATGCGTATGAGCGTTGAAATAAAAAGCTACTCACATCGCCTCACTTAGCTGAAGCTGTATGTTTACGCACGAGAGTTGAACGCTCTCCAAGGATTGTTCACGTACGTTTTTGGGTGTATGTTCAACGCAGGCAACCGATGTGATTCAGATCAATGTATCAGCTGTTGCACAATATATATTTGAAACGAATGAAAGAATGAAAATTTGTTTGCAGTTTGTAGAGTGAAAATTTGAGAAAATTCAGTAAAAATGTCAAAAGTAACAGTAAAATCCCAAACAGGATAAAAACCAGCATGACCACACGTACGAGTGTGGGTGCCGCGGTGTTTGAAAAAGGTAAAAATGTGATCTGATACTGACCTAAACCTAAATCACTTCCCCAACCCATTCATCGCCACTCGTGACTGTTTCGCTTCCGTTTCGCCCCGGTTTCGCCCGGTGGTACTAATGTCCAGTGCAGAATGCTGTTAATTTGCTGTTTTTCTGTGCCATTCTTATCCACACTGGTTGATGCACATTTTTTCCACAGCTTTCTTTTTTTTTGTTGGCCTTCATCACAACGAATGCTGCATTTACCACCACAATAATGCACGAATGCGACCACTAGCACCAGAGCATGCCCTCGGTCGGAGCACACGCAATAGGGGGATGCGGGGATGGGGTGCCAACAATTTTCCATTCACCATCCCTCTTGGAGCATTCTTTTCACATTTGACAAAATTACAACTATGCAGCAGTTGACGCTGGCGTTTCGCGGCTGTCCCATGCTGTGGGCATGACCATGGTTGCGATTTGCATCGGAATGTACCGTCCGGCATGTTGCGGCTGTCCAATTGTGTCACGCGCGTGTGTATGTGTGCTGCTATATTGTTGGCAGTTTTAGAACACACACCCACACACATACACGCACGCGGTTTGTGACAGTTTTTATTGACTACGGGCAAATCTACTCCTCAATCACTTCCCTTCCTTACAAACCCCACACAACCCACCGAAAGGGAATGGTGAATGACCACGATGGTCCATTGTCCCATTCCTTCGACGGTCGCTAAATTCGTGCGGAATGTACGAATGCGAAAATATGCAGCAATTCACCTGTTTCCATTTTATTTCCACCCGCCCATGAACCACGGTGGGTTTGCTCACGTGTGCCGTTAATATCTTTTCGCCTGCGGTTAATCTCCCACCGGCTCGGGCCCGATGCCAACCCGAGGTAAATACCAGGCGCGTACAGAATGCAAAGATAGCCGTCAGTAGGTCATGCAAAAATGAACGGAACGATTTTTTTTGGGTCAAGATACACATACTTAAGATGAATGGGTTTTTGTTTTGCTTTTGTTTTGTAAATTTGGTTTGTATCAAAGAGTATAAAAGAAGCAGAACGACCTGACCATTCTTCAGAAATAAAAAAGGTGTAGAAAGGGAAGCAAATGGTGTGTAGAATCTGATTCGGATTCGTATATGAATGAATCTATGAACCTTATGAATTAATCTGAATATTCATTCCAAAGATTCTCCACCCATTAATTAATCCTCCTAAATTCATCAATCCTCACAGATTCATTAATACTGATATATATATAAAAAATCGTCGAAAACTCAAGGATATATGACGATTCATGAAACTTTTGAGAGTCGACTCTTGAGTAGAATGACTTCTCAAACAAAGATTGATGTAGACGACCCTTCTGAGACCATTATGCACAACGCATTATTTTTAAGGCTTTATTTTTAATCTTGCATACATTTAGGCGTTGTGAGATATTTAAATCTGAACATTACTGTCTCTAACACGTTTCTTTGCTACTATTTACCTAATAAACAACTAATTGATCTTACCTATTTTTATTGGTATTAGTGACAGTTTTAAAATGCATGTGTTTCATTTGATTTAATATCATATTTAATTCTAAATTATTTGTCGTAAATATTTATAATTCTTACCATCTGCAGATTGTGATAAAAATTCATTTTATTCCCTTATTTTGAGGGATGGAGTGCTTAGCTTTTAAGCTTGGCTTAGTGTGAAAATCAAATTGCATACCTTTAGGCGCTGCGGAAAATTTAGCTCATGAAAAGATTAATTGATCCTACCCAGTGTTGTTCGTGCAGTACGCTGTAGAAAACTTTCGTTTCGTACCAGGGTGTAATCGATTAGAATTTTAACTACTAAAAATGACTTCGTCTCAAAAGGTATTTATCGATGAGTAGGACAAGTATTTCCTGTACACTAAACTGTTTCCCACATTCGATTCATTCAAGCGAGTTGTTATGAAGATTACCTTCCTTCCTATACAATGAAGACTTGGGAAGATAATTTATTGTATGCTCTTATTTTCATCGCGAAACGATCGCCTGCCTGGATGGAAAGATCGATCGGTTGTAGCCGTCCCCCTTACAAACCAAAAACATTCTTCAGTGAACAGTAGCAACACTTCAAACAAAAGGTAAGCTCAAACGAGACCAAACGGTGTGTACCGGTGACACACCGGTGGGGTGACGGTGATTGTCAAAATAAAATTTATTGTCACTGTCGAAAAACGGGGAAAAGTTTTTCAATTCGCTCATCTTTACGGTGGGGAATAAATTATCCGAAGCGAACCGCTTTCGTGTGTCAATCCGTTCCGATCGAGAAGGTTCCTGGTGGAAAACAGGAAGCAACCCCGAATGGAGCGGGAGAGGTCTGGAGGGTGAAGATACGGCAGAGCTGGTTGAAGGATGGGTACCGCTTTGGAAATGTTCGGCGTGTCAGTTGCACTTAGGCATAAAAGACAGCTACTTCCGGGTAGGTTTCCTGCGTTACGTTAAAACTTTCGACTCCGGCTCGCGACCTGCTGGGAGAGGGATTGAGGGACGAGCGATCGAGAAAGAATGCGAAAATGGTGGTTGTAGAACCACCACAAACAGATGGTGGTTGTTGAGCATGGTGTCTTTTTGCTGTGTGTGAAAATGTGAGTCAACTTTATCAACTATTAAAGTAGATGAGAGAAATGAAGTTACCTAAACTAGATAAAAGTTGAATTGAAAGGATGTCTAAATTGTGAAAAAAATGTGCTATAAGTTGGTTGATTACTATTTCGCTAAAGAAAGAAACTTTAAAAGCTTCATCTCAAACGTAAAACAGATAAGATTATGATGCCTGTTGTAACAGCGGCGGATCAAACGGTAGGCGGAGTAGGCCCGTTCTTACTGCGCTTTTCGCCTTATCTCATTTCAAGTCCCCTCAATGTTCCCCTTCCCTCCTGTATCGTTTTTAAAATTAGAGGCCCCAACTATAATTCCGCCCTGGGCCTGCAAGGAGACTGATCCTCCACTGTGTTGTAAATATATATTAAATGAAACTTGCCCCTAAATGTAGGCACCAATATGACAAAGGACTACCAATAGCATTGCAACATTTATAACCAACAAATAAATTGAAATTAAACAAAGAATCATACATTATCCATCTACAAAACCGATAAAAGAACAACTACAACATGAAACAACTCAAAAAAAGGGGTCAGGAATCTCCACGCACTGCGAATGAGCTGCTTCTGCACTGGAACACTGTGTGCCATCTATCGCTCTTAGATTTGTGTCCAACTTCCACCGGAACGGACCGTCCGGAAGTGGAAAAGATTATTCAATTTGTAATCGAGCATTACGGTGGCAATCACACTGAATGCTCTCAAGCAGCCGGCCCCTGCTGCTCAATTGCGACGAGTAACTTTTTACGACTGTCGATAGTTTCCGGCCAACTTTGGCTCCAGTTTTTTTGTACTTCAAACGGAAGAAAGGGTGTTGGTATGTGCGGGAAAGAGAAAAAGGACAGTTTCCGGGGTGAGTTACAAAAAAAAGTTGATGCCAAATAAAGGAATAAAAGAATAGAAATGTAGACCATTCAAATATCGCTGTTGCTTGGTTTTGCGAATAGAGGGTGAGAAGGACGCAGAGGACGACACGTTCCATTCAAACTCACACACCCCCAAACGTATGGAGTTTGTAGTGGTGTTTGACGAAGTTTTGCTGCTAGTTTCCAGTGACTTTGCTTCACGACCTCGATATGCTCTCGTTAGGGTTCATCGTTTTTCTTTCTTTTCCACCAATCCACTCCTTCCCAACTCCACATCATCGCCTCGGTGCAGAAGGTGAAGTTAGCCGGCGAGGACGGTTCGTTCCTTCCGACCGGCCAGATATCAAAAACCATAACGCTACAAATGTTAGAGCCTTTTTCGCAAAGTAGTTTTTTCCAATTTGATTTATTTGCCTTTACCCTGATGGCTGCCGCTTTTGAAGACATCTTCGGTGCGCAATTGATGAAGAAGCAAGGTAAATCATCGTTAGCACACTCCGGTCTCCGGTAATATTTGCTACCGTACCGGGTAAGTGTTTGTGCAGTTGGCTGGTTGGCTGTCCAGTTTGAGTTTGTTAGCTTCTCTGTGTGTGTGTGTGTGTTTTACTGTTAATACCACATGGGTGTCTTCTACGATGCTTTTTGCAGGACGACCGTCGGTGTCGTTTCGGTGTCTTGCCCTTTCCCTTGGTTTGAGTTCTTTGCACCGCAAAACAAATTGTATGCGGAAGCACTTGAACGATAAATCGTTGTTTGCTGTGTGCAAAGTGAAAAATATGTCAAAAACGGTGCAATCGGTAGCGTTGATTAAATTTACTGCTTACAAATAGCTACCGCAAATTTTTCAAAACGAATTAAACAAAAATTTGTTTACTAGAGACAGCAGGAGCGAGAATAGAAGATAAATCTAGTACAGACAAAAATATAAATAGCTTTTATTATGTATATCTCGCCTAAAACGCATTCTCTTTACTATGCAACGCCTAAACTATGCAAGATATTATTTTTATACTCATTCGAAGCTGTCGGAGAGTCTAAAATGTTGAAATTTGGCAGTTCAAGTAAGTGAATTATGTGAAGTATCAGCGGTATTAGCTTTAAAAGTAAATTGCATAACTTTAGGCGTTAGCAGTATCGATTGAAAGAGCAGTCTAATTATGCAAAAAGTAACTTTGTATCCACGTTTATGTTTTTTTTTTTCAAAAAAAGGAAACGCTTTAAACGGGCAGCCCATTATTTAATCACCCTCCACTCACGCATATCAGTTGACAGCAACAAAAAAAAAACATTTAAAACGAACACCACACGCATCAAACCCGACTTGTCTCACTTCCGTGGCAGGATGTAACGTTTCCTTGTTGGTGGATCATTTGTCAAAACTTTGTCGCACTCGCCCCGTGTGCAGTTAATGGTGGTGAGAGGTTAGGATAGCAAACCCTTCAAAACCAGCACTGCTCCCATCCATCGTCACCCTGGCGGCCCATCAATCAATGATCAGCGCCGCTTTCCGCGTACCGGCGAACGAATTTTGGGGCTGGGGACGGAACGCAACCCATAACTCATTTCGGCCTGAGGTACGGTCTGAAATGCGTCCCTCCCTCGTGGGTGCGAGAACAATTAATCGTCTACCGAATGCCGCCCTTTTCTTGGGCCGCTTTTTCAGCCGCATTTGGGAGGTGGGTTGAAAAAATTGTTTGCAGTTGCTTTTTAACGTTTTTTGTCAGAATCAGGGGTAGTGCCTGTGCAAGCGACACATGCGAAATGTAGTTTCTTCCCTGCTGCACACGATTCTCAACAGGTTGGTAGCAGAAACGGTAGCTCTTAAAGTGGTTGAAGCATTTTTTTTAAATAATTTGTAAACCAATTGCACAAACACTTTTAAAGCCATTACGTACGTCACGCAGCGTGTGAAGACGCTCCCTGGTGTAAATTTCACCACAAGCGTATAAGCTAGACAGGGCCATTTACCAGGACCCAAAAAACGGTTCGATAACATTCCGGGCACTGCGTCGCGGCCAGCGAAACCGGCTCCGTACGGTGTGAGCGTCTTGCGGTTACGGACGGGACGGGTGCGCTTGGGAGTCCGCAAAGATCTGGCACCTCGCATCGAGAAGATGCCCTATCGCACCATCTCGAGCTCAGGCTTCTGTCGTCTGCACACACATAAACACAGACACACACACACACACACCCGACATTTTTTTTCTTCTTGCACCCCCAACTCCAGAAGTCAAAGTGGAACCTAATCTCGAATCACTTGCGAGGTCGCGCTTGCTACTTGGGTGGCTGTAGTGGTTCGGGGAGTTTGGAAGCGAGCAAAGCGAGGAGGTGGCAAAGGAATAGGAGACGCTATTTATGCCACCCAACGATTCGATGGTGAACCGTTTTTATCAACCATCAACGCCCACCCCTTGGCGATGATTTTGCTCGGGGTGGCAGTGGGTGAGAGAAATTGTTGTTCGCGGGGGACGCAGAAAGACGCAGCAGTCGCTCGATCCTCAAGCCGTTTTGCTCGGGTATCGGGTACGCAAAGCGGATGCGGAAGCTCAGTTGCCAGTTTCCGGCCATATCCTTCATCCCTTTCACCAACACCAACAACAACCCCCGGATGCTTCCGTCCTTCCGTCCCTGCAAAACACCCTCCCTGCGAGGGTAACTAAAATCTTCGCTGGTAAACAAATGTAAACAACACTCTCCCCCATTCAGGGCTTCTTCACTTGACATCGCTCCACAATGACCCTCTCCTGCCCCTCGCCCGGTTTTGTGTGCACCCATTCCCATCATGGCGACGAAAGCAAACTTCCTATCCTAACCTCACATAGCGAAGGTCTATCGAAGGTTCACCGTTCTCGGTACACTACCCGGCTCTGTTGCGTACTGGCTGTTCTCGCTTCACGCATCGGCACAACATTCCCATTCCCTTCCCACCCTACCCCCAAATACCTCTTGCCCACCCCCAGCGGAGCCCATCAGCGTTTGGGTACTCCGGCTACATCCCGGATGGAAACGGAATAAATTTGAATAATTTTTAAGTTTATAAATCACTTGTATTTGACATATTCATGTACAGCGTCCCTTTCTAGTTGCATCCCAATGAACTCACCCCCTCCCCGGTGCCCAGACTCCGCCCCTCCATGACCCCTCCGTGTCTACCACCCCACCGGGTGAGGGTGGATAAGAAGTTAAGTGGTTTTGTGGTGACGATACGCCGAATGCTCGATTATAAGCCAACATTTGCAGCCCGAAACTCATCCCCGCGGTGAATCGGTGAATCGGGTTTCTTGGAATCGGTTTTCGGAAAACCCCACGGGCGCCTAGATGCTGGCAATGTTGGACGACTGTATTTTATGAAAGCAGTCAGCAAAGGGGAAGCAGATGAAAAGGTCAAAAAAAAGTGTTTGGTAGTGGAGAATTTGTTTTTTGTCCTTATTGTTGGTGTTGTTCTCACTGTAGTCCCTTTCCTTTTTTGATGCTAGTATTATTGACATTGAGCTGGAATAAAAATGCCAACAAACACAAAAAAAACCCAAAACAAAACTAAATGTCGAAAGGATACACGCTGGGGGGGGGGGGTTATTTTCACCCTCTCCCCCCCCCCCCCCTCCCCCTTAGTTTTGTTTGTCTGTATGCGTATGATACGCTTTCCAATCCCTGCTGGAGGGTATACTAATTGCTTGGATTAATGTAGGGACCCCTTTTTTTCAACCCCTTTTTAAACACCTTAAAACCACCCTTCACGCAGTTCATCAATAATGCAATGGAACAATTAAATGTTGGACATCGTAAATGATGCTGTAAAGCTCAAAAAAAAAAGGATCGAACCCCGTGTGCCGTGCTGTTCCTTTCAGCGCGACCCGTAACCTTGTGGTTCCATTTTAAGTGGTAGTGACAGGATAAAGGAGACGAAAAAAACACCCGAAAACAAACCCGCGTGATTAAATCGTTACACCCTAAAAATCCCACTGTAATGAGATTATTGATTTTATTAACATCCCCTGCTGCCATTGTTGCTGAATGAATTTAAGGGTTATTTATTTCCGTTTCAGATTTGTGACATCTTGTAGCTGGGTCATGTGGCCATTAAAGCTTCATTGGGTGGTATTTCGGTTCCGTATATTTTTTCTACCAATGTCCAATCAGTGGAATATCGAACCGGCAGGATGTTTGGACAGTACCCATTCATTGACCGTTCCGGTTGCAAAGTGCAAAAGAAAGTAAGGCTAACTTGAGATTAAATTATTTTCGACATTTTCCCTTCCAGCGCACACACACACACGCACACACAGAGCAGAAGGGCCCGCGGTAGTGGGCCACAAACTCACCCGCCGGAAGTAGAGTTGCGATTTAATTTGAGACACACACACACACACACAAAAAAGGCGTGCAAATTAATTACTACCCTTGCCGTCCGGACGCGAAACGGTTCCATTTCTTTTGCCACTCAAACACACGTACTGGGAGGATTCACTCGACTACTGCCATGCTCGGGCGGGTTCCTACGAGCAGGCGAAATTGGTTTAAAGTTTTTGCCTTTCCGAACGGTTTGCCGGCTTTGATTTTGCCGTTCAATTTTTGGGGCGGATTCTTAAGGGTGTTGCACATTTTGGCGTCCTGAATGAGCGGTGGTTAGTGGGAAATATTTCGAAAAAATTTGTAAATGTTTAACGGAATTCAGATTCGGCTGTCTTTCACCGGAATAAAAACAATTTTTGGTCCTTCATTGGGAAAACTCCTTCGGCCTGTACTGTATCTCTGTACTCTGTTATATGAGAGACATTATAGGGGCTGCCCCGTTATAGCTAAAATTAAGTAAATATTTTGTTCTTAAAATTTAACACATTTTCTGTTATCGAACGTAAAGTATTTTTTTTTTTAATTTAAAAGCAATATTTGAAACGGTTTAAAGAAAAAGGTCTAAAACTCCTCTGAAATGAATCATTAACAAAATTTGCAAAGTATACTACCCCCTTAAGGAACGTCTGCAGCGAGGTGGGTGGGCGAAGAAAGAGAAAAAAAAACACACGAAGGGTGCTTGAAATAGAATCCGGTTCCGGTTCGGTAAGAAAAACGATCCGTACCATCGCGAGCCGCTTTTATTGACCGACACTGGCAGGAAAACAGATTCCAACAGCTTGGAAGAGACAGCGTACTACCCAGAGGGAACTCATTTCGGTGAGTTCCGTTCCGCACGGTACCGATTTTCCACCCTGCCATCCCCGCCCTTCACCCAACCCGTTCCTAATCAAATGGGTGTCTGTTTCTTGGCGCTGGCCTTTCATTTCGAATATCTTCAACCCGCCCAATGCATTTTATTGCTTCATGACGCGGATATAAAGCGGCTAAGTCTACACGCCCCATAACACGGCGTTCGCTTTCCCTTGCCCCGGTGCCACACGGTGCCACGGGCGTGCGATGGTGTAAATGTGTAATGAAACTCTTTTAATTTTTCCACCCTTTGCTCCGCACTACGGTACGCGTAATAGACGCATTGTGTTTTCTTTCGGGTCAGGGTTTTCCATTTCCCCGTGCCTGACTTTTTAAGCATTCTGGTCATTTCAAGGCAACGGACCGGGTAGACCGGTTCGATGGTATTCGAAGAAGATGCGAGGAGGGAAAAAAGAGCAGTCGGAAGGGAGTGCAGCCGGAAGTCAATTTTGTAATGAGCTCTGAAAAGACTAACTTTTTGCTAAACAGACGGTTGTTTTTTGGGGATTTTTTTATCTCTCTCTTTCTCTTCCTCTCTTGAATCATGTTTTCGCCTTTGTTTCTCTTCCCATTATTCCTCGTTCTTCACACTGGTTACTGGTAAAAGGGATTTTCTCAAAAGGGCGAGCTTCACCGTAGCAATGGTAACAGTCCGGTCATAATGATTGATTTTAATCCATGGGATTCTTCATTGGCGGCAGGTATTCGCCGGGCTTAAAGTAAAGGCGACCCAAATCCGGCACGACCGAAGCACTTTAATAATTGATTTTCAATTAATTAAATGATTAATTAATTTACATCATTCCGAGCGATGCATTTATTTTCTTTACGCGAGGAAACGACAAAAAACGGGAAAGTATCTTTTCTGACAATTTATGTCCGATTTGTTTGATTGCAACCGTGATTTCGAGAAGTGCGTGATGAATTAGTATCAATTTGGAATTTATTTGATTTTTAGTTGATATGTTGTGATTACCGTGTATGCTTTAATTAAAATAATGTAAAAAATGTAGTAGCAAATTCATTTTTAAAAGGGCTGAAAAGAAAAGCAATGTTTTGCCATTGCATATCTTTAGGCGCATTACGCATCCTTTGCGATTATCGCTGTAAATATAAATTAATTACACTCCATAATAATTCTATAATTTTATATAATTGTAATTCTATAAAAAGATTGATTAAATTACTTGCTATAATGATCACAAATACGTTTGCTACCTATTGCCCACAAAATGTTATTCTTCTAGCGTGATTGCATAACTTTAGGCGGAATATAGTCATTTTCACCTTAAAGTGCAGTAAACGCAAATTGGTGTCCTGTGTGATATTCAAAAACAAAATTATTAATTTTAATTGAACAAAAACTCAAGAAACTTAGCTTTATTAACCCATACAATTAATTAATAATAATAAAACTGAAAAAACCCATTAAAGTCAATATTCATGTCCCTACTAAACAGTTCTGTGAAACGACAGCATTTCGCTCAAGATGAAACATTCCATCAAAAGTAAGTAAGTGCAAAACGGTATCTGCTGAGATACGTTTACCCCCATTAAGGGGGTAACACATGCTCACCGTAACTGTGTAAAGTGGTCACTAATAGTAAAATCCCAAGCACAGCGCCGCGTTCTTCAAGGTTTCCGTACGCTGAAATTGACTAGCGAAACCAACTTCATCCTCCAACCAGCTTGTCCAGCTCGAAGGAAGGTACGGTGGATGGTGGGAACAAAATGACACGATTAGGTTTTGCGTTAATTAAATCCTAAATGAATATAAATCGACTCGAAAATTGTTCTCGCATTACAACAGTTCATTGAACCGATGGTATGGGCACCGAGCACACGCGGCTGCTCTGACAAATACGAGAACATGTGTGTGTGTGGGTGTGTGCTAAGTGAGTACATATATGTGTGTGTGTGTGTGTCTGTATCATGTCGATGTATGCAGAAGCACGCGTCTCTGTCAGGCGGTGGATGAATCATTGGAACCCGCATATAATGCTAGCAGCCGAAACGGTGCGAGCTGAAAATCTAGCACCAAAAGTTCAATTATGTGTTCCAACCACTTCCACCCTACAACCCCACCACCTTTTACTTCCCTTACGGTTGTTTGCAGCCCGAAAAAAAAGAAACTAATATCCACTAGTGTTGTATGGGAGCAGCGTACCACGGAGCAACTTATCTTCGCTTCGCACACTACAGCCAGCGCTATTGCAGCCATTCAGGCGCTTTCCATCCTGTTTCGGTTGGGAAGCGTTTTCCGGGGGAAAAACCCCTTTTTTCACGGTGCCAGGGCACGGCGAGGGCAGCCGGAGGTAGCCGAGTTTAAGCTGCCCTGCGCTTCGGGACCGGGTGACGATGGTTATTAAATACTTCTCGCTGCGATACGCTGCCACCCGAGCGCGCTTTGCGTACGACGCGAACCGGAGCACAGTTTGTTGCCGCCGGGCATGGAATAAATATTTATTTACATAAGCTCGCGTGAAATTTCATTTTTCGCACACATTTCTTCACTCCCTGTTTCCGGTGGCTGTTGCGACTCCTGGCGGCTGCATTTGTCTTCCGGTGGTGGAATGCGATCGCAATATCGAACACAATATCGTCCGCCTGTCGCTTGTTCCGGTGAGGTTTGAGGGGGTCCCGTGGGTCACGTGGATAGATGGCGTTAGATAGCGTACCGGCGCACACTAATCAGCAAACGGGGCAGTATGTACGCAAACCATTGTGAACCTGATCCGCACGGAACTCGGGTGCGATATTCTACTTAGGGTTTTCCACACTTGCCAAGTACGGGCGCACGTCAACTGAACCTGTTAGTAGATCGCAGCGTCAAGACTTACTCTGTCCGCCGAAGGAAAGTGCGCTGTTGAGTCATGTTACTTGCGAGACGTGTCTGCAAGGCGGTGCGCTCTAGTTGATCTGCGGAAGCAAATCACTCTCCGGCAGGGTTGGTTGTGTACTCACATCCATCAAAGCACCGGCAGCCACTACAGTGGCGCTTTATTAGCGTTACACGTCAACACTTGGTACGCTACCTTCCGAACGCACCGGAATACTAAAAGCTCCCCACCACGTCCACTAATATATAGGAAGCCGAGAGGTTGTTAATGGTACCCAGCTGCACCGTACTGCTGCACTCGAACAACCTACCTTAGTGTGGGTGTGCGTTTCTACCGAACAGCAATTATTCGACCTTCACTACCCTTACCCAAAAAATCACTCCTCCCCCCCCCCCAACGACACCAGTGGATGATGACAGCTAGGGCCAGCCAGGGCAAACTGGTGTAGGGCGAGGGCACACATTTCACTGTTTGCGCACTTTGCCAGTGAAGGTAATTGCTTTCGGCGGCGTAATTGATGAGGATTGGTTAGCATGATATTTAATTTGTAAAATTCAATGTTTTACTAACCTTTCAGCCCGCACGGGCCCTTCCACCGGTTGCCCAGGTCCAGGCCGGGTGATGATGCTTCTGTGTGCCTCTTTGCATTCTCTCGCCGCTCATCCCAGCAGTGTTACCCATTGCCGGCAACAGTTCGTGAGCGGAATGGAATAAAGTGGGCCATGTTTCATATGCGCTGCTGCTGCTCATTCATGAATTTTCGGCCCTTTCGGAACGTACGTCCAGCATCACGTGGGTGGGAAGTTGCGTGCGGCGTAGGGTGTATTATTTGAGGCATTAACACACGCCACGTGCGGTGACTTTTGATGAGTCTGTCGGGCTAGGAGTTTGTATGGGAATGGCAAATATTTTTACAGTGTTTGATGTGCTACCACTAAATTATTGCAACTCATTAGCAATTGTATTCCATTTTTTTTTATATTCCGAGCACCACTCTTATAAGAAATATGATTCAGTGAATTTAGTATTTATTTGCTTTTTTATGTAAAATCTATTGTATTGATGGAATTTTAAGCGAACTGCGTGTAATTTTGCGCCAAACAGTAGACAATGAATTATTTTGGCTCAATAGGTGATCCAGTAGAAAAAATATCTGAATGCGATATTGCATACATTTAGGCGTATTACACCAACATTTACAGTGTCATGTCTGATAGTCATGTATTATTGTATTAAAATTTTCTTTTTCGCAAAAAACTGTACCAATTAAAAGGTTTTGTAGTAAATAAAACGTATCTTGAATAGCTTTAGAAATGTTATTAAGATAGAATAGATAAAATATAAGAAAGTGTGTAAAAAATACAAAAATCCGTCAAAAAACTGTACTCAAATGTTGATATTTTTCAGTTTTCATCAGAACTACGGATTTTACTTTCAGCCTTTCTAATGATAAGAATAAAATTCGTGTGGTCGGTATTTAAAAATGGAATTTTTTATCATAACTATTAAACCAATTGTGGTATGTCGACAAACACGATTGCTACGTTACGCCAAAAAGTAGGCAACTCATGAAATGCACTGAATTTACGACACTTAGATCGTTTTCCACCACACTGAATAGATAATTTCCAGAAAACTACATTCGACTAACATATTGCATGCGTTTATTTACATCATATTGAATGCCACGATTACTCATTTGATTGGTATATTGCATACATTTAGGATCATCACAGCTTTAAAAAACTTTAAAATGTATAAAACAATTGCAACGCAGACATAAGACAATAATGTGCTTAAAGCGTTACTTGCCTAATTTTTTACTTATTATTGTCGAAAAAAACATTAACAAATTGTAACAAAAAGTTGGGAAAAATGTTGGAAATAGCTAATATAAGTTCAAAATATAAACGACATGCTTGGGCAAAAATTGTCTAAATATAGAAATTGTTTATAAGCATTATTTTAAGAATTTTAAAATAAAATTTACCGATAAACTAATTATTGTAGCCCATTTAAAGTCCCATAAATACAACTGCAGCGACTCATTATGGTATTTTTTGTCCATCCGGCATGCAAAATATGCAACCTGTTCTTCACTCAAAATGCAAACAAACCGAACAGCATCAAATCGGGCACAAGATGGGAAAAGTTTCCCTTGCTGGGTAATCATTTTTTTGTTGTTGCGAAGTTGTTGGATAATGGAACTTATTGAGGTAGCTCATGGTTTTTCACCCGTTCGCCCACCCCCAAAACTGTTCTCCATCAAATTAATTGTTGTGCGCCATGCAACGGAAGCACTAGCAGCGGATTGCGTGCCCGTTGTCACAATGGCTCATCATCGGATAGCGTTTTGTTCGGGCGGTGCACTGTGAGTGTGGCTTACGGTTGGTGAGCATTTTCCAACCATCTGCACACGGGCGCGGGTGGACATCATCTACCGGCACAAGGCTGCCCCGAAAAACTGCAACCACTGCTGCGCGGCTCCAAGCAGCAACGTTTCTGGGCGAAGTGGAAATAAATAAAATAATCAGAAAACTTTTTCTCATAAATATTTAAAATTTAAACAAACAGCAAACATAAAGAAAAGTTATATTATTATGCCATCGGTTTGCGTTTGAGAGGATGATGATACGGGCGGGGTAGCAGAACAGGTGAAGAGTAAGCGAGAGGACAACCTCGGCGGTACGGTAGACGCAGGTGGAAGAGGGAAAGAAGAATGGACCGGAAAAAAGAAAGGGCTAGGAGCCAATCTTTGCAGCAGATCCTTTGCGCACGGTATCGGCTGGATGGATGGATTGTTGCCAAGGCCGCCTGAAATGTAGCGCTGGGGGTTGTGGGTGTGTAACAAGTTGAGTGAAACATGATTATGTTTACCTTTGCCGGCGAATCGCTCTAAAGATCGCGATGGATGGTGGTTCCGGTACCGGAACTCTCAGCCGTAAAATGTGCCAGAGGTTTGCGCCCAGATGAAGTTTCCCGGTGCGGATGGCAGGGGGGCTATTGGAAAATGGGTTGGCGTGCTTGTTTTCTCATTCTACCGCGCATTGACTTGGATGGTGTATAGCATCACGAAAAGGTTGGTCAGCGAGAAGCAAAAAAAGAAGATATATATGACGCAGACCATCACCAAGCAGATGTAAAACAATCTGCCATCGGGGATCTTAGGGCTGAGGGCTGACAGGTGCACTTCGGAGGAAATCTCTAGTTAACAGGTTCTCTGGCATTATAAGCCACAGCGTCGTGTGGGATGAGTTAATGTCCTTTACATTGCAGAACTTCCTTCAAATTGGAAAAGGAAACCATCGGGTGTAGTGCACCCGATCGCTTTATATTTTCCGCGAGCGCCTGAATGTAGACTCACCGCAGCGCAAAGGAAGCGTATCATATAAAAATCGCGCACCGTTGCTGGGAGCAATATTAATCCACCACCCCCTCCTGGAACGCACACAATGTTTCCGAATCGTTCCCTGCTTTAACCGCTGAATGGTACTTAAGGGTGCATAAGCTTGGTTGGAAGTTTAAAATTCACACCTCTGCAATCTGGCCCGGCCCCGGTGGAAAGCATATCCTTTCGCTCGAGAGCCACCCGTGCAGAAAGGGGGCAAACCAATCGAACTTGTTCGAAATTCGATACCGGAGTTGTATCATGTGTCTGGGGGAGTTTCCAAACCACCCTGTGCGGTGTTGCTGACCAGAATTCACGATCCAATCGCGATACGTCCCTTGGGTGAGGTTACCGTGCGGGCCCGGTGCCGGTGGTCGATAGCCGTTCAGGATGTGGGGCCAGTTCAAAGCGGAAAGCAACGCTACGTCCCGGACACGCTTCGTTACACCTGCGCTTCGCACCGGTGTGGAGTGTGAAGCCGTACTCGAAAAACCACTGAAAACTAAATCAAAAATCTCCTCCACCGCCCCACGGCTGGCGGCAGCGAAGGGACATCTCGATGGATGGAAAACTTTCGTCGGAAAAGCTGAAAAAGTTTGCACCAAAGTGCCCAAGGCATAAGAAGGTACGTTTTTATATGGCTGTGTGTGTGTGTGTGTTTTATCCCGTCAGGCTACCCGATGCCGCGACACCCGACTGCGTCCGGTTGACGAAGACGAACCTGTTAAGTGTTTTCGAATGCTTCCACCAATCCCATCCATCCCATCCTTGCGGGTGGGCACGAAGAGTTGGGCAAAAAACTTTTTTAATATTTTCCATGATCCAATATTATGAAAAGCGGTAACACGATTCTTAGCAGCGCAGAGGTACACACACCATCACCCGTCGCGCTGCGATGGCTGTATACATGTATGTGCATACATCTAGGCGCTTTCTTCACAAGCTGGTGCATCATCGCTGCAGCAATTTGGGCGTTGCTGGAACGAATGTGCACTTTGCATTTTCTCGTCGCCCACAGATGGCCCATTTCTGGTGTGCGACCGTTGTCCGGTGCCACTTTCACCGAGTGTTTGCTTTCTTTAGAATTCCATCACGTGCTTTCAACAAGCAATTTGGCATTTTTTGATGTTTTTTTTTGCTGTTGTTGCGCATCCCCTTTTATGACCCTTTTCCACTTCGGTATGAAAACGAATGTTTTATGTGGTTTCAATATTGTGACTAACGGCGGCACATAACGATGGTTTTGCTGTTGGCGTTTTTTTTTTTTGGTTTTTGTTGTGCCACTTCTGTGCCGCGAGTTAACGTTGTACCTCGCTCGCTGTGTTTGCTGGTAAGCTGCTCTCTGTTCCGGCTGGTAAGAAGGGGAGATTTTTTTTTTTCGTCTGTTTCTACAAATTTCGCACAATTTCTTTCCTGCTTTGGAGGAGAAAGTTTGCTAGTACTCACACTCGCAGGGTTCTTCAAAAGTGTGCGGTAAGCCAATGCCGAGTAGCGCCTACAGGTCGACAACCCGCACGACATCGGGTCGCTGTTAACAGGTGCGTTTGTTCGGGAGGTTCATGTTTGGAGTAGGATTGTTTCCTTTTTTGACAACATCTCATCACAACCTGCTCGTCTTGAGTGTTTAACAATATTCCAATAATTGTTCAATTGTATGAAGGTTTTTTTTTATTGACCTGAGGTAGGCAATATTAGAGCTCGAATGGCAGATGGTGATTTGCGATATCAGAGGGATAATCCGTGAAGTGATGTGGAAAATATTTCTCAAAGATTTTATTCTGCTTATTTTTCTTGTACTTTTCATTTCCACATTGCATCCCATTATACGAGATTGTACATTGGCGGCAATTCAGTTCAACCAACGAGCGATAAGAAGCAAATGATTATTCAAAATAATTTAGATGGATTGAAATAGCCACAAAGCAATAGGGCCTGGGTGTTCTTTAAGGATGAAATAAATAGCCCCAACCAAAAAAAATTGATGCTTTCTGATCAGAAGCCTCTTAAAAAGGTTTATAAAAACCGTTTTTTTGGGTGCTCGCCCTCAACTACAAATTCATGCAAAAAGAGCCAGCAATGTGTTTTTATTTTCCCCGTCGTGCCCCGGCAGAATCGCAACGGGAAAACCACTCCACAAACAAACAAAAAGAAAGAAAATACATATCGGGCAGGTTATGTGGGTTTAACCTGTAAATAACAAATTAATTTAATCACAATCCATGCAACGGTGATTTTATGGCCCTCGCTTTTGGGTCCCACCTGCACGACGCCTCCGATTGCATCGGAGGCTGCTGGTACGCCGGTTCAAAACCGTTGACCACCAGGATGGCACGTGATTCGGTGGAGAACATTTAGATTTTTAAGCGAAGCATGAGAAAACACGAACTTTCGAGATGTTTTGTATTTGGTGCCTGGTGAAGCAAAGGGATGGGAAAAGGTCGACGCGGTGGAGATCAAACCAGTCATTTCATTTGGATGGAGCACGGTACAGACTACGGCACGAAATAGGCTTGGGAAGGTAATAACCATTTTCATTCTAGAGCAGGGCACCGTGCGCGAACAAGCGACGATGGCGAATGGGTCGGAAAGGAGCAAAGCGGGGCGCAATCTTTCTAATGGTTCGCAGTGTTCTGAAAGGATCACCGCAAAGACGTCCTTTTTGCCGGGCGCGGCAACATCGAGACGGGCGTGCAAAAGTGAACGAAAATGGTACGGCGAAGAGAGGGGGAGAGGGGCGGGGGGGGGGGTGGGTGGGATGGGGGAAACAGTGTAAGGCGGGAACGGTGTGGTTGCCGGTGGAGAACGAAAATCCTTTCACACGCCTCGCTGAGCCGGAAAACTTTAGAAAATCATACTGACATGGAATGTTAGGACGGTGCGCGTTACGTAGCATGGGTATGTGGGGGTGTGTGAGAGGGGAGGGTTTGGTAGTGGATGCATGAGGCGGGGAGAAAGAACATAGAATAAAACGATCATAACACAGTGGAAACAAGAAATCAAAACCTCCACTCTTACACGCTGATCTCTGGGTTGATTGTCCTTGTGAAATGCCAGAAGGCAAAGGGACGTACTAGGGAGTGGATTAGAAGGGCGGGAAGGGTGACCTGGCTCGGTTTCTCCCCCGTTTTTTCCCATTGAGCATCAAGCATCGACCTAAAGCTGCATTATTGATGAGATTACCTGTGTAAAACGCGGGAAAATTAAACTGCGGCTAGCTGCGGTACCACCATTACGCCGGTTCGTCTCTCTGCTTCCTTTGCATGTGTTGCCTTTCTTAGCGTCACTTTTCGCTTTCCCATTTTCTCCACGTGCCGGAGCGAACGGATCAGCGGATGCCACGCGTCACGTGGTGAAACGATACGCTAAAAGCCGAAAATTGAATGCCAACCAATGTCCTTTGCATGCGGTGAAAGTCTTTTTACTAAGGTGGATGCCGTTAAAGGTGTGGATGAGATGGGGTAAGGGGTAGTGAAAAAGAGTGGAATAGGGGAAGGGGGGGGGGGCTTTCCATGAAGGCAAAGGGGAAATAGGATTAGTTAAACACGCGCCACGCTGCACGGGCGACAAATACGAACCCATTCAACCCGGGCTGGACTATTTCCTTTGCTGGTACGAGAAAATTCTCCTCCCACAAGATCCGTCCGATAGGGCAAGCGTGCAGAGGTATGGTCGAGAGCTGATATGGCATGCAAACAGTGGGAAAATAAACCGTTACGGATGTGCACACCGTACCGCATACAAGCGTCAGAACGTCGTGTTTGGGTGTGAAATAAAATCATACCTTACGTAAAGCTTCGAGCGCTTTAATCCTTCCACTGATATCTTTCTACCACCGGAAGGTGGCAGCATGACATTTGCGTTGACGGGGTTCTTCGGTACACACCACAAATGACTTAAACAGGATGCAAACAACAACAAGCAATTGATAAAATTATTTTCAAATACGTTTGGTAAGTGAGCTGCTTAAATTGGTGCGTTTCGTCGTGTGGTTTGCATACCTTCAGGCGGCATTCAGCTAATGCGGTGAAGTACGCAGAGATTTTTTTTTTGTTTGCAGCTAGCCTCACATTTATAACAAGGCTAGACATACTGGGAACTCCATTCCCCCGAAATCATCCCTCCTCGTTTTCCCCCTATACCATAACCGCGACAATAAAAGCGAAAAACCCTCGTTTTTAATACCTCACTAAAAACAATCCAGGGATTTGCTTTGGTTGAAACTTGTCCAAGAGTATCCAAAAGGAACAGTAAGAAGCGGTGAACAAAAAAAAGCGAAACGAATTCGCAATCGGGAAGGTTGTATGGCGACATGGTTGGAATTGGCAAATTGACATTCTCGAAAATCGGACCCGAACTTCGGTTCTGGTTCTGGGATTAGAATTGTGAACGCTTCGCACGGCACCGAGATGGCTACGGGAGGGGAAAATAAGGATTTGGGAGGGAAAAACACGATTGTCGCTTTCTAACTTTGAAAGTATTTTTTCCATTATCTGTCTTTGTCTCGTTTATCGCTCATCATGGTGCTGGCACGAGGAAGAAGAAAAAAAAAACGCCACCCGCTTTGAATAAAATTAATTTAAAGACAAATTGCTTGCAGTCGGCTAAGCTGGTTGGGCTAAGCCGGACGCTTACAGCGTAAGCCGATATGATCCAAAACGGTGGATTAAGAAGTTCATTTAACGGCAGGTAAATGATGTTCCTCTTCGTTCGTAACAAATAAGTTGACGTCACGTGTTTTTTTTAAAGAGTTTCTTGTCAGAATTCACGTAAATTGTCGCTTTAAAAGCACCAAAAGAAAAAACATTGCATACTTTCAGGCGTATGTGTAGTATAGTTGTTTATCTGACATCTGATTTTTTAGATGATATAATCTGGTAACTGAATTATTTGACAGACGCCGTCTTAAGGCTTAAACCTATCAACTCAAAGTGTGATCTGCCGGAATGGTAGTCTTTTAGAATAGTATTGCCGTGAACCCTTAAACAATATGAGCCCTATAACAATGTTTAGTTAAAAAAATACTTTTCTCAACTCTTAATTTTTATTCTATTTCTTCATCAACATTTTCATTTTGTTTACCATTTTGCACTAGTCTATCTATTTGATATCAATCAAACCGAACGGACACGGTAATTTATGTTGAAATAAAGATAAAAAATAAGGTACAAATTAAGCATAAACCTTGTACCGAGCGGCATTAATATTCTGCTCACACGACGCTTACTGTAACCTGTGAGAATCGAAATGTGGTAGACAGGTTTGGCACCAACAGGACATCTTTAATACCTGACACGTTGAAAGAGGTACTTTAATTATTCGTTTCACTGGCATAATAAGGCAAGGCAGTGGTATGAACGTCTCCTCCTTGTGTAGGTGCCAGCTACACAAAAAACAAAGTCGCGTTAATGTATGTATTTCACTTTACTCGTTAGCCCTTACGGAGAGAAAAGCAAAAAAAACACACCCACACAAGGTACCCGGCCAAGATTTCATCCCTTTTTGGGAATGTTTGTTTTTGCACCACTTGCAGCACTTTATGCGAGTTGTTGTCTAGTGTGTCGCAACAACATCAGCAAAAAGTAAAACAAACAAAAAAAAACACACAACAACCTTCTAACCGGCCAGGAAATGCACGATCTGAATACGAATGAATAAAATCAGATAAATAAGCCACCGACAGGCAGGTGCAGGTCGAGGTCAGGCACCGTTTCCGTCTCGTCCTGCTTCCCTGTGTGCAGCCGAATAAAGTTCCTTTCAGGATTTTTTTTCCCGCCCCTTTCTTCTGTCCGTACAGAGCGGCTCGAGGGCAGCGGGAATTGGCAGAAACCAAACGCGAGCAGCACAAACCAACGCCGGTAACGAGATGTCACGTGTCTCGCGCACTGTCAGCACACGGTGTCCTTCGGTTCGCTGCCGGCAGGAATTGTCGCGCGCGTCGCCACGTAGAATTAAATAAACAAACTTGAACTTGCCCGGATCGATGCGCGATGCCGGGGATACCGAGGCGTACGAATTAGCCGGAAGTGGTAGCGGCAAAAGCGATACATCTACACGTGCAAAACATCAATTTCGGGCCGGGGAAGGACCAGGCCAAACGGTGGAATCCATGCGGCGTACAGAAGCGTACCAAAAAAAAAACCAACAAGCAAAACCCGAAGCAGCTTCGTTTGCATCCTTTCGGTGCGGTAAAAAGGGCTTGTTGGGGGGGAGGGGGGGGGGGGTGTTCCGGCCATCCATGGCACCGTACCTAAAACACGTCGGATAAAAATCTCACATTCCAGCGTAAAAAGAATGCCAAGTGCTTTTAGACGTGTGGGACGCTGACTGGGCAGGGAAGGGTGCCGGAGGCGCACGGTGGGTGGGTTTGGTGAAAATTAATTTTTTGTCCCAATTTTTCCGGCCTTTCCTGTGTGTGTGTGTGTGTATGTGTGTGTGCCGGCATCAATTCTCCATCCAGTTGCAGTTTTATCACACCGCAC
This sequence comes from Anopheles moucheti, assembly GCF_943734755.1. Classification (NCBI taxonomy): domain Eukaryota; kingdom Metazoa; phylum Arthropoda; class Insecta; order Diptera; family Culicidae; genus Anopheles; species Anopheles moucheti. The sequence continues at coordinate 11,292,402 of NC_069142.1, forward strand.
CCCACGGCCCGGGACAAGCGGGAAAGCGGCTGCACGCAGGGTGACGGAAATGTGTTGAAGATTGCAGGGATTTCCTGCAAAGAGATGGGGAATCACTTTAAAACAATATAAAATAACCCAAATTACGTGACAGGGGTGCACGAATCCACCCGGGAGGGACGTATACGCTGCCTCGGTGTATTAAAGTCATAAAAAAGCAATGGCGAACAGTGTTGCCTTACGCTTAACATTCTCATCAAGCCGTAGTAAACTTGTAAGCTGCATTACAAGTGCTCGGTAAAATGCTGCTCGGTGGAAAAACTCTTCCGCTTTTGTTTACAATGGTTAAGTAACTGTTAAATTTTACCTCAAAGTGTCACATTGGTGAATTTCCTGCTTGCAAGTGTGGGGTAAAAATTGTCGCATGTAATATCGAGATCGCTCATCGCAATGCATACGCTTGACACATTGAACAAGCGATTCAACAAAATTATCTTTCGAGCACCACAATTGTTCATTTAAAGCAGGGCAAAGGAATTTTTCATTCCCGCAGCAATGCTTCGCTCACGCCCACTATCAGTATCAGCGGTTCCGTCAGCAGGGTCGTGATCACTACCACGGTTTCGTGACGTTCCCGGGGAGAACCCCATAGTTACAGTGAATACAAATCCACAAAAGACTTTAAGGCGTTAAAAGCGCACGAAACTGAAAAGAATTTCAACAGCGTGACATTCGACCCCTGGACACTAAAGATGACGATCGTTTACGGTTCATTTTTCATCGTTCCGGCGTAAAGGAAGATAGCAGAAAGGTACCCGACAAAAAGGACACAGTCTCTTCATCCCCCTCCCTTCACCGAGTGCGCAAGAACAACAAACCGAACGCCCACTGGAAGCGTTTCATGAATGAGATGTAGCGTGAACTTGCGTTCATGCCGGGAGTGATGAAGTCGCTGGAGACACTATGGTAGATGGAATTGTTTCGAAATGGTCATATTGCGTTACGGTTTCCCAGAAAACGTTATTGAAAATGATACCGTAGATAAATTTATCAACAAGCAATACGGCCTGTTCTTGAGTAAATAAAAAAAATTATCAAGAAAATTACTACATTTTTCATAAAAATTTATAGCCTCGAATAAGTTGTATCATACTTTCGACGCAGTGGAGGCTGAATTATTGTTTCAATAGCGAAAATGGCTTGTTAAAATTCTGCCTAATAGCTATATAGTTTAAATTTTCTTATAAACAAAATTATTCAAAATGAACACAAAATAGCACAAAGTTAATTGTCAACAATTCTTTTTTCTCGATACTACTTCATGCAGGTATAAATTTGGTCTAAAACCGATGTCGCGATTAAAAGCGACATTCGTTAGGTTCATGCGCCGAACTTATCAAAGCATCCTTCATCTCGCTCAAACTTTCCATACAAACCAGCTCTTTTCAAATTTCCGATACCAGGAGAGCATTTATGGAAGAGGTAACACCTAGTACAGCAATTTTGCTCGAAAACCGCCGAAAGATATGCAATGTTGAAACACTAACTTTCCATACAAACCAGCTGTTTTCAGATTTCCGATACCAGGAGAGCATGTTTTTCAAGAGGTGACACCTGGTACCAGCCGAACAAGCACAAATTACTTGCTTCCCGGTAGTTGCAATCCCAAGTTGTTGCATGCCTGCATGCTTCCCGGTAGTTGCGTAAGATGTTGCATGCCAGATGTTGCGCAACATATGTTGCGCGACATATGTTGCATGCCAGATGCTGTGCAACATGGAAAGTTAGTGTTAAAACATTGCATACCTTACGGCGCAGTACCAGGAGCTACCTCTTCCGTGCATGCTCTCCTGGTACCATACATTCGGAAACTGATAGTTTTCGAAGAAATTTTTCACGATCAACGGGAAAGTTAATGTTTAAACATTGCATACCTTTCGGCGGTTTTTGGAGCAAAATTGCTGTACAAGGTGCTACTTCTTCCGTGGATGTTCTCCTGGTATCGGAAATTTAAAAACAATTGTGTGCGCGGCACGGTATAGTGGTTTTTCGCAGTTGACAAGCTGATTTTATCACATGACAAATTTGTCAGCATTTTGTCAACTCTCGTGGCCCTGCACCAATTTATGCGAATTTCTATCGTTCCAGAATTCTTCCAAGATCCAGGAATCGTCGAGAATTCCAGGAATTTCTGGACCGATTTCTTGGCTGAATTTCTTGTAAATTATGAACCTCTTCGGTGATTGTGAAGACGCAAGTTATTTTAATCATTCTTCACACACATTTAATTAATCGATTGTTCAAAATAGATATTTCGCTCGAATATTCCATAGTGATACGCAGGGAGCAATGTTTTCGCATACGAAGCATTCACTCGTCGTTTGGTTCATCGCGTGGTTCATCCATTCGGTGTTTACTGTTGTACGTCGCGGCGGGGAAGTAAAGTATACGAAGCTACGAGCAGAATCGTTTAACGTGACCGCCCTCAAGCTTACAAGCGTACCCACAAACATACATCGACACTAGCAGGAACCGAATGACTGTGGAGCCTGTGCTGGCAGATGTCAGTACGTGCGCGCTCCAGTATCGCATCAGCTGTACTGTCAAACGGTCGTGCGGAGGTTGGTTGTCGCGCAATCGTCCACACTGGATTGTATATTATCGTACCGTTCGCGTGTGTTTGCTTGGTGCTAAATTGTGCTGCATAACTGTGTGTTTGTGTGCGCCCGTTGACGATGCACGATCGAATGCGATCAGAGTCGTGTGGAAACCGGTCCCGGAAAACGATTTCTTGTACGATATTTGAAGATGTTTGAGTGGACTGCACTAGATCATCTGATCAGTAGCTAAAGTCAACAAAATTAAAACCAGAAAGAAATACAATAACATTTGTAATAACAATTTAATTGGGCGTTATCAAAAGTCGAAATATCAATATTAAAATCAAACCATCGCACGCATTTCCAACTAGAGGAAGATTGTGATAAAACTATATTACACGAGTTTATTCCACTGCCGGAACAATCGTTCAATGTGAACTCTACAGCTTTGATAATACTGATCGTTCATCGCTACTATCAAGATGGCGGAAAGACATCATTCCTAGTCTTCCTATTTGCGAGCTGTCAGAGCAAGGACACTGCTGACGTATCTTCCGAAAAGTGTTGAGCATCCAGTTGAAAGTGTGATAAAATTATCAGAAAAAGTTTAATAGTGCATGTGTTCATGTGTTAATAAGTGGAACATCTAACCCACAGTTAAAGCTTACCCCAGCAGTGCGCAGATCGTGTTGTGGTCGTGCCGTGTTGTTAGAGATAGTCCAATCCAGTTCCAGCACCATCCACAAAGGATAACGTACCGACCGGTTCAACGATACACCGTCGATCCCTTTTACCAGTGTTTCGCTGTAAAAGTGTTTGAAACCATTCAAGTGAGTTTAGCTACGCGTGAAAAGAGCACGTTCTAGTGTTATGCACCCGAAAGCGCTGTACGTTACGGCGCGTGCAGGGTGGTTTCTTTTCATTCTTCGATTGAAGTCTCTTGAACGCGCGCGCCCGTTCATATTCATCTTGCGCTCGGTATACGGTTGGTTCCGGTTTGGTTTTCATAGTTGTGAAATGGAAAGGGCTGTTTTAGGGGTTTTTACAAACGGTTTTTGGTTCACTTGAACTACCAAAAGCGTGAACATTTTTCTTCTTTAGTTTGTTTAAATAAAAATGTATTACACATTTTTTAATATTAATAAATACTTCGACAATTCCTATTTTTCGCCTGAAACTTGCAGTAAACAAAGAACCTTACTTTACGTTGGTACATTTTACATGGAAATGAACGAAAAGCTCATAAAAAGATGAGCAGTGAATATGTGGTATCGCAACTGTACAGGACGGTAACTTGTTAAGCAGGTGCGTCATTAAGCGCCCGACCAACGCAGGACACGATCAACCACTAGTCTTCAATCAATCAATCGCTTTACTTTTTGCCAAAAACCGCCATGTGCATGTCCACAACCTGATGGCAGACTGCTGCGTGAGATGATCGTGTCTCTGCTTTTGAGACGTCCAGTAAGTTTTGTTCACACAAAATCTCTGATGTTATTCGGGCGATTCGACTAAAACGCGAAGTTTGATACGAGAAAAAAGGTAGACTGGATGTAACTAAATGTTACCCTCAAGCTGTTTACAGACTTGTATATTTTATATGGGTATTTACATCATTAGAAAGGTATTTCCAGAGCTTCTTTCACATCATTTTTTAAAATGTGTTCGCTTGTGGAAATGAAATTTTAAACTTTACTTCATTTACGTGTTGGTAATTTATTTTCAGACATTTGCTTCTAAGAAATCCAATTATATTCTTTGGATCTCTTGAAAATGCAATATTACTAAACACATCGATACGACGTTAGTATATGCATTTTTAATCTTAAACTCCAAAAATGTAAACTCCAAATTTTATGTGACTCACAAAAAGAAAAAAGCAAATAAAAGGCTTTAAATCATTTATCATCAGAAATACGAATTTGTGATAATTGGTGAAATTTATGTTTGTGAATACAAATGAAACTATAGAACTTTCGTGTTATAACTATCTTAAATAACAAAACATTTTTAATCATCAAGTGCCTATTTTTAATGCGCTTATGCCTATAATAATATTGTGCCTATTTTGAACCATATGTTACACCTTTTCGAAAACTGATAAGGTACAAAATCTCGTAATAATGATTTCCTTTCTTGCCAACACTTCAATATATACGTAAAAAAATACATAAGTAGATAAAATGGGAAATAAAGCTAAACTGAGCTACTTGCTTATATTTTTATTCTGATAGCTAATCATAATAATTGTAAAAATAACATTATTAAATTCAAAATTATTATACTTGTGAAGTATTCATTAGAGTATTCACGCATATGTAGCAAACTCCAAAAGGTTTTATTCCTTACGCAGTACGTAACAAATCAATAAGTCAAATAATTTTTTAAGTACGTAAAAAGAAACATGAATAGAGTACTATTATTTTGCAAATAATGGCATGATTGCACTGCTTTTAAAGAAACACTTTGAAAGTTATAATAAATGCAATTCTTTGGATTTTTTACATTTTTGCATGATTTTTTCTCTTTGTTATGATTAATTATCAAATTTTTGTTAAATATTATTCCACAAAACAATGTTTAAGGCAATCCCTGTAGTTCCTAAAAATGAAAATAAATATTTAAAATAACCAAACACTATTTTGAAATTAATTGAGTACGTGATCATCCCCAAGTTGAGGAATTAACGGTGTAAAACCGGTTCACTGGCTTATATAACAATTTCTTAAAACATCGAAACAGTTTTAGACTGTTACAGGCTTAGATGCGTACAAGCGGAATCAGGTGCAATAAGCCGATACGATCTATGCGTTAAATTTTGTTATTTGTATTTAATAATCTTTTTAATCTATTTTTGCTGATAGTAGTAATAAAGTTGGTTTTGCTTGATTGATGGCAATTAATAACTATGGATTATTGCATCTATGATATAAATTACACTGTTTGGGAGTCATTTTGTATTCCGCACCATGACCGGGCACCATATTGCTAAGAAATTTTTAAATTTTTCTATTTTTAACATATTAACATAAATTGTACTTTCTCCCAAAAAATCTGTAATAACAAACTTTAACAAAGTAACTACCAAAACTAGTGAATATTTATTCCAAATGGATCGAAAGTGATGGAATCCCACGTATCGCATAACCGACTAATATCAAATACAATATAAATTAACAAAAAAGAAAGTCTATTATCGAAGCAATCTTACTTCACTGACGCTCGAGTAGCATTGAAAGTGCACCGTTCGTACCATGGAAAGCGAGAAACACTTCACAAATCACCCACGGAACGCAGCGCTGCGAACCACTCGATTTCAATTGCTTTCAATCAGTTGGCGTCTTAGAACCACCCCCCCCAACCCAGACAAATCCGAGGCAAAAGTCTTAATGAACAAACAGTACGAACAAACCGTACCGGCTGGAGTTCAAGTTCAACCGTTTCAAAACCGTGCGCCCAACCTTTAAGCAAATCGAACGCATCCGGCGGCGGTGGTTAGCGATGGTGAATGTGCATTCGGACGCCGTCCACTTTCGGTGCCGCGTGTGTGCGTTCAGCTAATTGAATCCGAAAGCCACCGCAGGGTGGACTAGTGCAATGGGTGGTGAAGGTACAGATCGATCCGTTCCAAACGGGTGCGAAGGGATCAAACGATTTGCAGCAGTGCTTGTCGACCACAAAATTATTTGATACAGCTCGATAAACAACAACCGGGTACTCGGTGGGGGTAGTGTGTTGGGAGGGTATGGAAGGGAACCGACCGGTAAGGTGGAAACTGTATGTGTGTATGTGTATGTGTGTGTGTGTGTGCAGCTAGTTAAATGCGCCGTGTGTCCGAAACACGCTACCAACACAAAACGTTCGCTCACCGCTAAAATCCCTCTGCAGGAACCTTTACACCCTGCAGGCAGCCCGATGTTACCTGTGTATCATCTCGCCCGCCACCCTACCACTCCCTTTCAGCCTACGTGAGGAGGGTGAAGGGTGGTTTTTCGAGTGGAGGGTGGAACGCCATGCAACAACCATGGCGCACGCACGCACCGTGCCCGAATCGGTTTTGTGTTCCCAAACACAGACAGCACCGAAGGGGTAGCGATCGGATTGAATATAAATCCCCCACCCCACAAAACCCCTCCTCCCCTCCTCTCATCTTCCTCTACGCACGTGGGATGCATTCCACTCAGCAGGTGGAATAGCGCTGCACCGGTAGACTGTTGTGTTCGTGCAAAATGGCGCTACGGGTTGCTGAATGTCGAACCACCGGAAACCGCTAGACATGGCGATAATCAAAGCGCTATAAATCAGTGCAAATCAAACATCAAAATACACCTGTGCCACCCCCCCCCCCCCCCCTCCCCCCTCCCTCTCATTCCAGGATGCAAACATACCCGGTACGGCGGCACACGGACGATCAAATCGATCCCTTGCAAATAAAGTAGGCGCCCTGGGGGTGAGTTGTCGTGTTCGTGAAAGAAAACAAACAACAGTGGAAAGTGTTGAGCACTTCTACCCCTGGCGAGGGGATGGAAACAGGGGGTTAGTTTTAGGAATTCTCACGTTGCTGGAACGCGTGGTGGAAAACACGAAGCGGGTGGGAAAACATGAAGATCGGTGCAGGGGCAATGAAATCTCTTGTCGCCATGATAATCGGTTTAACTCCGGTGCGCTGATGAGAGTGAGAGTACGGAAGATGGGGAGGATACATGGAAATATACTTCCTTCCTGGACCTACCGTAATTTTCCCAACCCTTCGCAACCACCTCGCGCGCTTGATTTGGTGTTAATTGAAAACGGTCACCATCAATGGTCACTCACCGTAGTTTATTTTTTTGTTTTGCTTTTTTGTTTTGGTCCCACGCGTTGACGAACCCTGCCGAGGACCGGAAATCGCTCCAGTCGATCATTTTCCCCAACAACCCCCTGCACGCACACATGCACATAATCCGTCGCTTGTTGAGCGATGGCTTTGCCACTCGTGAATGAATTTGTTGATGATTTCTCCACCGGCGGCACCAACTCCCACTGGTTTTTCCCACGGCACGTGTCTGCCAAGCTGGGAAATGCGGGGTGGGTAGTGGGGAATGCGGTACGGAAATGCTCGTTAAATGCTTCATAATTAGTTTATCGAGTTCCGGACCTTCCGGTCGTCGTCATCGTCGTCGGTGTTGCGGTTTAATGCCCGGTTCCGGGGTTGGGACGATACCGGGAGAAGAAATGGCCCGAGGTTTGTCACTTATGAATAATTTCTCACTTCTCGATCTCGTGCGCGCTTTCGAGTCGTTCGTTCGAGTTAAGGGCGTTTGATGGAAATTCGTTTTCCTTTTGCTAGGGAATGCTTATAAAACGCCATCTGTTGCCGGATGGGTATGTGTGTGTGAAGGTGCGTTTTCATTTGGATGAAGAAGGATTAAACCAGTTTCCGGTGCTGTTGTAATGAGCTGTCAAAGTTCAAGAATAAGAGTAGAACAAGCCAAGATCAAGCTAAGTAGAATGTATGGTGGATTTGTTTACTTTGAAAACAGGGATTTAAAAATTAGTTTTTAAATTTTAAATCATTAATGCATAATGAACTTCAAATAGTTTTATTAACATTAGTCCACCATAGAAGTAAGAACAAAAAAAATATTAATTTATTTTCATGAAAAATAGGTTACCTCCATATTGAAAACACTCGGTTTTTTTTCTTTGAAAACAAGAATTTAAAATTAGTTTTTAAATGTTAAATCGTTAATGCACAATGAACTCCAAATAGTTTAATAAAAAAAGTCACCATAGAAATGAGAATAAAAAAAAATATTTAATTTCCAGGAAAAATAAGTTACCACCATATTGACGACTCTCGGTTTTTTCTTTGAAAACAGGGATCTAAAATTAGTTTTTAAAATTCAAATCATTAATGCATAATGAACTCCAAAAAGCTTTAATAACAAAAATGCTATAAAAGTGAGAATAAAAAAAAAATAATTTCAAGAAAATTAGGTTACCTCTATATTGAAGACTCTTGGAGCACAGTAAATATAACATTTATTTCAATAGTCAAAGTAATGCAGGTTAAATGATATTTGTTCCCTACCAAATTGCAATGCGCTTCGATGACTCGCTGCTAACGTCTGACGTCTCAATCTCTCAGCGTCTCCTCAGCACTTCAGCAAATGTACCGTAGAATCGATAAACAATGCCGTACCGGGGGGTCATAGGCGTGCTCGTTGTCAATGCCAGCTAACCAAACTAATCGATCGAAACCCGACCGTCGAAACCCCGGTGGCATTGTACCGCCTTTGTCGCATGTCGACAGCGGACAGCATCGAACATCAAACCGAGAAACAAGCTTATTTACGAACCTTTCACCCGGTACGCTATTTACCCCGTCTGCCGGCTGGCCGGTAAGTTCGGTGCGTCCGGCTGTGGTACACGGGGCACATTGGGCACATTGGTATTCAACGACGAACGGTTACCGCATGGCATGTCTGCGAGCCGACAATAAAACCGACCGAAGAAAATAAAACCAATCGGTCGTACTATAAATTACAAATACAAATTATTTCATGCACGCAAATTGATTGCCTTCTCCGCTCGCGTAAGAAGGTATGGATCACATGCGCTCAAAGGGCATGATTTTGTTGTTCGGTACTACGGTTACGCCTAGCCGCGAGCCGCATAAGGGGTTTCTGTGTGTTCCGTGCAGCGTCACCCCCACGAAGACACCAGTCACGGTTGTTCGGCGAACATTCCTGCAGTTCGGTTTATTTTAGTCTCCCAACAACGTATACGCACGTTGGTGCATGAAACGAAAGGCTTACCAGTACCGTAGCTAATTACAGCATTATCAGCTGTTTCCGCTCATTCGCACCGGTTACAAACATAGACTCATTCGCGCACACACAAACACAGGTGAAAAAGCACAGTGGAAATCATTTCCATTCTGTACTCGCGTGATGCAGGAATACGGTGGCAGCAGGTCCGTTTCCATGTATCCCTATGAAGAGACCACTCGAGACGTGTAATTAAACATCATTGTGATCGAATGCCTCGCACAAAGTGATCAGCGAACAAAGAAGAGCACATGAGGCAAGAAGGTGCATGTTACCACTTGCGAAGGTGAGCAAATCGAACACGCGATATGAACTATTGTAGTGAATGTGTTGTGTATTTAACGAACTGAATGTTTATTCTAGTAACAGGATATTAAATAATTAAATAATTCGCATAAAATGCCAATGCCATAATAAAATAATTATGGAGACGCATGGTTGTTTACCACTACAGCATAATGGAGGCGCATGGTAGTTTATGCCAACTTGAAAAAAAAGATGATCATATGACATATGAAAGTTGATTAAATTTAATCTAGAGCATGGCATGTAATGGGGTATTATATAGTCAGTATGTATGGTACGATCGAAAATTCTTTTTATAACATTTCCCCACGACTAAAACAACATTTACATTAAACAAACATAATGTTATTGTAAACTTACTCTAGTGTCCGTTTACGCCGAAAGAAAGGAAATTATATTTACTGTTAGAAAATTACAGGTTTACTAACGAATTAACTGGAAAAAGATTGCTTTTACCGGACACGGTTATTACGTGTGCCAAAAAATTAGTCTTTATTCCCCACGCGTCGTTTTTGAAAGAGGTCACAGACGCATCCTGCGATCCGTTTTATTCTTTTTTTCTCTTCCTCTTGTATGTCGCTTTACATTTTCCCTAGCTCTATCGTGGAGATCGTTGGAAACGTTTCACTCACTGTTGTAGTGTTCCCAACATTTACGAAAATTACTTTTAACGACCTGGCGGATTAAGGAACATCTCGTTAAAGAAAGATATACAGTCAGCATTTACGAAACGATTTTTATTGTTCTTTGATCTTCTCAAAGCTCAAGCGTTCTAAAAACTTTCAATGTAAAGTTATGATCATGTTAGGATCAGCCTTCCTACTCAATACGTTTTCATTTTGGAAACCAGATAATTCTTGAAACCCCAATTAACATATGAACTTCAAACCAAATATATCTACCAAGCAATTATTTTACTGACATTAGAATAATGACAGTACCAGATTATAAGAATGTTCTTGCTATTACCTAAATAAATTATATTTTTTCCTAAATAAATCATTATTATTATTACTACTTTTATTATTATTATTATTATTATTTTTATTATTGTTATTATTATTATTATTATTATTATTATTATTATTATTATTATTATTATTATTATCATTCTTTTATACTACAGTCTTTTTTTGAGCTTCTTATTTTATATCTAATATTAAGCATGAATGGAGACGCATGGTACTTTACTTAGATTATGGAGACGCATGGTGCTTTATTTAGTCTATTTTTATGGTACTTTCTACAATTTTTTTAAATGTGTTTTTACATTTCTTGTAAATTGATGTTGAAGAAAAGTCTTTTTCTTCGTATTCGTGTGCATTAAAAATAAAATCTGTACACAATTTCTCAATAAATACTTTTAAAAGTTGAGGAAATGAAAAGGTGGATGTTTCCCATTAATTTACATGCCTAAATCATGAACATTGTTGTAATGCATCGTCTCCAACAAATCGCACAACAACAAAACGTCTCTATATGCGAGCAAGGGTTAACGTAACGCGTGCCGAATCTATATGGTTAAGTTAATTGAACCCATCAATCACGCGCCACCGAACGTACCGAAAAACCAATCATCTGACCAGGCGTTTCGAAAGATTTTCACCACCAAGAGTGGGCGAATTAATTCGATTGCTGATTGAAAATGATTGTGAGAAAAGTTCGATATCATCGGTACAGTGCGCGGCGCGAGAAACTGTTTGCCTTTCGAGCGGCGAAGGCAAACAGACGAGGGTACAAACACAAAAAACCACAGCAACAACGACAGACACGAAGAGCGAACAACCAAACCAAACCAAAAAAAATATCAAACGATCCATGCAGCCGGTTGCTTAATCTCTGATCTGCCGATACGATCCAACAATACGTACCGGCCGGTCCACTTGAGCGATAATTAATAATTTTTGCACACCAACCCATTCGGGCCCGGTGGCTCCACCCCATTAAGAACCGGACGTGCCATCCTGCCAACACTTGCAAAACCCGCAGCTTTACCGCTGTTGCAGCTTCATGGCCACGCGCAACGGTGCCGGTGCAATTGTTTCGCGCTAGCTTTTGCTAATTCACCCACCCGGATGCGCTTGGTGCCGAGGTTCGGGCGTGAATCGGCGTGAATCGATCCATCAAACCGGTTATTGAACGGTGGGTACCGGACCGTTGTCACCTCGCCGGTGACAATCGGTGCCCTTTCGCCTCGTGGATACACTTAATTAAATTCGGTTCTGCTCATTTCACTCACTTTCCGGGTCAGTGGGGGGGGGTGTTTTTTTTTGTGCACGCGTTTTGCATCTGTCCCGGGGCACATATCTGTCGGTGGAGGATCGTTTTTTGACAAGCGCTTGATTATTGATTTACTTCCACCCCTTGCTCGGATAATTCATCGTATATTATTTCGACACATTCAGCTACCGCGTGGGTTTTGTATTACGAGCAAACAGCTGACGTATGCATCTGAAGGACAACGTAGATGAATTTCCAATTACAGAAGTGCAATAATTTATTTTACAATAGTTTAAAGCACGAGCCAACAATAGTAAGAACAATCATAACAACTGTTCAGAATTCATGTGATTGAAATTATTCCGCATTCGTTTAAAAATGGTCCATTCAGACCGGGCTATCTTGCAGCAGTGAGTCGTTGAGTTGATAAATGATAAAATACATCTCACCATGCAAAACCACAACTACCTTTGCTCGCTTATACATTCTCCAACCCCGACTGCCTGCTGGTGATGTGAATGACTTGTACTGGAAACTAGAAACCCCCGTACCCCGGAAGAATCCCGGTAGTTCCGGTGGCGGCATGGTTGGAAATGGTTGGCACTGTCATTGTCATCCCGATCGAGGGCAAATACAACGAGCCAGCGCGGGACAGAGCGTGCTCGCAAAACACCGGCATTCCCTTGCCGTGACATCTCAAGTGAAGTGAGAATAATTTAAATTGGAAAATAAAAATAGAATAGGAAAATTTTTCAAACTCGTCCCGTCGACGAGTTGCGTACGGTTTTTCGTACAGCATCTTCCCGGGCGCTTTGCTGCACCGAGATTCACCATTTCCTTGCCATCGGCTCACGGACACGATGGAACGGTATCGCGATTGGCTGATTTGCTTTTGGTCTGATCGGTTTTCGTGGGGAGGCAGCCATTGAGCGGCCATTGTGCAGGACGCTCGGTGTGCATTTCACTTTGTGCCGCTAGTCTCCATGGATCGGAGGGCAGGTTTTGCCGTATTCTTCACCGAGGGAATCACTCGTACCGTCAGTTTCAGCGCGCTTAGGAAGAAGGCTTTTTAATTATGCTTCAAGAATGTGTTGCTGCCGTACCGTGGCAGTGCCGTGTCCATCTCGAGGAGGGTGGGCAATCACGTTCCGTACAGTTCGGATAGTTCGTAATTGATCGGAACCGTTCTACCAGGGCTTATACCGAGTTCAGATAACTAGTCTGTTTTAGTTGATTGATGTTTCCTTCGGTGTGATGTTCGATGTGTTGCGCGTGGTGCGGAAGCAAATTGATCCGGCCGCGTACAACATGAAGGTCACAAATTGAACTAACATCCCGACTTCTGTCCAACAGCTTCCGGCTAGTGTCAAACTTCATCCGGACACTTTAAAGGTAGCAAAAAATCTCTCCATCTAACAAAGATCAGCACCCGACGTTTGGTTCTGATTGGGAAAGTGCGACCGGAAGCAAAAACTACACTCGACCGATTCCCTTGAAACAAACACAACTCCGGCGGAGGACAGAGAAAAAAAAACCCAGCACACTCACACACAAAATAAACAATGACATGTGCCAAACAGGGCTGTGCTTACACATACGAAACGATGAAATGGTAGATAAAAAACTTAGAAATAATTGAAATCTATTGCCGCCCAGTTAAACCTAGGATTGAGGCAACGTGTTAGCCTTACTACAAGGCCAGTTTTGGAAGGCCATTACTACCAGTCACGCTTTTTTGAGAAGCATACAAACTGTCAAAAACAAAGAATAGCAAAAAAAAAACACACAAAATGCATGACTATTTTCGACAAGAAAAATATTGATTTTTTGACGTATTTGTTTGAAAGTTTGTAAAACTATCGTAGAAGTCTTTCTTATCCAATCGATGATTATAAAACCAATCGATATTTCAAATTTGGTTCCAAAACTGGCCTCACTGTTATCAAACCAAAAAGCTACAAAGACATTGCTTGATGAATTGCATACTTTTAGGCGTTTTTTATTTATTTTCTGCCATTTTCGCTTTTCTGCTTTAATTTTCTGCAATTTTCTGCATTTTATGTTTTTCAATGTTGTGACAGTACATATTCACTGTTTTTCCGTTGGTTATTATGGTAAAATTAAAAATAATTAAAAAGAAGAAATTTCTATAATCCATTAAACGTTTAATTTACAATATGAGTGACCTACGAAAATATGATAAGTATTTTTAGCTAACGCATTATTTTTAAGGAACGTAATTGATTTACAATTACAATTAATTGAATTAGTAACAGACCGTTTAAGCTGTGGTTCGTGCTGCGTATTCACTCTGCCACAATTTTTACGCCCAAATCTATGCAACAGACATCACCAGCACGTAATAAGCGCTTTCTAATCTTTCTGCCGAAAGATGTCTATTGACACACGAAGAGCAGATGGGTGAATACTGTCAAGCACTGCTTGGCTTTGCTTTACGCCGACCTCGATGACAGCTCTCTACATTCCACTCACTAAACCACAGCTCACTTCATTGCTCACCTTTTGCACCCACTTCACCGCCCGCTAACACTTCACCATCGGAAGTAATCACGCGGAATCGTTAAAGCAAACAGAACAAATTGTCAACCCACCCCAAAAGTCATCCACCAGCAATGGAAACCTGTCGCAATTCGTGGCCCACCTCATCACCACTTCCTCAGCATTGCTAAAGCACTCACGCTGGGGAGTGAGTGCATAAAATGTGCCCATAAATCTTCATGAAACTCGACACCACTGACCGCTTCTCGGCTGTTCTCTGGCAAACGCCTGTGAAGAACGCGCTAGTGAGGGTAAAAGGCGCATTTTGGATGCGGTTTTGGCGACGCGCAATATGCCGTCTGTGTACAGTGAGACAAACACACACACACACACATATATATAAACACTGGGTTACTTGATGTGGTTCCCATTTTCCAGCTGGTGTGCGATGTGTACATACACATGCATAATTTTTTTTTAATACAGTAAATCGGAATAGTGGTTGTAAAACGGTTCAACACACAGTGCGAGATCGTGCAGCGTTTAGGGAAGTGATGACGTGAACAGGGAAAGCAGGTTTTTTGTTGGCAACACAAGAGAAGAAGGGGATAATGTTGAGGAAGGGGGGGGGGGGGAAGGAACTCAACAGCATTTTATTGCTGACACTTTACAGCACTTAAAATATTTTTAATCAAAATAAAACGATCCTATAAATTATCAATGTACGCAAAGTGTGTGGCTAGCCATGGCAGGATGGATGGAAAAATGGTAAAGTCCTGTACCGCGTGAAGAACGGGCTGGTAAGCGTTACGAGGACGGCATTGAAGCGAGATATATATAAAAAACAGCAAAAACAAACAAAAAGTTTGTAAAAAAAATCGAAAAATCCCAACAAAAGCCTCCCGTAAACAAATGGCAACATCCGTTTTGCGCTAGAATTTGCAAAATTTGCCCGATACAACTGCGCTGCTGTTGGCGTGCTGATAGCTGAAAGTCAGATCACTATTCCATTTTGTTTTTGTTTTTTTTGTGTAATATTGCACCGTTTTCTAACTCTTCTTCTCTTATTTCGGCCAACCCGGACAGGGCCGAACGGCAAAACTGCTATCGTCACCAAAAAAAAAGGCGACTCGTCCATAAACCCGAACTGGACCAACAGCTGCCCCCTCGGACGTCTGCCGGGAGGTGCGGGAGCAGGGGCGTTAGAACCGCTGAACATTGTCCGTCGGAACATTCCGGTACTCTGGGCCGTGGGGAGCAAGACACCAAAAAAAAAAAACAGGTCACGGCATACCGATGGGGCTTGCATTTGTCACTTCCTTCCCGGTGGGAGACGGCAGGACGTTCGTTACGCCCGGAATGTTTGTACGGGTTACGGGCCGATGCGATCGTTGCTGCAAGTCATCCGTTTCATTACCATAATCATTGGTCGTTTCGGGCAGCGAAGCGCAACGAAAACCCCCCTGCGTTGCAGCAAGGGCGGTGGTTCCATCGCAAGGCAACAGGCAGGCGAATGCGTAAAACGGCTGACGAGTGTCCTTCACCAGTGCATTCCGGCATGGACCGGCATGACAAACTGCTGGGAAAATGTTTTGTGTTCCGCGCTGGAATGACTGTGTGTGTGTGTGTTTAAATTGCTTTCATCAAGCCATCGATCAACAAATGGGACAGAGAGATGTAAGCCGCTAGATGGTTAACTTGCCAGTGACTGGAAGTGATGCCCAAGGATAAGTTGCAGTGATGATGCAGTACATCAAATAGACTGTCCTGATAGTGCAGCACTATTAGATATTAAAAATATAGACTTTGCAGCGTTTTTTATCAACATTTGCTGTTTAGTCATCTTACGTGTACATTTTGTCGAAGATTTTTCACGATTATTTAAAAAACTCGGCTATTTCTTGACAAATTTGACAAAAAATACATAAACACTTTTGATTAATTTTTCTAAAATTGCTTGACTATTTGTATGGATGGGCAGCATGAATATTCCAAGATACGACTGACTCGCCTCATTTCACACATCATAAACACCAAAATCATATCACTTTCTAATAAAATTGCATACCTTTAGGGGCTGCCCATTAAATATAGCACCGAAAAGAAATACTATGTTCTGTTACAAGTAGTAACGACTTGGTCGTTTTAATCTTGCTCGGGTGTCGCAAAACAAAACTCTCTCCAAGATGCTAAACCACCTCACCGCTTTTTCCTCTGCCAGCAATGTTTTTTTTGTGTCGAATTTTAAACGCCTGAAAGGCTGCAAAAATATGATTTTTTGAAAGCTTTAACGCAAAGTACTCATTTTTAAGATCTTCTACCGAGCGGGACGATAAAATCAAGTGAAAGAGGAAAAGCAAGAAGACAAGAAAAATAAGCACACACACACATACATAAACCAACAGCCCCTCCTAATGGTGCAAATAGTGGTGTGTGACGGAAACCGCAACGCTCCAATATGAGAAAACATTATCCGCTAAAATACATACCAAAAAACCACTCATTCAACAATGCTTTACCACACCACCACAATGCCACAGGACCAGTGGCATTGCCCAGTGACAAACGCGGTGTGTGGGTGCCGGGGCCGCTTTGGTTTAGCCCCATTTTCTTTTATTCATTTTAGTAACACACACATACACATGGAGTACACCAAAAACCACACGCGAGCGATTCGCTTCAAATCGAAACTGGAGTGAACATTTTTACTGAAATGTGCGCTATCCTCATATGTGTTCGCCTTCTTCGCTTGGATCGGTCGAATCGATCAAACGTTCCGTTTCGTGAATCACCGTTGCAGGTGGAGGCGTTGTCGGTGAGATTTTATTTATTTGTTCAGCGTGTTTTCCTTCCATGCTCGATTGATGCGCTTGATTTGGTGGGGTGATGTGGCTTTAAGGCGGGTGTTTTGGTCTGTATTTTTGTTTTGTTTTGTTTTGTTTTTTTTTTACTTTCTGATTGATAAATTGCTTGGCCTTGTTTTATTGTGTCTATTTTGTTTCTCTTTCTCTTTTGTTTTTTTCTGGGAACAAAAGGATATATTGCAATGCTTTCATTAATCCTCTTAAAGCTTCAAATCAGCTATCATATGCATATCACATGCAATATTGCTATTGACAATTAATAAACAACCTGATTTCTCACGCAGTCTCAAATTGTCTCTGTCCAAATAAAACCCCCACTTGGGGGAGGGGAAGCAAATATAATCCAAACAGCGAATGGCATACTGGCAGAAATTTACACGTTTGACGCTGAGGTACTACTTGTACCCCCACTCGGCAAAGGCTCAACAACGAGGGCTCTCGACAGACGAGTGACTCTTGCAGCAAACTGTGAGGCAGTTCTTTATTTTTTGTTCTTCGTGACAGTTTTAAGAGCACCATATGGTGTGCGTTGAAAGCAGTAAATTATAATGCCACCATCAAGTGTGGCGATAATGACCACAAAATGAGAACATAATAAGGTAACAGGGTAGCTTTATACAATATATTTTAACTCACAAAATAAAAGGAACTATTTTGAATGATAAAATAACACGTTAAGCTTATTGCAATGATGCCAAACACGTGTAACAAAACCTTTTTATGAGTTTAAGCCGAGAACAAGGCGAAAAAACGATTACACCAAATCTAACGCGTCTCGCTATATGCACGATCGTGCTTCAAGCACGATTAAAGCTATCGCTTTCTAGAGGGCATTTTAACACTCCACACCATAATGAAGTGTAAACGTTCAACGCCAAATCAAGCAAAACTACCGTACCTCTGCCCGATTCCAATCGCGCAAGTAATTGTAAATAATTTTACAACCATTTTACCTATACACGTGCCGGGCTGCCGTATCGCGAAACCGTATGCGAAACATCGCAGCCTCCCGGGGTTGCTTTCTTTGCGAACAGGCACAAAAGACAAAAAAATGCAAAACCACTCCAAAAGCTACACAAGTCGCGAGCGCACGGTTTTTGTTCGCTGCCCTTGTTGTTCACCAATTCCTGCCAGGCTGTAATCCGTGAATGGCAATTTTTATCTACCCCCAACGATTGCTTTTTGTTGGGGTTTGCGTTTGCTTTCTTTTCTGCCCGAGCAAAGAAACATGAGCCGCGGAACGCGCAGAGTTCGGGGAGGGTAAAGTGTATACAAACAGCATAAAGAAAGCAAACTCGCCCACAAGAGTGTATACACCGTTGCGGGAGCGGCACGAAAAGCGAAAAAGCAACAAAAAAAAAACCCGAGGAAAAGTCACCGTGGTGCTGCAACGGTTCGGCACGTTATGGCACCCACGGGACGGCACGTCGGATGGCCCAATCGAGAAGGAATGGAATAATAACAGGCTAACCTGCAGTTGGCGTGCCCTGTGCAGTTGGTGTGGGTAAAGCGAGCTTGTTATTCATGCCGGTACGAGTCGAGCGTAGTACACGGATGCGGAACCGCTTATAATGGCTTATGCTGCCGAGTCGTTGCTGCAATTTGCCATTGAAACCATTTGGCACAAGAGGAAGAAAAGCACGATGGGAAAGGGGTGAACCACGGTGGAACAAGGGGGCAAGGGGCGGAAAAACAGAGGGTAGAAAGCCAAGGCTAGACTGCATCCTAAAGCCTTCAAGTGAGCAGTGGCTGCGATGTTGCTATTTATTTATTTTTTTTTTTTTGTACGATTCCACCACTATTCACTGTGTTTGTTGTGCTGCAGAAACGATTTAATGGGTAGGATGAAAATAAAACAATCTCAAAAGGAAGTTGGGAAGAAAGACGCGCTCTGAAAACGCGCGCGAGAAGAGATGATGAAGGCAAGAAGCGAAACAACAACAACAACAACAACAATGGGGGAATAAAATCGAGAAAGAAAGGCCGACAGCTCGATGAATGGTTAGCGCAAAAGGGGAAAAAAGGAGGGAAAAAAAACCAAAGAAACCATCAACCCGGAAGCATCCAGTAAGTCGGCAAGCTTCCCTTCATCGTTCTTCATCTTTTTCAAGGGTTCGCTTGTTAAAATGGCGCCCGGTAGTGGGCGCGCGCGGGTGCATTTGGGAGTTGGCCCTCTATCCTCCCCATTTCCCCAAACCCCTCACAATTCCTCTAAAGTAAGGGAACTTACGATAACAATAAACAGACACTCGCCCTTCATCGGTGCGCTTTTGTGTTGTTTTGTTGCTTTTTTTCTTTTCGTGCGATAGCCATTTAGATGCACTTAACCTCACTTTCGCAGTTTGGAGCGGATGGAGTGAAGCAGGATTGAAATGGGCGCAAAATTATGAGGTGTAGAATGGTGGTCACCTAAGATGGCGAGGATGGGTAGAAGGACCATGTTTATTTATTTAAAAAAAACGCGTTTTGTGCAGTATAACTTCCATTTACAGTTGTCCATTTGTGCATCCAAGTGTGTATTTGTTTGTGTTACATATTATTAAATGTTTCTGGCAGCACTGCCCTACAATATCGGCCAGAATGCAAATTACGTATTATATATTGTTCTGGCAGCACTGTACGACAATAACTGTCAAAACGCAAAATTGCAAGAATAGGAAGCGTCAGTTAGAAATTTGGAGGGAACAGCAAGAGCAGATATCTGAGTAACTGTGTAATATTAATAAAGAACGATATTAATTGGTGTATTTGTTTGTGTTACATATTATTAAATGTTTCTGGCAGCACTGCCCCACAATATCGGCCAGAATGCAAGTTACGTATTATATATGGTTCTGGCAGCACTGTACGACAATAACTGTCAAAACGCAAAATTGCAAGAATAGGAAGCGTCAGTCAGAAATTTGGAGAAAAACAGCAAGAGCAGATATCGGAGTAACTGTGTATTATTAATAAAGAACGATATTAATTGGTGTATTTGTTTGTGTTACATATTATTAAATGTTTCTGGCAGCACTGCCCTACAATATCGGCCAGAATGCAAATTACGTATTATATATTGTTCTGGCAGCACTGTACGACAATAACTGTCAAAACGCAAAATTGCAAGAATAGGAAGCGTCAGTCAGAAATTTGGAGGGAACAGCAAGAGTAGATATCGGAGTAACTGTGTAATATTAATAAAGAACGATATTAACAAATACAACAGTTTGGTTAAATGGTGTTAAATGGCGTTTTAGATGCAAAGATGGCGCCTTTCGGTGTTTCTCTCAACAGAATCTTCATAAACACTGTCCTGACAACACGAAAAAAGCCCTTTGAAAAAGACAAAATGGTGAATTCCTCTCTTTTTCCACTACCATCGAAAAAAATCAAACCTGAAAAGCAATTCGTTAAACATTCGCATGTAATGCCTACATGCTCCATGCCTACAAATCAATAGAGCAATGTATGCAAAAGTCATCATAATCGCCTAACGCACGGCACCGGCAAGTGAAAGGGGGAACCAATTTGACCGCTGCCGCTGATTGTGGCATGTAAAACAATAATCCCAACCGCAAAGCACACCAATAACGCCTTCCGGACTCTTCCGGGTAAGGATAAAAATAACATCGAGCTTCGATTGAAAAAATTAAAAAAACCAACTTTGGAACCATCGTACGGATGCACCGAAGCTTGGCAGACAATCCGCAGGAACATATTTATTGGTACCGAAGCGAGACACCAAACCCCTTGTGGTTTTCCCGTTTTTTGAACCACAGTGGGCCAACGAAACAAAAAAAAAACTCCCTCGCATAAAGGGATCCTGCATGGAAGACAAAGTTAATTTCTGAATCTTTACCACGCAACCCACCGGTACCGCAGCGTGTAAACGAGGGCGACTGGAGGGCTTTCATTAACTCCTCGTCCTCTTTGTAAGTCCTCCGTCCTGTAGTCCTACTCCCACCCCTCCCTTACTTCCCAACGCGCTTTGCTAAATCGGTTGCGATTGTCAATGAAATTGCGCAGAAATGAACGGAAAGCCCTTCCGAAAGAACGGGTACGGTTTTTCGGACCGGTGTACGGTAGCACGGTCGGGTGTGTCCTATTAAAAGCGGATTATTTACTGGACCCTTCCCGAGCAGGGTTGCCATGTGGCCACGTTTCGGGCACGAGGCTATCCATGCACCAGCGGTAGATCCAGCCGGGCGCATTTCGTTGCACCGCCAAAACAAAACCGACCCATGAAAAGGGGAGGCCCGGGACGGGTGTGTGCCGCAACATAAGAGGGGCGGCGGTATCGATGGGGAGACGGTGTGTAGTGTGACCATTTCCGGGTTCATGGTTCACGAGCAAAAACCATCCTTCCCGGGACGGCATGGAGCATATTTATCGGACTGCTGGAATGGCGGAACGCTTGACGCAGTTCACCAGCGGTTATGAGCATTTACTGGATTAATATTGAGTTTCAAAAGATTATAGCTGTAACGGGGAATGGTTCCGCACGGTGTGTAAGCCCCAAAGTTGGAAGCATTAGCTTTTACGAGTCTCCGAGAACAGTTCATGCCGTTTTTTTTTTTGTGATGACAATTTTTATGAAAACGAAATTATGTTTCACGTGAAATTATTCTACCAAACAGGGGTGGAATGGTGTAAAATACCAGTGAAATAGAAATTCATACCGATCTTCATGTTGAGTTTGTAGAAACGACATTGTTACACCAACTAAACTACGTTCGAATCTCAACAAAACTTCAATAAGTTCTCATTAATCCGTTAATAGACTGTAAATAGGCACTTGAAAAGTTTTCTTTTAATGCTACTCACCTACTCAACACATCTTTTCCAATCTTGCATACTCTTACATTGTCGCAACCACATCAGGCTAATGTAACCAACAACACAAACGCGCGCGCAAACACACACACAAGCGTATTCTTACGGTGCAATTTTCCATCCCCATCCCCAGGTGGCCATTGCTAATGTGAAAGCTTCCGCAACTGTCTCTGGCGAGGCCCCGGTTAAGGCTGTCGTATCGAGAATTGGTACGCCTGCAGGCAGAAACAACAGCATTGCAAATGAATTAATTATTCAAATGGCGAAATAAACCAATCCTACCGTAATGCAAATCAGCGACTGTTACTGTTTGCAGCATTGTGCAAACAAAAATGCAGAACTTTTTAACTTTTTTCGGATTGTTATTTTTGTGTAAGTTATTTTAATAGTCCTGGAGATGTCTAAATGACTATTACATCTTGAATGATCTGGATTTAGGTGTAAAAGTTGTTTCAAATAT
Organism: Anopheles moucheti; assembly: GCF_943734755.1. Lineage (NCBI taxonomy): Eukaryota > Metazoa > Arthropoda > Insecta > Diptera > Culicidae > Anopheles > Anopheles moucheti. The sequence goes on from NC_069142.1 coordinate 11,314,957, forward strand.
AATTGTACAATTATATAAATGAATAACCCTAAACCCTTACGAAGGCTACAATTATTGTAAAATTGTAATTCAAATTAAAAGTCTGTTAATAAGTCAGTTAACAATAAGACAACAATAAAATAACAAAAATTAACAATAAGACAATAATGTCACTGCACCGTTTCAAGCGAGTCTGCATGTGGATTGCATACATTCAGGCAAAATATACGACGCCTAAAGTTATGCAATCAAGAAAAAAAGGCGCTTGCTGCATTAGAGAGAAATATCTTTTCAACAGCGAAAACATAGATAAATGATAAATAAACTTAATGCAAAATTTTAAGAAACATGTAAACAAATCCAACCTTTTTGTCTACAATTCTACACAAAACAACTACAAGTTGGAAATTGCTAACAAAAAATGACCATAAATACCTTTCAGTAAGTGACGTTTGAAGGGAACGTTTTCGTGGTGTTGAAAGGGCGTCGAAGAAAAGTTTACACCGTCAGACCAGAGATCTCCCACTCGGAAGTCCCTTTTTAGCTGGAAGTGGTTGGTTTTCTTTCCTTTTTCGCACCTTTGCCGTTTTTTTATCTCCTCAACCGGGGTATTGCATTCATGCGGCTTGTTTGTCCACGAAGCATATGCAGACGTTTGCCTGTTTCACCTTTACTGCGCTGTTTGATTAAGGGTCGTTACGCTTACGGGTAAGGTGATAAAAATATTACCTTACACCCTACCTTCGGGGCTGACCCGGTGATAGCAAAACCCTCTCCGGTGCAACGAAATATAAAAAAAGGCAGCTGCTGACTTGATCTTTCTACACGAGCTGTGTGTATGTGTGGGGAGCGGGGTAGGGAAAACACACACCAGACATGGCGGGAAAATCCGACACCGGATACCACTGGGAGGGTGGACCACATACACACTTTTCCCATGCTCCCACCGTTTGTGAGAAAATGTAGCCTGACAAATCTGGACACGCTTCTTCCTTCTTCACAGAAAATAGCGAGGTAAAGAGAGAGTGAGAGATATATATAGTGGGTGAGAATGAGTGGAAAACTGAGAAGAAAAAAAATGGTAAACCCAAACGGATGGACCCCACACCGATAAGGTGTTGGACACGGTGGAAAGATCCGGAAAGCTGTTAGGAGCTTATTAAATTTTAAAGCTTTTATTCCCCTATCGCACTTCTCTTCCAGCCAGCACCGGATGGCGGGACGGTACGGTAAGCTGACATTTTGGGCTACTTGAATACGGATGGCATTACAACACATCGTTTTTTTTTGTGGTAAAGAAGACGCAAGGGAGGTGGTGAAGGTGAAGATGAACAGGAGATGATAAGCTTGTATCATAACACGAATACCCGCCGGAGGGTAGAGGAGTTTTTTATACGCCGGTGCACTTTAGTGTTGGAAGATGTAGTGCGTATTTTCTAATTAAATTTTTTCGTGTTTAAAAGATGTTTCAGATTAGATGAATTGAGGGAGGCTGGGTTTTTACTAGAGGGGAATAAAGAGAGCTGTATCTTGTTTGCAATTAATGATCATAATGGATTTTTTTAGTGCCTAAAATGATCTCGAAGAATTGACAGTGTCGTCGGATATTCCGAACTGCAGATATCTTCCCCTGTCCATCACCTATATGAAACTGCTGCAGCTCAAATTTCATCAAAAGCAGCAACGAACTTAAAATACAACCTCTCTCAACGTCAACCCTTACATTTCTTAGCACGGTTCTGACGATCCTTACATGTCTAAAATAAAAAAAAACAAATAGTTGAGATAGTTTTAAACACAATTTCAGCGGGACATTCTCCAAACTAGATGAAACAAAACATATCACTTTCTTTTCTAAACTCCCAACCTAATGGCAGTGTCACACATCCGTAGCAAAAGTACGTGGCATATCTTTGCCCCATTCGATCAATTTGACCGTGCACATGGGTTGGCAAAACTTTTCATCCGCGCTGGATGGTTCAGACGTCTGGAATGCTTCCAGTGACCGTGTGTAACCTGTACATGGCACAAAAGTGACCCTTGTCCAAATCGTTGCATTCCGGCAGCCAGTAGCTAACAACTCGCTTGTCACGTGCTGGAAGTGCTAGAATTCTTCACTCGACTCGGAAGGAATTCTCATGAAGTGGCAGAGTTTACTTTAGCTTTCTTTGACCCGGGTCCACACCAACGGTTTCTTCCCCGTTTCCAACCAGTCCGGGAATAGAGCGGTAGTAATCACGAGATAAACATCGAAGAGATACTTTTATTTTTGGAGTATCCATTTGGGACGTGGGGGTTTTTTTCTGTGCTTTGCTTCATCTGCTGGGAGCTGTAGGAAAAAAATGGGATTTTACCGTGGCAGAGTTAAAACAGTTGAGTCGCTCGCTCCCGGAAATACCCTACAATAAGCGTAAGTAGTCGAAAGTGCAGAAATTCCTGCAGATGAGGAGCATGAACTAGTTTTCAACCCTCGCGCCCCACGAACATCCAAAACGGCGCTGTCTCGGTCCGAAGCTGCCTGGATGGCGGGGTTGAATGGGAAATAAAAGACCTGAAATTGCGATAGACTGTATTCTTGTGCTTCAATGCTAGCCTGAAACTGCCACCGTGACTTTCACAAGGCAGCCTGGTGAGTAGGGAACTGTCCGGATAATCCAGCTGTCATCATCTGCCGTTTCTAGTTCGTATTTGCCCCATTCCGCTTCCCACTCCGCCCATCGTTGAAGGCATCTGCCAGAAGATGGAGCTGATAAAATATTCACCAGCTTAGAGCGTCAAGCGTCGCTCCAGCTTTTACCCTTTGCTAGCTGCCCTTTCCGATGGCGATTTCAACAGCAGCAGCACACACAAAAAAAAATCCCATACAGATTCGTCATGGCAGCGGCAAGAGTGAAAAGGGGGAAGTTGGGTGGAGTTGTGATGGAATGGGTGGGAGGGGGAGCAAATTATTCGGAAATATTTCCGTTGGCCAGGGACGGGAAAGGTGAAAAGATTTTTGAAACATTTCCCCGACGGCGAACAGTACGCCGCAGCCAGCTACCGAATGCTACCATGAATAGTTGACACGAGTTTTGTGGTTTTGTTTGAGGTACAACTACGACCGCCTGCCAGCGCACAAACCGACCTGCTTGGCTCTGTTTTCCACAATCGAGATACACACACAAACTCATCCGTTTTGTACCGGATCAAATTACGGGCAAATCTGTCGTGTTTGTGGGCAGCTACCTTCCCTCCCGGAGGCAGCATATTGCGGGCAAACTGTGTTCGAGTGGCTTCGTTGCATTCTGTTTAGCTTTGAATTGGGGATTGGGATCGACAAACAAAGGCAGCTTCGATTGTGCACCGGCGGGTAGATGGGTTTGGGTTTCTCATGATCACTACGTGACACCTCGAGCGACCGCAGGAATGTGGTTGAGTTAGTTGCATGCGGCAGCCCTTGAGTTTTTATTCCTTGCCGGCGGTGCGGAGAAGAATTGTTTAATGTTTGAAGACATGGTGTTTGGATGTTTGGAGTTTAAGTTACCGTGAAGTAATGACAGGATTTGTACGGCATTTCAAATGCCACATTTTTTTTAGGCAGAACAGCGTCAGCGCATGTAATCCTCTTTGTCCGGTGCATTACCGCCTACATATATGCAATTTTTTCGAAAAAAATTGTTGAATGGTTTAACAATGAAATAATGCGTCAAAATTAACAATATTCACACAAACATTGACAAAACGAACCCTTCCTATTTTAGCCTGTAGTGTGTATGGGAATCAAAACGCCTACATGTATGCAATTTTTTTTGGAAAATTTTTTCCAATGATTTAAAAATGAAATAAATCGTCAAAATTAACAATAGTTGCACAAACATTGACAAAACATACCCTGTCTATTTATGCCTATGGTGTATATGGGATTCAAAACGCCGTAAGGTATGCAAATGCTATTTTGCAACCGACTGTAATAGTCTCCGGCATCCTGAACACTACATCAAACACATATTGCATACCTTTCAGCGTGTGAATTATGAATAAAGATGAATGAAAGATTGATCTACACTTCCGCTAAACAAATATCGAATCCTGTGCAATAAACGCTTTAATCAATTCTAATTACTAACAACCATAACATTAAGTATATCCTCACCCTCCATCGGAACATGCTCGCTTGGATTTTGAAGCATCCAAATAATAGTTTAACCAAAGTTTCCATTTCGCACCCTTAACCGTGCGGTCGGTCCCACCCCACCCAACCCACTGTGCTGCCCAACATTGCAGTATTTATTCTCCATTTACGCTACCACCATCCGTTCGCTCTATGGTGGTGCAAAACGAGCTACTTCCCAACAGTTTGACAAACTCGCGCATGCACTGATAATAATTGATGACATAAAAACGGTGCATTTCCACTTTATTAAAACAACATAATTACGAGCATTACCGTTGTCTCTGTTTCCGTTGGCTGAATGTTCTATCCTCCTGTGTTTTCCACGCTCTGCCCTACCCAAGCATCCGGGGAAGTATCTCTGGGTTGAAGGTGTCCATATGGATGTGACATTCAAAGCGACCGGTACAGGTGCTTTCTAGCCTTCAGTTTTTAACCGCCTCGTTTACAAACTCCCGCACCGGATGTGGGTGGTAGGGTTACCGGAGGGCGGGAGGGGCATAATCGTCGCCTTGTGGCACGATCGCGATACGGGTCGTGCATGCTGAACTGTCAATAGCAGCCGGCCCCAGAAAAGCAGTAATTAATTGCCCAATCGCTTGCCCCGGACGTAATCGCCCGGCTACGGTTTGGCGTGGTTTTTGGATTTCCGCACTTTGCTTTTTTGCTTTTTTGCTGCCCCATTTTGGGGTGTTGTATGTGTGTTGTTTTTGTTGTTTTCGTCATTGCTGGTTGTTTTAATTTTCAATATATAAGCCACCAGCAGTGCATCTGTTACGCGCGTTGCAGTTATTTTTTTCCCCTCCGACAGCTGTGGACGTGTCGAGCGCGGTGGAATCCCCCTGGCGTGGATGCCTTATTGTGAGCATTTGTGTTTGTTTTTTTGTCGAGCATATATGCTCACTGTAGCAGAATCTGATTACCAAACCAAAAAAAGAACACAGATGCATTGTAACTTATTGAATTGTATTATGACAACTAGTATCACGATATACAGCCATTTCATTCCTTAATTAATAAAAAGTTAAAAAATCACTTACTATTTTTGTTATTTACCTCCAGCAAAAAGATTTGGACAGAAACCAACCAGATCTTGCGGTGGGCTCAAAAAATTACTAAATGAGCCTACCAATGCCTACTGCTAGACATCTCGCCATATATTTCAGAGCCTTAAATGAGTTTCTACTATTCTCAATGCCTACTGAGAAGTTTTACTTTCAAAGCATACTGAGATGAATCTTCAACGCCTTCAATGCTAAGATTTTGTTGTGCTACTTCCAACGCCAACACCTACTGAGATGAATAAAATACCCCAGTAAGCGTTGAAAATAGTTAAAATCTATCTCAGTAGGCATTAGAAAAATCAAACATCTCAGTATACAATATAAATTGGAAGAGATGAGATGAGATGTTTCATTCTTCCAATGCCTACTGAGATGCTTTACATTTCAGAGCCTTAACTGAGTTTGTACTATTTTCAAAGCCTACTGAGGTGTTTTACTTTGAAAGCATACTAAGATGAATCTTCAACGCTGAGGCTTTTTTGTAGTACTTTCAATGCCTACTTAGATGAATAAAACATCTCAAGAGGCTTTGAAAAAGTACAGATTCATCTCGGTAGGCATTAGAAGAATGAAACACCTCAGTAGACATTGAAAATAAAATATCTCAGTAGGCGTTGTCAAAGTAAAAAATCATCGCAGTAGGCATTGGAAGAATTAAACATCTCAAGAGGCGTTGAAAATAGTTAAAGTTCATCGCTGGTCATGTCATGAAAATAACACCGAACAACCTAGTGCGGAAAGTCTTCTTAGGTAGTCTAGATGAATCAAGGAGTCGTTCTAAGCCCATATTGAGATGGAGTGATGGCGCCACCTAATTCGATCGGAAGGACAGTCAAGAAAATAATATTTTGCGACCATTCTATCAACTTCCTAATAATATCTTCAACTTTCCGTTTTAAGACAGTTTTAGCGTTGGAGTAACTCTTTACCATGCTGTGAGCAATATAGTACAAGAGAGATAGAATGCGAAAAAACACATGTACAGCGAGCTGTCTGTCACATGCTGACAATGTCAAAACGACCAAAAACTCGTGCAAAACTGTTCCAATATTCCGTTCTCCAGGCTGTCAGACTGCACAGCCGGCTAGGGGGAGAGGAATGAAAGTTTTGCACTAAAAGAAAATGCCAAAAAAAGGCCAACAAAGTACGTCCTGCGACAGATCTTAAATATCTCAGGAAATATCTTTCGGGGCCAGGCGAGGTCGGGAAATCGATTGCGGGGTAGGAGTAGGAGGGTGGACTGTAATGGATAATGAAGGCAACCCCGAAGGGAAAGTGTACGAAATCATGACATTTTCAACTGTGGCCAAACTACCGTCGCAATCATCGGTGTCGTTCCCGTTGACGACATCGTAGTTGTCAAGATCGTTTCCGTTACGAGCTTTCTTTCTCATATTTATTTTTTGTGTACTTTTTTTCTATTCGAGTGTGTCGTTCCGTCAGTTTCGGTTTGAGTGTCCATTCGATGCTCCAAACTAGTTGGCTAGCAGTTGAAACAGCTTGCAAGCAGCAGGAACGAAAAAAATAAAACTTCACCCCAAGTATGCCACAAAACATCCACGCAACAATGGCGGAATGGAAAATGGAAGCAAGAAGAAAAAGAAAAACCGGGAGCTCCGTGAACATAACTACCCATCGCTGCTGTGGGACGCGATCCGGGACAACATGTTGCATATTACATTACAATTTCCGAAACACTTTCCCGTTCCCATCATCAGCGAGGTTTTCGGACGAACCCGGAGACTTAAGACGCCCGTGCTTGTAGTAGGAGAAAGTTTTTTGATAAATTTCCGGTTTGATTCCGCTTAGTGGATGGCACTTGGCGCTTCTTCCCCGGCACGAACCTGCCCAATCCGTGAGCGGCACGGACCGTGATGACTTTTATTTATTTACACATATTTCGCTGCTGCAGCTGTACCGTGCCGGACCGTGGGCTAATGTGAATCTATCTTCCTTCTCTCCCTTTCTCGCTCAAGCACATGTGTGCATCGGATGTGTTTCGATCATTTCCAATTTCTTGGGGTCGTCCGAAAGTTGCCAGAATGTTGTCCACGATGAGGTGAAAATTACACCCCAACATGTGTTGCTCGGATGGGAAAATGTGTGAGGGGTTTTTTTTTTGGCCCCAAGATATGATGAGTTTACACGTTCCAGCACGTGTGCAGTGTAACGTGGTTCAATATTGAAAGTTTTCGGGAGTTTGCTCCAATTAGGATGAGTTGGCTGTTTTGTTTTCTTGAATGTCTTCTTTCTGCCTTGCTACAAATCTTTCCATTCGAGATGTTGCTGGATGGCTCACTAACATTCTTATTTTTCTCTATTCATTTTCTTTGCAGTCTTTGCCACACTTGAGATGGTCTTTAGCAGGTCCGCATCGGTCTGGTACCAGCGTACGCGGACATACTCGTAGAATCGTCTGAAACGGCCACGGAGAAACAGAGCACAAAACCAAAAAAAAATACATCCATCCGTACCATCCGTAACCCGGCACACCAGAAGGAAACCGGGCCCGCCATCCGTTAGCATCCGCGTAGAGCTCGTTGCACGGCCGAGCAAAGACGCTACGCTGGCCCACACTCCACCGGCCGGGGCAGTGCAGCGGGGCAAGGATGCACCGGTTGCCGCCCGGAGTAAGATGACGGCAGCACCGGAGGGTTTGCGCCCGCGTCACAAACGAACCCAACGCCAGATGGCGCGCGGTGGCAACTGCGGGTGGCAACGATTGTCGACCGGAAGGAGAAACCTTCGGCATGCGGGGGGCGGCCGGAGTGGTGCCGTGATGCGGGCGCTGGAGGTTTTGCCGTCCATCTTGGAACCGGTGAACGCACCACCGGTGGACAGCTGTAGCCATACTAGTTTTAATTATAAATTTTATCGTTACCAATACCTTCGACCTGTAGCTATTCTGTATATAGCGTTAGCGATAATTCTAGCAAACGGTAAGCTACGCCCGAAGCCACCAAGGGCATCCAATATATTGGTTACGAGTTTTAACACTTTTTCGACCTCATTTTGGACAATTGTATATAAGTGAACTTAAAAAGATTTTTCTTGTTACATTGATACTTTGGAGAAAAATCTTCTAGATGTAACCCCTTTAGATTGTTTACACTTACTTCATATTTTAAGTTCCTTCGGCAAAGAAGCTATTAAGAGCTCAAAGATATTAAGAACTCATTAGAGCATCTTCAGATATTCAGTTCCTCACTCTTTGATCTCACTAACTTAAAAATATATCTCTTTGATTTCGATGGTCTGAAGACCTCACTTTTGGAAAGAGCTCCAAGATATTTCCAATCCTGGATCCTCCAATATCTCCAGGAGTTTTGCTGCCACATTATTGTCATTATTTTATATTAATTTTGAGAAAAGTTCACTCAATTTGAAGTAGCATTTATAACATTAGTATCCGTTATGTACTTAAAAATGAGTCTCTATATAGCAGATATCTTGCTAACTTCAAGGATCTGCCAAAATCGTTATAAATGTTATGTACAATTTATTTTATTAGGGAAAAGTCCACACACTTTGAAGTAGAAATTGAAGTATCAATATCTTCGGTATGTTCAGTACCTTAAAAAAGGTCTCAGTGTAAAGAGCTAATTGTTATTTAGGACTTGCAAACAGATGTCTTTATAACTTCAAGAAACTGGCTGATAACAATACAACTCTGTAATAATACAACTAATTTCTGTTTTTTCCCCTTGTTCGTCGTCGGGATGTATTCCTCAAATCTACACTTGACAACTGCCATCTCTTCCTTTTCCCCCCCCCATGCCCAGTGTCAGCATTTGAGCCGGACTTTGTATATCCACTGGAGAACGTAACGGTCGCGAAAGGTACGTTAACGCAAAATTTGCAATGTTTTACTGTCGGTACATGGGCAGCCCGACCGTCGGTACATTTCGCATCTCGTCATCTATTGCAGGTCGTGACGCCACGTTCACCTGCGTGGTGAACAATCTCGGTGGTTATCGGGTGAGTGGGGAAGCAACACCGGCCCGGGTACGTATCCGATTCCGACGTGAAATATGGTATCGATTCTTCCATGATTTTGTGGTATTCTTTTCTGTTTCTTTACCACCCACTCGTCAAAAGAGCACATGCACACCACCGCCCAACCCTTCAACCTCCCGCTCCTGACGGAGTCTTACTTTCACGTTCGTTATTTTTTCCTTCCCCGTCATACGATCATTCCTTGTCATTCTCCTGCCAATTGTGTTTCTTTTTTCCTCCACAACACTATTTACCCATTTGCCGGCGAACTCTGACACTGCGCGGGTGTTTTCGCTTTGCGAAACAGGGCATTCGCACACGGGTACTGATCGCACGTCCGTTCGCGTATTGTACATTGGATGCACGTTTGTGCTGAAAATTTCCAGTGCCTGAGAAGAAATCAAACCATTAAAACCTGTCCTGTCAGCAACGTGCGAATCGCCAACGCGAGCAGCAGCAGCATCAGAGTACCGCCGTCCATCATCTTCCGATCAAGGCACGACACCCATTTCCGGGAGTATCCCCCAATCCACACCGTGCACTTTATGTTTCCATTTTCTTTACCGCGAGCGAGTAACCGTTTGAGCGTAATATCTAATATTCCCATGCACCGCATTTTAGTGGCGTAGCAGCGCACCAGAAACAGACCAAAGAGTTTTGTTCAAACACCAAAACTGCAACTGCACCGTAGTGTAAGCACCAGTTATGCACCACCCATCCACCCATCCATGCTCTTCCCCTACTACTACGTTTTCCCAGCTGAATTTTCCCTTAAGAAAACCTTTCTTACCGCGTTGGTGCTGGCATGTCAAGTGGCCGACAGTCACATCCATCTAGAAGCGTTCGTCACTGAAGACATTTACACAGACTGGAGTGACCTTCAAAGGATGGGTTTGACGAGGTCACAACGACGAAGCCAGCACTAACCCTTCCACCCACTTTCCAGCGCTCCTATTTCCCATTCAAACCCATCCGCCCGTCTTGTATTTTCAGCGTCCCTTCAGCACCAGCTCACAGCTTGCACACTCAGCCTCCAACCAAATGCAAAAAATATATATATATATTACATCTACCAGATCCAAAGAATTCCAAACTCAACCCGACCAGCACCAGCACTGCACCAAGTAATGATAGTATTTGCACCGAAACACATTCCACCCACCGGCAGCACCGGCCCACAAGCACTTGTGATAGTTACTTGCACCTTGCGTTTTATATTTTGCTCCCCACACCACCAATACTGTAACTTGCACCGTGCACCACATTTCCCGGCCCCATCAAAGCCCCTTTTTATGCAGGCGAAAAAGTAAAATTTCACCCCCTCGCTCTATATCAGCCACCCCCCACCCTCTATATCACTTACTGAAAAACCGTGTACCTTTTTTGCCATCGAATCGGAAGGATAAATGCTATATTTCATGGTTTCGTAGCACGTCCCCGAGACAATCCTTTCAAGGTGGATAGGCTCGGGGACGTTGGGATTCGTGTTATGCCAAGCAGTCGCAATTTTAGTTGCCATTTGTGTTCGCTTTCCGCACCTGCATGTCTGCTTGTAGCGCCATCAATGGTATTGCTTTTCGCACGTAGAAGGTTTTGAGTAACAACGCGAGAATAAAGCTGCATTAAAGCTACTAATTCTGTTGCTACTATTTACTTTTTCAATGCGGATTGCATATTTTATTTATTACCCAACTTTGTAGACCAAGGAGCTGTATAATAACATTACGCGCCTAACAGTATGCAATACGCATTACAAAGATACTCTTTTAAATCTTTGTCACTTTAATGCAGCTTATTCAGTGAAATCAGTCCCTTATATTAAACATTTAGGCAGTAACTAATCCCCCGTAGTGCGTCAACTCCATTACAAAATATTGGAAAATAAAAATTAGCATTGTAAGCCGAGCCGCCATAAAAAAAAACAAAACCTTGCTTCTTGTAGTAAAGTGTGCATGCCGCATGAACGCATGAACGCATGAACGTTAGGTTGTAGTTGAACGTTTGCTCTTCCTTCTGTGTTGTGTTTTGCACTATCACTCTGCACCGAATCGAATAATCAAACCCGTTGATACCAACATGCATACCAGCAGTGACCCATTGACCCGATAAACGATACGGAGTGTGTTACTTTGAAGGACGACTTACTGCACCGCATTAACACACATACACCCACACGAACAAACAAAAAAAAAGGAACGATCATGGGTCACTGCTGTGCTGCATGTCTAACCCGCTGCTCGCTGTACGACTGCACTGTTTGTCTGTATGAGAAGTACGAGTGTGTCGCCGTGTGCTTGAGGTCACATCTGTGAGAATGTGTTTGCGCGCGCGTTTGTGTGTGTTTGTACTTTATGTTTATGTTAACAGATATGCAACCGATTCGATTGCGTTGCCGTTGATTAATACAACCATTTTTTTTGCATACCCTTTTGCGCGGGGGACTGACGGTGTTCGGCGTCGTCATGCAGGTCGCCTGGATAAAGGCGGACGCGAAAGCGATCCTGGCGATACACGAGCACGTCATCACGAATAACGGTCGGTTGTCGGTGACGCACAACGACTACAACACCTGGACGCTGGTGATCCGGAACGTCAAAATGGAGGACCGGGGCGTCTACATGTGCCAGGTCAATACGGACCCGATGAAGATGCAGGTGAACAGCGGGAACCAAATGGGGGTTCAGTTCTACAGTCGAGTCTCCGAACTCCGCTTATTGCTTTTCTTTCAAATTCTCCCATTTTTTTTCCTTCGTTGGCGTGAGTAGACTGCCTTCCTTGAGGTGGTAATACCGCCGGACATCATCTACGAAGAAACGTCCGGTGATATGATGGTGCCCGAAGGTGGTTCGGCCAAGCTAATCTGCAAGGCGCGCGGCTATCCGAAGCCAAAGATCGTGTGGCGAAGGGAGGATGGACGTGAAATCATCGCCCGCAACGGCACGCACGGAAAGATGAAAGGTAAATTGGTGGATGTTGCAATTGGAGCAAACAAAACACAGCACCGAAATCACCATCCGTTCAGCACAGCAATGTTAATTTGTTAAGAACAAAAAACAAACGTCATCACATGCTTGACCCGTCCGACATGCATGCAACGTCATGCCGTTTTTTTTTTTTCTAAACCTCGACAATGATTGTAACACACACTCGCTCAATGGTCGTGTTTTTTTTTATTCTTCATCCCCGCAAACAGCAACGATAGTCGAAGGTGAGATGTTGTCACTGACGAAGGTGACACGTTCCGAGATGGGAGCGTACATGTGCATCGCCTCGAACGGCGTACCACCGTCCGTGAGCAAACGGCTCAAGCTGCAAGTACACTGTAAGTAGTGAACCACCGAAACCACTGCACCGCACTGCACTCACACGACGCACCCGGCTCGTGATCCGTAGCGGTGAAACAGAATATATCCTATCAGCAGTCAACACGGTTCAGCAAACTCTAACAGTTGAAAAACTATTTGCACAGCGGGGTTTTTTCGTGTTCGATGCGGACAAGATTAGTTTTAGTTGGTTCTTTCAAAAGCTAAATGGTTCTATCTGATAAACACATTTTCAAATCAATTCCACAAAGTTTGCTTCAAAAAGAACCTTGATGTTTAGGTGCGACACCAATTAACATGAAAACACATAATAGATCGAATTTCCATTTGAAAATTCGTGGAAAAACGGAATGAAAGTGACACAATTCTGTGATGGATATTGTCCGGGGATGATAAATAGATCAATCACAACAAAATTGTACCAAAAACAATCACGGTGCAATGCGCGGTGATGACCAAACCACGACTAACGATAAAATTTTTGGTGGGACTGGAAGAAAATTTAGTATTGTGAGTTACTAGCTACTCTCGACAAAATTATACATATATTTTGTAAATTTATGTATTAAAGTGAACATTTTAATAGTTTTTTCTATTTTTATACATATATTTAATACTTAATTAAAAACTAATTACAATTAATTAAAATTATTAAAAAAGGAATGAGGAATGCATTAAATATGAGTCAATGAAATAAAGCAAATAGAAATGCTTAACCCTTATGAATTATTAAGCATCTTCACCCACAAGCGGACCATTTAAAGTTGTCAATTAAGCAGAAACATCCAGAATTTATGGGATTTAGAATGCAAAAACTTTAAAGATGTAGAAGATGTTTTAATAAAACCCACATTTGAAATAAGCCTTAGACGTACGAAGATCACGAAGAGCTATTCAGTTTCTTCAACAGGAACTCTTTTGAGAGTTGATTAGGAGTTCGTCCGGAGTACTCCCAACTACAAAGCCGATGTAATGTAGATTTGTGCATAACATCACTCTCAAGCGGATACGAATAATAACGTGCAAGAATTTTGACCGTTTTACTCTTTACATCTTCCACCGTGCAGTTCTGGAACTCAGTTGACACCGGTTGTATTGCCGATCCCCTACGGCCATTCGTACACGAATTCGTACGGCTTCTGCTGTAGCCTTGCTGCACTATAAAAAAAGGGGTACGAAAATAAACTACTTCCAACAGCCGCAGCAAGATGCAGTACCAGGAGTCGAATCACACATTCCGGTCTCGTCCGAGCTATCAGTTTCATTCAGCGACCATTAAAATCCCTCGAGTACGGTACCTTGGTTCCGTCTGGTTCCGTCCCACCCGAATGCGACCGATGACGATGAGTACGATGACGATGCTTCTCCGGTCGGTCGTTTTGCTCGTAACCTATGAAACGGCGAAAATCCCCGACACCAGACTAGCCCGTGTCCGATTCAAGATACTGGCGCGTACTGTCCTTCCGGTACGCATACACTGATGTCATGGTTTTGTCATCACATCCGGGAGCCACGCTAGTGTGCGACCGGAACGTCATGGACTAAATTTCAATTTAATTCAATTCTTACATCTGATCCCTAGCTGTATGTGTGTTTTATGTGTGTATGTGTGTGTGTCGGGTTCAATGATACTCGACCCTTGATCTGCATCAACTGTACTCCGTACTGTCTCTTCATTTTCCCAACCCATTACGGAGCCAGTGCGAAACGCCAAAAAGGAGCTGTTTTTCGTCTTTGTGCTTCTTCTCATCATCACTATCGGTTTTTCGGGGTGCGAACCTGGCTACCGTTTACCCAGTACCAATGTACGAGCTGACAATTACCATACAAATGTTAGTCATGTTATTAAAAATACCGTAACCCTCTCAGACAGCACCGACAGCGTCGAACAATCTCGGGCCTTTGTCACTCCGATCGTTTGGAGGCCACCGAAAATTCGACACCCGATTCGACCATTCCAGCCCCAAAAACCGGAAAGTTTATGGTTCATAATACGCTTTTTTCGGGGAGGTCCTACGCATCCTACCAGGTGGTGTGGGAACGGTCGTAAAATAAAAAAGGGAACAAATTTTAAACCCTCGTGCACGGCCACCCTCTATACCGCTCGTACACTTTCCCTAAGCCGGTCCCCTGCACGATCATTACATTTATTGTTTGTTTCCACCGCGTACGGTGCGGAAGATGTTGTGGGTATTGCCATTTTACCTAGCGCTACCATTTGGCTGAGGTTAATTTGCTGCCCTGCGCTCCAAATCCCGGGCAGCAATCGAAGCAGTTAAGCATCGGACTGCATTGACCGTACCGGTTGGAGGGTAGCACCGAATGGATTCACACGCACCGGAGTGCAGTCTGTACGGTGTAAGTAACACCAAGAAGGCCCGACGTTGTACAGTGTATTCCCATTCCACAGTGCCATTGTAAACCTAAATTAACATCCTGTGACTGAAGACTCCCACCACTGCAAACATCCCGGAAAACTAGTGCACGAGGTTTCTAGGGAAGCGGGAGCGTGTTTAGACTAATCGCTCGTAGCTGTTCAGCACGCCACTGCGTTGAAACGCTACCATGTTCGTGCGTTTCACTCTCACCGGGGCGGAGAAAAGAAGTGCGAACGTTCAAGGACGCCCCCGGCACGGATTGAAACTTTTCCCATGCAGCACTACGTTTCACGACGGCTCTCTGTGTGTGTGTGTCTGTGTGCTATGGGTTTTGTTTGATGTGGTGAATGTTTTTGTGTGCCGTAGAATATTGTTTGATAATTATTATTAATTTTAATGCTCCCCTTCACCGGTGACGGCGGTGCGGTGGGACAGGCTAAATGTGTCGTCTGCTAATCGTCGACGTGCCGCTTTCAAGCGAA
Source organism: Anopheles moucheti (assembly GCF_943734755.1). Lineage (NCBI taxonomy): Eukaryota > Metazoa > Arthropoda > Insecta > Diptera > Culicidae > Anopheles > Anopheles moucheti. The sequence continues at coordinate 11,330,329 of NC_069142.1, forward strand.
TGGGAAGTAACGACCACCGGGGGTTTCGGGAAGGGTACGAATTTTCCGGAAGGGTGTGCGGGTGTGTGTGTGTGTAAAGTGTGCCCCATAAAACACTCCAGGAACAGGTGTAAATTAAACACGTCCCGGTAGGAAGCATGTGCTGGTGGCGTTTATGATTTCTGTCCCACAGCTGCCGAGGTAGCCCAACTGGGAACGATAGGGGGGAGGGGGTGCTTACAGGAAGGGGTAGATTGTGGGTTTTCTGCAACGTGGCAATGAAAATGTTGCTTGTGAAATGAAATATCGAACACCCTTTGCGAAACGTGTACGGGGTTGTAAAAATGGTCCAGATTGTGCAGATTGAAATTTTGTAATTATTCTACAGCAAGCATTCGATAACGGCGTGCATGCGGAACACGGATCGCTACAATCGCTTCACGGAAGGAAGACAATATATTGAAAGATTTTTCTTCCATTCAGTGTGAAAAACATTTAAATAAAAAAAAACACAGTGTTTTAACCATCAACCATTCATTGCGTAACGCTTGTAGAACAGAGATATTATGGATGCGTTACGATGCGTTACCTATAGAAGATATATATTTATAAATAGATGATTCTGACCTTTTTTGAGGGATAGGGAACACCATCATAACATGTCAAGACCCAAGGAACTAAAAAGTGAAGGATTGGCTTAAGTTCCACAATTTTTTAAAGATCTCCTTATATAAAATCCCACCGCAAAATATTATTTCAGATGCGATCGACATAACCTCAAATAGAACATCCACTCCAATAATTTAGCGTTATATAGATTAAGATATACTGTCAGTATGTTAAGGAAATCCAAAAACAACTTGTTCAACTTTTCTTTTAAGGTTCATTGTGTTTTCATAATTTCTAAAATTTTGCCAAAAGTCCATAATTTCTTAAAACCTCAGATCCAATTGACACACAGTTTCCGTCAAAAATTCCTAACCAAGTTCCTTATAGTGGATGCTATAAAAAAAACTATCAAAGAAAATTGCAAGTCAGTTAATTACTTATTAATTATTAATTACTGAATTACGAGAAAATTTTGACGGACATTGACAAAATACTAATTTTAATTGACCTGTCCTATGATGACGTTTTAGTCAACACGTTTTTTGAATAAAATTTAAAATTGTGTGATTTAAACAGGATTTTGTTAAATGACAATTTCCAATAAATTTGTTTTAACTTTCAATAAAACAGCTTGAACTATTCAACTCACCTCTGCTTTAATGGAGTGTACGATAGTAGCAGAAATAGTTACAAAATCCTATATATCTTTGGAATATTATACATCCAAACTTTTTCGTAAAACTTTCAACTATACTGCAATATTTTTTTACTTTCATATTTTCTTTCCATCTCTCCCCTTTGCAGTCCATCCACTGATCCAGGTGCCAAACCAACTCGTCGGTGCTCCACTCGGCACGGATGTCACGCTTATCTGCAACGTGGAGGCATCACCGAAAGCCATCAACTACTGGCAGCGTGAAAATGGTAAGTGTGCCATCCACGGACAGTCACAATCTTTATATCGCGGCATCGATAAGCATCCGTCAAGCGTGTTGTGTGATGGACGACCACGCGCAACGTCAAACCCCATTTCGCGACGATGCGTTAATTAATCTTCACTAATGCCGAAACCGCCGCCCACGAGCCATCGGATTCCAACAGCAAAGCAAAACCCGAATCCCTTTCCGTACAGATAAATCCGCCCCAAATGGGCGACACCATTGCAAAAGGGACATCGTAGTAGCCCCAAAGTTCACCGAATCGGCACAAACAACGATGCAAACAAACGGCTTCACCCATGGGAAGGAAAATTCGGAAGGGTTTTCGCCTGCATTTCGCTACCACTTTTTGCATACAATAAATGCAGCTTTAGAAGTGCAAAGTGTGTGTGTGTGTGTGTGTGCGTGGGTGGGCAATTTTTGTTTTTGGTTTTGCAAGAACACTAGTGACCCTCTCCCTTCCCCTCAATAAACAAACAAACAAACAAAAAAAGTGCTCCACGCCACGTTGCGCTGACGTACGCACGATGGGGAGCGTTTAATTTATTGAAAATTAATTTTCGCACAGCACACAAAACCCGTCTGGCCGTTTTCATTTTGCCTTTCCCTTTTTTTGTTGTAGTACTCCTTCCCAAAACACACACCCAGACACAACCTTTGCTCGAAAAAAGGGGTGCTCCCATGCCACCCCCTCGCCCACAGTGGAAGCAAATATTGGGAATCGTTTATAACCAGCTGTTGATTACTTGGCAAGCGATAGATAGTGGTGCATGGGTGTGTAAGTAGGCCGGTTGGTGGGTTTCGTACGTTAAAAAGTACAGATAAAACAAGGCTTCCCATTTTCTATCCACCCACTACCTCGTTAACCACCCCCCACACCCCTTCCCACAACAACTCCTGCAACTCTTCCCTTATAAAGCTAAAACTAGGGGTGGAAAAGAAAGAATTCTATTTCCCGTGTATTCCACCCCCCCCCAGAGCGCAATTCTGTTGCGCTTTTCACAGATGATAGTGAGGAGGGGGAGGAGGGGAGAGGGGGAAGGGGAGCATACAAACGCACACACAGCCATTGCGATTCGCGTCATCGGCGTATGGTCATTTAAAACGCAATTTCGACTATCATCTCATGCTCGGCACGCTGCATCCCTTAAACTCCCATTAAATTGCAACCTCCCCCCCCCCCCCTCCCCCCCCCCCCCCATAATGTCCCCTTCCCCTCAAAAACTCTTGCCACTATTGTGTTGCATCACATAAACGGTACCGTTTAACGTGACCGGACGTTGTGCATTACACACGCGACCTGCAATATATCCAGTGGACCCACCCGCCCCGGCTGGCTTTCCCGGCTGGCAAGCTTTTTATGCATTGTGTGGCTCTTCAAACCCTTGTTGCATATCCGCATCACAACATGCGTCGTCCGGAATGCCGTGGATTGTTGGGATGGCGTGCCGAAACCTGGCGAACGTGACGGTCCGCGTAGCGCTGGATAATGCTGCGGCACGCAAACCTCGAGAATCAACCAGAAGCGAACGGAAAATTGAAGGAGGAATGCAAACGGGGGCAAGCGTGCATGTATTTTGCATTATCTGTTCAAATTGTAATTATTTATTCAATGTTATGAATGTAAATAAGTTAAATTACTTGTTAATCATAAAATACACGCACGTGCCTACGGTTTTTGCTCCGGTGCGTCCCAACCGGTGCGCGGTTTGGTGGAACAGGGAGCACTTTTATGTTGTTGCCGGCAAATCATATCTCGCCCAGCTACCCATCGTGCAGCGACAGGCTACTAGGCACTACACTGCTACAGGCATGGGTTCCCGCTGCTTGGCAAAGCAAAGAGCGAGAAATTCACAAATTTGTTGCCAGGCTGTTTGGTTGGTTAGGCATGTTTAACGCAAACCACTGCAGCACATCATCTCTTACCGCCCAACCCACAACACACCACACACGCACGGCAGGTGCAGCTAAAGTCAAGCCACTATCAGTTAGTAGCAGCGCTTCCTCGCCAGGTGGCGCTAACCGTACCGCACAGCACATTGGTACCGCCGACTGTGCAACTCCCGGAACACCGGATGGGAACATGCTGAAAGATGATTATTTATTTTGTTTAATGAAATAAATATTGCAGGCACGGTCACCCATACCGCCCACCGCAAGAACCTCGGTGGGCTCGAAGTCACAGCGCTTTGTTCCACCATCAACATTAAAACACATTTATCTAAATCCTGGCGCACAGTATGTGCTGTCTGTCCTCTTGTGTGTTCGTGTTGAAGTGTTTAACCACACCTCTCCCACCCTTCCACTTCTCCGTTCTTCGCACCAACTCACAAATACATTTGTTTTGCGGAACGGAACGTCAAATTTGGCAACACTGTTTGATAAGCGACCGTTCAAAAGGGCACAACCCAATGAAGTCTGACGATTTCTAGAAAACTAACCACTCTACTCCGAATCGGTACACTAATCACCTATTGGCGCACTGTTTATCTTCACCGTTGTATCGCTGTTGCCTACTTGCAGGCGAAATGATCATCTCCAACGAGCGGTATCTGATGAACGAGAACGAAAGCTCCATGTACGCGGTCCAGATGACGCTGGTTATACGCAAGCTGCACAAATCGGACATGGGCGGGTATAAGTGCATTTCGAAGAACAGCATCGGCGATGCGGAGGGTACGATACGGCTGTACGGTAAGTACGAATAACCGATTCTCGAAATTATATATTATTTACGGTGGGCAATATAACATCGCTGGGGCAGGTTTTTTTTCTAAATTGGTTTCTCAATATGGTACACCTGAAGGTATGCAATACATACTGTAAATGGGCACTTATATCACTCTCAAGTGCCTTGAAAATATTATTGCATACTTTTAGGCGAATATTAATTGTAGGCGCATTTCTTTTTTTTTTTTTGTTAATTATAAATATTAATTTCACAAAAATCTTAAAATGTGACTTATTGGTCACTTTTGATCGGCAATAATTGACGTAAAATAATCGGTATAATCTATAGCTAAATCTCATCGCTCAACAACATTTCGCCCCAACCAAACGCAACAATACTCACACATTTATATTCTGTACGAGATTTGGAATTGCACTCGCACAATGGGACCACGGGGAGTTTGCCTTGCGTTTCGACAAGCAACACTTGGCCGCAAACTCGAACAGCCAAAGTGCTCTCCGGGGAAAATGCAGCGTAAAAGCAATTCTTTCAATTCATGAACGGGGATTGCAAACTCAAGGGTAAAGGAAAACCTCCCTACCACAACACAGACCCTTCGGCAGGAGGAATGGGGAGTAGGGTGAAAACGTGGAGGGAGGGAGGGGGGAGGGATTTGAGGGGTAGATACGACCAAGCACATTACAAATAACAAAATGAAGGAATGGAGATAAAAGAAGGAAAAAAAACCCGGTAGCCTCCACATATCCGACACCACCCACAGACACACCATGACGATGGAGATGATAATAATGATGATCGGATGACGATAGCAGTGACGCTTGATCCCGTGGGCTCGCACAAAAGGGGTGTGGAAGCTATAAAAAAAAACAGCGGAAAAAGCAACAAAAAGAAAAGCGATCTCACATGCTGCTTTCGGGGTAAAAGTGTAAACCCTAACCACACACCCCCTGGTCCCACCCGAGAGCAAAACATTCCACACCCACTGTTACGGGCTGTGGGCTGGTTCTGCTGTCTGCCCGCACATGTGGTTCGATGAAAAATGGAACATACCGTCTATTATCCGGGCGGGAATTCAGAAATGATTCGCTGTAGTTTCGGCCCTGCTGATACGGACCGGGTAAGACGTAAGACGTATGCGAGGCGCTGAAAGCAGCGCACACAACTTTCCTTCTCCTGCACCTTCGCTCCAAACCGACCTGTCGAGAACGGTCGAAACCCAGCCAGAATAACGACGAATCCCTCGTTGATCCTTGAGCAAATCGCAACAAACATACACGATGCTACCGACAGCGACGTACAAAAAAAAAACAGAGAAAAGAAAGCAAACATGAAAAACGGTATGCTCCCTGCCCTTCCCCATTCCCTGGGTGCTGGTGGTGCATACATAAAAATGAAACCAGCTGCCCATCCACCCCACATCCACGCGAGATGAGCTTCGTCTTTGCCGCTAAAGAATCACTCCGGTGGTACGATAAAGGTGTAAAGGAACGCTGTGAAAAAACCGGCAACCTCCAGCACCATGCTCTTGCATTCACCTTCGGCTTGCTGTTAGCTTGCTGCTATTTCTCTGCACATCCCACATCGCGAATCCTTCCATTGCATTGTGGCGGAGGAAGGTGGGATTTTCAGTGGCAGAAAAAGGGGTGGAATTTGTGTTAACAATACGTTCACCACTTTACGGTACGGTGAGGAAAAACAAAACAAAACAAAACAAAAAAAACGCAAAACCGCACGCACGACAGGGTGGAAAGGAAACCCACAACAAGCTACTTCAAGCGTGTAAGACGGAGATGTTGTCGATGTCCTTGCGTTTTCGGTTTCTCTCCCTTTCCTGCTGTCGGTCGATTTTCCCATGTTAACCCTTTAGATGACGGTGGACTTTAGATGTGGACTGTAATATGATTTAGTGAATCGAATCGATTTTTTGATAATTTTTTATTCTGTCAGATCACTTGTGAGAAAAAAAATCAAACGGATCAAAGGGAAAAAATATTTAACACCACCAATAATACATTGCATAGATTTAGGCGCACAAATTTTGCAAGAGTCAAATTTCTGTTAGACTTGGTGTGTTAAACTATAGACTAAACCTTTGTGTAATCTGCGCGCCGTTCTTATGATAATAATATAAAAATTAATTAAAACAATTAAATTTAACCATTAATTAAAGCAACTTCGATCAAGTCAAAAGCTCGAAATACTATAATTTTGCAAAAAAAAATACTTTAACAAATATTTTTAATTACATTTGTTTAGTCAACTTCATTAGTTGACACATAAAAAAGTATTTCATTGATGGCATAGATATCTTTTATTTGCAACTCAAAAAACGAAAAACAATATATACGCCTGCATGTATGCAATTTCACCAACCAAGCAGTAATAACGAAAAAGCGATGGGAGCACTTATTTCTAACATTCTCCACCGCAAGCAAAAAGCACATCGATGAATTTAAAACTAGAACAAACATTTTCACTTAAAATTGCTCAGCCAGCCTCATTAATTCACACATAAAAATATTGTATTGATGGAATAGATATTTTTTATTCGCAACTCAAAATCGATTTAGCACTAGCACAATGTATACGCCTACATATATGCAATTTTACCGACGCATTTTACCAAACAAGCAGTAATACCGGAAAAACGATGGGAATACACTTATTTCTAACATTCTCAACCATACGCAAAAAGCACATCGATGAATTTAAAACCAGAACAAATATTTTTACTAAATATTGTTCAGCCAGCCTCATTAATTCACACATAAAAATATGGTATTGATGCAATAGATATTTTTTATTTGCAACTCAAAAATCGGTTTAGCACTAGCACAACATATTCGCCTACATGTATGCAATTTCACCAAACAAGTAGTAATACCGAAAAAACGATGGGAGTACACTTATTTCTAAAATGCTCAACGCAAAAAGCACATCGAAGGGTTTAAAACCGTCTGTGACAATGCCGCTAAACCCGTACACAATCGGGAAAGTACTCCCATTCTGATCATCTTCGTGTGCCATTATCAACGGCCAACAGTAAAACGAGAGAACGAAAAGCAAAACACAAAAAAAAACATCAACACAACTGACCCACACCGCATACTAACATTCACTCGTACCAACCGGCACCATGGTGAACGCTTAAAATATTAAAAATCATTGCGCTTTCACCAGCGAACAATGCGCATCGGTTTCGCGGTTGGGATGAGTGTATGATTTCCATTTTGTTCGCCGTATGTGTGCACGCGCTCTGATAAGTCTACCATTTTCTTTTTTTTTTTGTTCGTGCGTCGGTGTGCTTAGGATCGGCACAGGTACTACACTTGTTGACAAATGGGTGCGGTTGTGCGCGCTTGGAATGGGTTCGCTAAACAAAAACAAACACGATGAAACGGTATAAAATGTATTATCACAAATGGAAACCCCGAGCGGCTATGGCAACATAATCGCCGCTTTTCCTTTCGATCCGCCCTGTGAGTGAGCAAGCACAAAATTGCGCACACCACTTTCATTGTGCAATTGGGGAACACTTTACATGGTTGTCATATTTTTATTCAGCGCATTCGTTTAATCGTCCGCTGTACCGGGCAGTACCGTGACCGGATTAGAAATGAGCGTCCTGTAATGTGGACGCTAAGCCAGGTGCACGAGCGTCTATCGGTTGTTCGGGCGAAAATATCGCACAGCGGACAGTTGGAACCGATGGTAGGATCAAGTTTTTAATCCTCCGCAAACAACCGTCCGGGGCGTTCCATGCAAGTGATTCGAACATATTCAAATCTGTCATTTTGCAGGGGAATATTTAGTTGTAAGTACACGCGCTGATGCTGAAGTTGTTCAAAATGCCGGAAGTTATTCCGTAGTGGTATTTCGAGATTTATCTCCCATGGATGATGATGGTTTGCATATTTTATTCTATGGGAATAACCTAACAATAGTAAAACACACACACAAATTAAATCGTTTTTCATGTGAATTTCTTTGTCTTTAAATTTACTCCCGGCAAACAAACCAGAAATGGAGCTGCAGAAGAAGACCAAATCAGCCCATCGTGTGAACAGCGTGGAGGACACCTCGGGCAACGATGTAAGTAGCAGCATTTCCTTCCTTTTTTTTCTTGTAACCACCTCTTAGCATGCAGTGCAACCGAACCCTTCCGTAGCCGATCAAACAAATGGGCAGCCATCTCATAATGAGCCGATTGGGTTTTTGTGGCTTGTGAGAAGTTGCTATGCACCACGGTAAACTTTAATTAATACCACCCTCGAAAAGAAACCCTTCGGTGTGGTGGTATAAGCGAAGGAAGCGGGTCGAGGTTCAATCGCTTGGCAAACGGACCTGTGCTCCATACTAATGAAGTTTTCCTGCTTGTGAATGAATCGAAAGCGTTCTAAAAGAAAGCGGGAGACGAAAAACGGTTTGCCATCCCTTGCGCAATTGCAAAACTTCCAATGCCGACCGCAAGTCCACAGACGCTTCGATAGGCTCATCTCTCTGTTTTTTTCTTCCTTCTTTTGTCTACCCCACCCCCCCCATCCCGGGCCAAGCAGGAAATCAACTCAACGCCCAACATCGACCAGTCCGAGGAGAGTAACAAAATACACAAAAATGGCCGTCTTTATAAGGGTTTGCAGGCGGGCGAACACGACCTAATTAGCTCCAACACCGGCGATGCCACCATCCGGAGTAGGTGGACGAGCTTGTGGCCCCTGATGCTCGGTGCGTTGACCATGCTAACGGTACGCTTCCGGTGTCACTGGTACACGCCACCCAGCGCGATTTGTTGAGCTAGTGGACGTTCCAGGTTACGTATGTACATCTAGTGGATCTACTAAAGTGAAGGTCACACAACATTGTCGGGTTACACCTGGCTTGTTAAGAGAAAAAAAAAATACCATCAATAATCAACACACTAGGCTGTTTGGGACGAAACGAGGTGGAAAAAGGCGCGAACTCGCGAAAGAATCCCTGAATGCTATCACCTAGCCACGCTTTAGCAGGGAACCTTCGACATCAGTCAGATAAGATATTATTGAGGTATTAAGCAGTTTTATTGTGTAGAATTCATACCGTTTGCCATTCCAATTTAACTGGTTTCACCAAGCGTATCGAAATACGATACTGCGCCGTAAAGTATGCAATTCTCGTCGCATTTCTCCTTGTTCGGCTTCATTTAAGCTGTGCGTTAGAATGTTTCTTTTTTAAGTGGCTAGAATTATAACAACCATGTAAAATTTCTTTTTTATAACAGTTTGTCTAAAAAACCCGCATTTTGATAACTAAGCATCCATAACACGAAAATTAAAACGTATACGCATTGTACAACAAGATCGGTCAAAGCTTCACGTTCACTATTTCTATCTGTCAAAAAACGATCCAGCGCACGATAGTGATAGCGAACGGTATGAATTCTGTACGGGAAAACCATGTAAAATAGTACGACTCCTATGAATTGGATTTACCAACAATTGATAGGAATGGGAAAAGCATCTACTACCATTAAGCTAAGCTAAAGGCGTATAGAGCTAACCAGGTATGATTGGGATGTGTGAATGTCTGACCGGATGTTGCCTCGAAACAAACGTGGACACGGACTGAGGTTTGGATTGGATAATGCCTATCTCGGTGTTGGGTTTTTGCTTAAACGTAAACACGATGCTGTACCACCACTTCAGCAACGGCATGTACGAGTGTGTCTGCAAGAGTGTTCGATGCTCTGTATGCGTGTGTTTCAGTAGCGTGTAGGCCGTTATGTCATTATAGGGGTTGTACAATTAAAACAAAAATAGCAAAACGAACGGTTAGATAAAAAGACGAAACAGTTGTCTTTTTTTCCGAATGAAACTAAAATAAAAGAAAACCCAAAGTACATTAAGCATATCTAAGAAATACGCAAAACCCGATGGAAGAAACCGCGATCTCTCCCAACGTTAAAATGAAAGTTAGTAAAATTGTGCACCAATAACACCGAACCGACTAGCGCTTCTTCCTGATTACCGGTATGTGTTAGATGCGGATGTCAGGATGCGGTTCGCTGGAAAATAGATGAGAGTGCAGTATGGAAAAACAAACACACACACATACACACACACATACACGCAACGGAGGAAACCAATTATGAAGATGAGACAAATGTGGTGCATATTGGGTGGATGTTTTTTTTTATTATTATTCTCGCTTCCTCACTCATTTTCCTACCAACCGTAAACGGTCGCATTCATCATGGCTTTGGTTTGGTTAATGGTGCACCACTAGCACATGACGCATGACGGCGAACCTTATCCTTGTTTTTTTTTTGTTTTTTGGTTCTTGTTGAAAGAGTAGAGGAAAAACCTTCGGTTCGGGATTTCCTAGTTTTACCGCGGCAATCTCGCTTCATTGTCACCGGATTGGACAGTCAGGCATGAACGCTGCACCGGCACACCGGCTAATGAGTCGAACAGAAAGGGAAAAAACCCGGGGAAATGTTTGTATGTTTCCTTTTTTTGCAAAGGCATGTAACGGTTGCCGTCATTAGCCGTAATGGAAATTATTTCCAGCGAGCCGACTATTCATTGTAATAATTGTTGCTGTATTTTTCACGCTTTTTCCCCATTCATGTGTGGGTGTGTGTATGTGTGTGTGTGCGTGTGTCTGGAAAGGTGCAACTACATCTGTTACATGATTCAGTTTCACGTTCCACAAGTCACATCAGCAGAGCTTCTGCAGTGAATGTGGTGGCAAAGGGCTTTTTAGCGATTAAAAACCAGCATGCCGAAGCTCAGTTGTCGGGGAAAAAAAACTAATCCATCTCTGATTGGAAGAAAAGTGCCAAAAACAAAAGCAAAAACCCGCATACCCTAACAGAGGGGCCCTGTAATTGTTTCAAGTCATTAAGGGCAGGGATAAAAGAAGGAAGATTTTTGTTTTGCCGAACTTTGCCGAAAAGCTCCACTGAATACACTAAAACGGTTGGTGTGAAATTGTTATTACGTGTAAAAATAAATACCGGAAGCAAAACGCTAGTAGGGCAGAACACAAATAGGCATCGAATGATAGCATAACTGCATACATTCAGGCGCCAAAAAACCGAAGGGAACGGATCAGGTCAGGAATGGAAGGCAATAATATGCTACAGGAAGAGGGAGGAAGGGGAGAGAATAGTTGGGCAGGGAAAGCGGCAAATACTAATTAAGCACCCATTCTGTCACGATAATAAGAGTAATGGTAACGCTAATGATTACGAATTGAAATTATTACACTATCAAACAAAAAAAAACACCCTCTACCAGTAACAATAATAAATGCATTATCCAGGTAAAAGCGATTCAATTTACCCACGAAACATGTCCGGTTGGAATCAAACAGCTAGCCATTGGAAGGTGCATGAAAGTTGAGGCTGTGCATTGAGCATGTGGCAGTTTTGTTATAGCAATGCCATAAAAGCGATGTTTTGTATGGGATTGCATAATGTTAGGCTACATTTTACTGTAACTCAACGCCGTCACGCCTACACGGACATGCAGGCTGGTTTACAAAATTATCTTTCAATGTTTATTTGCTACTTTTAAGTAATATTGTCACGATAATAATAGCTGTTCATCTCATCTCATGCATCTCTCACACCCCCTTCGGTATCTCACCGATTTCATTCTCCCCGTGCATCGCAAGATGCAGCGAACAAACACACAGAGAAAAACAAAAACAAAGCGAAAGAAATCAAAACACCGGTTCGGTCGGCGTGTGGGTAATAATAGTTTAAATTTGCTACCAACCAAGAAAAAAAAGTAAACCACAACAAAATATAAATAAAGCAAAACAAAACAATACAAAAGATATAACTCACCAGGCACCAAGGCAATCGATCAATCAATTTCGTTGATCTATTACATATATAAATAAGCATTCATATCTACGCATACAATCAGCCGCAAAACGAGCTCACGTAATGCATGGGAATGGCAAGATGGAGCGGGAGACTAGGACGGGGTTGCTATATTTGTTGTTTTATCGTTCGATATCTTACGTAAGCTGTTAGATTGCGGGACTTGAGCTCCGTCTGGATTGTGTGGCTGGATACGTTTGTGAGTGTGAGTGTGTCATGAGAGCGCGCGTGTGTGTGTGTGTATGTGAGCACAAAAAAATAAACACAAGTAAGAATGTTTCCCGAGGGAAATCAAAGGAAAAGAAAGTGAGAAGACAAACAGTTGTGGATGTGAAGAGTAGGTAAAAGAACATGCATAGTTTGTTACATATTTTAACTGGATAGTTTTAATCATTTTGTTGCCTTCAGAGCAAGACAAAAAAATCAACACTTTAGTTAAGCAAAGGAAGAAAGAGTAAAACAAAAATTAAAAAAAAAACAAACTAAATCACACAAACACATCATCAATAGCTTAGCAGGGTGATAATAATGATATATGGCTCTCCCATACACTCACAAGCATTTAATGGATGCCGTTTTTTTTTTGCATAAACACCATCGTGAAACATAAAACAAATACAGTGAAAGGGTGAAAACAGGACGACGTGGGCTGCATTGTAAAAAGCGACTGGAGAAACCCGTACCGGCATACATTCCTTCTCAGCACTGTAAAAATATGCAACTGCAACACGAACTTCAAACAAAAAAGTGTGGAACAATTGAAGGAATACAAAAATAATGCTAACGGAAATGAAAATCATACCAGCTTAATCATGAAGTAAAAAATAAAATATTAAATTAACGAGACAAAAAAAACACAACACAGAGGGTAAATGAATGTGGAGCGAAAGAAGAAAACAGTGACACAGTAATGTAACAGAGAAGAGAAGTCATAAATACTGGAGAAATAAAGTAATAAACATCAAAACAAAAATACAACATAAAAACAATGCGAAATCAAGATGCAAATATGAAGAAGTGAAGTAACTTAAAGTAAATACATAGAGTTACAAAAAAACAACAACAACAAAACTAAACAAAGCAAACACAAAAATCATACACAAGCCGAAGCGAATTGTGGTGATAGCGTCTGCGTTACATTCATTTTGTTTACCGCCCAGTGTGTGAAAAGCGCAAACACTGTGCGACCCATCATGCAGAACGATTTATGATGTAATCATAAAACAAAAAACCAGCAAAACAAAACTGAACATAACAAGCGATTGAACTAATGATGAGAAATACACGAATAATAAAAACTATAACCAATGTGTTTACTTTCATTCTCCTTCTTTTGCAAATTATTTTGAATACTTTTTTGTTGTCTAGCAGTTATCCTAATCGGGTTTATTGACTTGAGAATGATCACAATAAATTGTGAGTGTAGTTATATATTTATAAATAATTTATAGGAGTCCTATAATTTTATAGGACTTACCTTTCTTACCGTTTACAGTGGTAGGCAAAATAAAGTGTACACCTCATACGGACTTTTCTGCAGGCCCGTTCTGGACGAATAAAATCTCCAAGGTTTCTGTCAGTATGTTACTGTAGGAATCTATACGGCTGTAGGAATTCTTCTAATAAGATGTTCAACTTCTCTTGACAGAAAAAAAAACACTTCCCGATCATGCTGATCATGATTTTCCATCTCTATGCTACCTTAATATACTAAACACTAAACTTTCATTTTAAGTTTATACTGTTTTCCAACTCTCTATGGGCTTATTCGATTGAAAAATGCATCGTAGCCATTAACCGTTGAATTTAACCGGATTATCCTCCTATCTCTGTCCTTTCCTCTTAAAAATCGCATCTTCTTTAGATTGTTTTCCCTGTTTTCCCTGATTAAAAGATGAACATTGAAAATATCTGGTTGAAACTCACCAAAATATCATTTCAATTTAACAGGACTTTTCTATTCAACCGGACTTGATTTCTTCTCACAAATCTTGTCAACATTTCACTGCTGAGAGCTTCACGCTAACTGATATAGCGCAATTTAGCTGCATGAACTGTCAGTAAATGCAATACAGCAAGAAGTTTGTTGATGTGTTGTTGATACGGCAAACTTACACACTGCTCAACTGCCTGGTTAGTAGTGGACTTGTTCGACACCCAAAAAAAACGAAATAGAATCAATTACTTCCATCATATGACACATTTCAACTGTTGGAAAACCGAACGTTTTAGTACAATTTAGTACTGCGTACACTAATAGACTAGCCCTGTCTGGCTGGTGTACCGAGCTAGAAAAATTCATTCCACGATTCCGCGATGCATCGTAAGTGGAATCGCGTACCACACAGCACTTCCTGTCAGCGTTACTGGTGGTGCGATGTGCGAGCGATACAGCACGCCAAACACCTTCCTGACATCGCCTCGATCGGGCATGATGTCATGCCCGGCATGCCACTCCACCACCCGGTCCCGTAACATCACCCCACCCGGGAAAATGTTCCCACCGTTTTTATTATGCATGCAAGTAAGAGATACCGCCCGAGAGTTCGGTGAAACTTTTGACTGCTTTTGACATCTGCCCGACCCACGGTCCATTCCACGGTCGGTTTTGCGCTGCACCAGGCCACCAGGGGGAACGAATGATTTTTCTTTGTGACACTTTTTTTTTGTGTTCGCTTTACCCAACGGCACCGAACGGAACAAAACATAACAAAACAAACTAGACGCGACCGAAACGCCGCTCGCTGGGCGTACGAAAAAGGTTTTTGAAAATTTTAAATTATTTATATATTCACTTTTCCGTCATACTGCTGCAAGGATGCTCGGATTCCGTGCTCATAGCGATGTTGTGGCCTTTGCTGTACTATTTTTTGTCGCGTACTTCTCTTTTTTTTTATTTCGTTTTTGATGATCTCTCTCGGCGCTTCTTACATTTCGGCAGTTTCGCTGTTGTAAACTTTTCCACAGCACCGCTGTGTGGTGTGATTCGTGTTTGTGCGCCTGCATTTATGCAATTCATAACCGCTACATGTGTGCAACGATGGTAACAAATCGTGTAATCGCAGCGGGAAAGAACAATGCGCCTAAATGTATGCTGAGCTTGCAATGGAATAGATTATTAGGTTTGGATGCACGATACGCACGGTGGACAAATTAATGACCTCTTGTTAACTTTAACATATTATATTGGAGTATACGAACAATGATGACCAAAATCAAAGGCCCAAAAATTATAAAGTTCTAATGCATAACACGAATGTAATTTTGGCAATTCGCATATCAACTTTGCAATGCAGTCGTAGAAATTATAAAAGAAAATAAAGCGAACTAATACCGAAAGATGATTATTATCAATCAGACCGTCAGACTCATTTCAAGAGCACAAGGTAAGTGCATCACGTGTACAATGCATCGAGTAAGGGAATACTCTCCCTAATGTCTAACGATCTCCTGGATGGTCGACAGCTGCCATACTTTAGACATTAGACCAACCAAATCAAAATTAAGACACAGAAAATGAGGCGATGAGGTTTCTACAATGTTATTTCTATTTTATTATTGTACAATGCCAGCTTTTCACCATTTTATCAACCGCCATATGGGCTAAAGAGTGCAGTTTTCTCAAGGCATTTTCTCTTTTTCTTTTGCCTTATCCCGGGCATAATTGGTTGTGGTTGTGTGTTGTTTTCTTGTTGGGTTATTGATATTAAAGTTGGCGAAGATGAAGATGTCCTAGATGTCCTCTTGTTACATGTGCATCGACCATTTCTGTACTTCTTTATTTTAGCTTCTTGGAGCTTCTTTATTTTAACTTCATAGCATTTAGCTATGAAGGGAAATAAAGGACTATTGGGATGGGATTTTAAGGAGCTATCGCTGACGAAGCAGAAGAAAAATCATTCACATCGTAATAGACCCACACTTTCATCTCAGCCAGAAGGATTCTCTGTAGGTGTACTTTCTAAGAGGCATTACAATGAATTGAACACCTTTAGGCTCTCATCATCCCCTACATTCGAGGCTTTATTAACTCATTCACAATCAACGCTTACAGTACGTACTAATCTTCTGCATTATGTTCTCAGCTGCTTTGGGTAGAAAAAAAAAACCGATATCCGTATGGTGATGTTGCTGAAACAACTTACACCGAATCATTTGTTTTCCACCGAACCATTTTGCGATGAATGCGGAAGCTTATCAAACCATCCACTGCATCGGAATTCGATAAATCCATTAAATGCTTGCAACATCCGAGAGCCACGCATCATGAACACTTTCGAAATGGACAATGATTACCATCGGGACGTAGTGAATAATGCTCAGCGGCTTAAGTTACCCCCCAGAAAAAGGCACCTCATCTGTTGCGCTGCAAGACGATGGATGAGAAACGCCCAACGCTTCCGAACTAATCTTCACCGCACTGGCAAAACCCAAATAATCCCTTCCGTTCACTCCCATTCAATCTGAGCTTATTAACGCGTGAATCTTACGAGCTGCTCATATTAATCCGGTTTTATACGTTCGGTTCATAGACATGACCGGACCGATACTAACCAATTCAGAGCTCATTTTCATGTCCTTCCGAGGCATTACGGGTTCACATAGAATGGAAGCTAATGAAGAAAGCTTGCCCGTTACCGTGGCTGCAAAGTAGTGAGCAGTTTAATCAACTACTCATCCACTTGGCTGGAAATATCGAACGACAACCTCACTTTTCAAGACGTTGCTCAGACCATCTTGTAAATTATCTCTGCAGAGTGGCGTGGCGTAAGGCAAAGCAGCAAAGAATAACGATCCAATACACACACACAAACACTGCCAGCTATACCTCGCTTTATACAGCGCCAAATGGCAGCATTCCGATTCTTCGAAGACAGGCAATAAAGTTTCCCCTGTCGACAGGGAACCCGGCACGGAACGAGCCGAACAAATCTCATCCATCGCCCGTACGCTGGAATGTGTCTGGCGAAGCTATTGATGAAATTGATCGACTTCGGAATAGCTTCCAAGCGCTGGGATCCTGTGATCCCTACAAGCAGGGCGACATTCCCGCATTTGCCATCCATCCATGGGCGGTTGTGTTTGGCAGTTGAGAGAATATTCCTCCTCAAGTGCTTCTTTTTTTTCCTGAGCGTGTAGTTACATTTAAACTAACTTTAACCCCGCCGGGGTTTTTCCTTCCCCATCGGTGATGCGCGCGGCACCGGATGCCACATTCCACGTCAATATTATTTCAATAAACAAAACGCGCACAAAGCGTGAAAAGAAAATGATCCTCTTACGCGGCCCATCCACCAAACCATGCACGGGAAGGATGGATGTGTACGGTGCCGAGGACATGGTATGGTACCGATGGTGGGAGTTAAACATTGCGAAACGATGTATCGTTCCGCTTCGTTGCAACATTCCAATGGGGAGCAGGCAATGTATGTGTCTGTGTCTGTGTGTGTGTGTCTCGATTCCTTTTAGGGTGGGTGGGCTGGAAGCGTAATTTCATTACATGTCGACCGATCGCATTACGAACGGTGTCGTCCCTGCGATCTGACTTCGATGGCAGAAAACCGAGAATGTGTTCATTGGGTACGACGAAAACAAAAATCATCACTACCGAGAAATTTGTAAGCTTTTAAACGAGACAAAGTAAAACAAACGTTTACAGATTATTTTAAAAATAAAGCAAAAATCAAACCAGATGTGAATACGATACTGCTGAAGATTATTGCATAACATAAGCCGGTTTGCTCATGTTAGACATTGCAAGCGTAAATAATTCTCAATTTAAATTATTATGACGCCTTGAGTTATGCAATTCGATGTATTAAAATCGCAATCGCAATTAAACAGCCTGAAGTTATGCAATCCACAGTTCACATAATAATTTATCACAGTTCGGACCATAGACATGGATTCCAAAAGATTCTTCAATTATAGCTTGACATAAAATTCATAAAAATAGTATATTAATGTGGGTAAGATACCTAGTAATTTTATATTTCAAGCATCAATTGACTTCTTTAGATTTATTTTAGAAATCATTATTTATTTGAAATTTAATATTTAAATATTAAATAAGGCCACTTACTAAATTCCAATTTTCCAACTTTTATCGTTAAAAGCGTGATTTCAGTTAAATATTATTAGTATAACACAATGTTATATTTTATATTAGATAATTAAATATTATAATATTAAACTTCTACGTATGAATTAAAAATTATTAATTACGTCTTTTATCAAGTGTTTTTCATTCCAATACCACTCCACTCATTATAGTTCGTACAGTTTTCGCCCTTCATAAGCCGCACTTTCGACCATCGGGTTAATGTGTTAGTCTGCAGCAGTCTTGGTGCGGTGATAGTGTGAACGGAACCAAACTAAAGCCGACACACCAGACGCCGTGTTGCCGAAAAACTGACAGGTGGCAGCAGAGCACTGTCCTTGCAGACAAAACACCAACCTCTAAGACGGTTCGACATTGTGCTATCGGTTCGCATAAGGCGCCGGGAGCCCGTT
Source organism: Anopheles moucheti (assembly GCF_943734755.1). NCBI lineage: Eukaryota > Metazoa > Arthropoda > Insecta > Diptera > Culicidae > Anopheles > Anopheles moucheti. The sequence continues at coordinate 11,348,930 of NC_069142.1, forward strand.
AAGCGGATCACCGGCGTCCGGTTCGGGAAAAGGGGAACCCAAGCCCACCCGAGTGCGCGGTGTATCACTCTCATCAACCCGCACATTGCCATCCGATGAGCGCAAGAAGCAAAAGGGATGGGACCGCTTCCAGGTTCCTTACTCCCGCAAGCATTCCAGCACCGCCTGGAGGCTTAGGACACAAAAATTTTCATTTACTATTTACAATTTAATTTCACCGTCTGCCGAAAGCGTAATGTGCTTTCCGTACTCAGGGCCAACCCGGCGAAGGTTCTTCACGCTTTCGCAGCGAAACCCCGTGTGCACCGTCGTGTCTCTCGCGTCCCAGCATTGACTATGCCGCCAAACGGTAGCGGAAACGAAGCCCGTTTTTGCTTTGTTTACCCCTCCCCTATTTTGGTTTGCTAGAGTTGGAGTTGGAGAAGCCCACAGTTTTCTTCTGTAGCACCACACATTTTATGTGCCCTGGCGGGTGAGAGTCAATTGATTTTCGTACGCCGGGATTAAATTGAGCAGCAGCACAACCAATTTGTATCGTTGCGCCACGTTAGACGATGGAATGTCAGCAATTGTCAGCAGATACTGGGCGCTACCTACCCGCTCGAACGGAAGCGTTATATCCTGATGTACAAGTAAGTGTTGTAAATGATGGCTTCCGCTCGCTTTTAACGCTATTCTACTATTTTTTCATCTTCATTAGTGTTAGGAGTTATTTTCTAATAATTGCATTTGCCTGCCGTCGGTAAGATCTTATTTTCATATTTTCGGTCGTTTCTATTTTTGATAGATACAAGAACCCTAAAAACCTTCAACAACTCTCAACGAGCTCCAAACACAAAAAGAGCTTGGTGGCACCACAGGAGTCAGGCGGTTTTCATGCGTTGTGAATGACTCACAAGAAAGAGTCTCTTGAAGAATTGAGTCTCTTGTGATATAAAACCATCAGACAACTGAACAACTGCTGCTGTTCGTAGTGATAGGTGACATAACACCTAACCATCAAAGAAACTCAAAGAGACTTAAATTGCGGTTACTGACCTGCAATTCAACTGCGAAGTATGGAGAGATTGATGGATCCAGTTGGATGTTATCTATTGTGACTTGCTATAACCTAACGAAATCATCACTGGAGAACTGGAGCCAGTTTAAGCCAAATATTCAAAGAACTCCTTCTTCTTCAACAGTCGAGAAAACCTCAAGAACTCTAGGCTTGCTATTTCTGGCATACTTAGACTTATTTTACATTGAGAGCATTCTTCAGCTGCTTCATGTTACCCAGTCGGTTAAGAAGCTCTCAAATGAGAAATTCTATTCTTCATCCTATTAGAGCCTCAGGAGAATTTGAGACAATTCAGCCATATTCACCAGATATCGCACCAACTGCCACTTGTTTTGATTGACGCTTCAAAACGCTTCACCTGAGGTGGTTTTCCAGCTATACCCGAAAGATAGACTACTGTTGTAGATAATGTGGGAGAATACTTTCCATTATCCATCATTAACCAGTGTTTTTACCACAAAAGTAAAAATTATATATAAAAATTTTATAAATAATTAGCAGGAACTTGTTTGTGATCCTTGCTATCTTAACCAACTTAAAGCTGGAGAATGTTTAGCTCAGATGTTCTTGGTGCAGCTCGTCCAACAAGACCGAGTCATACTACGCGCTTGGTGAAGATATTCCCACCAATTTGGGAACACGAACTAATTTTGCTGATTTATTATAAACGAACGGTTACGGTACGTGCCGGTGGGAGTCAATATGATACGACACGAATAGCGCGATGTGCGAAAGCTAGAAATCCTAGGTCAGCTAAAGTGCTCGAGATAGAAACATCTCGCACTCGTACACGTTCAACCAATACCATCCGGTTTCAATACACATTCGTGATGAACCCCCACCGAAAAAAACAAAATGCCGGCAACTACTGACGTTTCAGCGCCATTTTCGGACAGTTCGATGCGCTTGCAGGACGCGAAGCTAACCTTTTGCTGGGATGCGCCGCTCAGCGCTATTGGCACGCACGGCAGAGATGGATGAAATTATTGATTAAATATGTGTTATCTATTCGATAACACCCACCCCACACAGCTGCAACCGAAACCGGTGTGTTGTTGTGCTCTGGTGTGCCAACCAGATCAAACACGTAAAGCGACCGATATATTATTGGACGCCGTCGGCCGGCCGGGCAGCTTCGGTGGCTGCGGGGTTTCTGGTGCTAAGTGAACCGACTTCTGGAATCACACGTTTCACACGTCCGGACACGTCCGAAGCACGCGATCGGGTTCGACGAGAGATGCCCACAGCTCGCTTAAAGGATTTCAATTGCGGCGGTTGCCACCATCCACCAATAGTTGCCCTGGTGTCTGCAGTCCTTTCGTCCAACGATTTTGTTAAAGAAAGATGGATATAGAGTCCAAAAAGATTCTGAAATACCCGGAAAGAATGCTTCCAACGCCGTACCAGAAACACCCAACCACAATGGTTTTATTGAAAATCTGACCATTATTAGACCGCATGGAGGCATCTGGGGAACAAACATCAGACGACTGGCCAAGATGGAGACAAAGTCACGATTCGTCGACTTCTTCAAACCTCGTCACACAATGTACACGTAGTGCCACCTTCAGAACCGAGCTTAATAGTGCATTATCGTCATTTAGGCGCAAGGGTCAATGCCGACTGTGTTTCAAGACGAATGTTAGTTTTATCTTGATTTTAATTTCGTGGAATTAAAAATTGCTACTCACCTCCCCCAAAAAAAAAAAACTGTAAAACATTCCGTTTACTACGAAGCGATGTAGTTTACGCTATCCATTTGCGAGATTCACTCTTGCCACCGATGAATGTCGGCCCTGATGGACGGCTAACTTTTCCTACCGCTCCGCGCCCGATGGTTCTCCACTCGTGCCTTGCAAATGCGAAACATAAAATGTGTCTGCAGTCCACCGGACGAGCGCGGGCTTTGATTTGTAGCTTTACACCGGTGTGCCGTGTTGTGTTTATTTTGCTACTGGAAGGAAAAACGTTATTACGTGCGCAGTTCCTCATTTTTCGATCGGGTGCATCCGACCGGAAGATAAGCCCCACCGTAGACTCGTAGCAATCAGCTAATGTAGCGTTCGCTTCCTTTCCTCGCAAATGCAGCGGCGCACACACGTATGCGAGGTGCTGATCATAGTTCGCATCTTCAAACGCACGCGGCACGCGAAGGTTCGGGATGCGAGTAGAGCGATGGCAGGTTTGGTTGCTGGTCCTCTCACTCAGGACCGTCTCTACCTGCCACATAGGATCGTGCGAGTTTAACTAATGCTTTTGACACTAAGAGCTGCTGGTGTGGGATGGCATGCGAAATGAAGCAGTGAAGAACAAAACAAAAACTGTTACAAAATGACACACGGCCGCGAGAACTATCAGCCCAGGTAGATCCCATTGAGTGCAGCTCACCGTCACCGGAAATGGTTCATAAAAATTAAGAACATTAAGAGTGGTGCAGCGCGATATGAGGGTGGTAGAATGCCAGATTGTGCTTACAACATCTGCTAAGCTGAGCGTATGCTGTAGCGTTGCATCTGGTGTATCGCACAGTTCTTTTCGGACAATGGCGTTCAGAATGCAGCGACAACATAGCCTGTATGATTATAGCCATTTTAAAAATTAAAAATATGCTCGTGAAAGTTAATGGGCCCCTTCAAAGGTGCTCCCCGGTGAAAGGATTAGTCTTTTGAACCAAAAATAGACGAGATACGTTGTTATATGATGCTGTGCTTGTTGCGTTAGACGTATGCGATAGAGCCTTGTTGCAGAATATTGTGCTGCATAATCATCCGAAGTGGATAATACGGCGATAATAAATAATTATCCAAAGTCCGTTACAGCCCGTTACTTACATGGCGTTACCCAACCGTTACACAACAATTAGACCCCTCATTTATATTGGTTTCACCACTAGAAGTCCCATCCGTTTCAGACACCTCGAATGAGAGGATCGACCATAACTCAAACATTGAAGAGTAAAGCTTCATAATTGTGTCTTTACCAGCCACCGAACAACAGAAACTTTTGCTATTTTTTTTTGGGCACCAGAAAGCAGTCAGTAATGACAGCAATCAAACATTCATTATCCATTTCCTACAAAACCCGTTTGGCGGTCGGTAACGACACAGCTGTCATGGCCGATAACGTCCACTCACACTTACTCGCTGCCGCACACGCAGAAGTACTATTGAGAAAGTTTTTCGCTTTCCTTCCCATTCGCACCGCAGGCACGGGCCACCTCGACCTACTCGCCCGGTTGATGAAGATGTTAAAATCCAAATGCACACAGCGTTCAACCATTGATTGCAAACAGTTCTGAATCATTTACTATCACTCTCATCGGACCACTTTACAGCGGATTTGTTTCGCAACGAGTGAAGTTTCGGGATTTTTATTTGCTGCCGCCGGTTGAGTTACTGCGCTTAAAGTTAGCACCCCATCGCCAGGTGGGGTTGATAAGGGGGGTTTTTTGTGTGTTTTGTTTTCTTTTTTATCGCCTTGCTGCTCCCTATTAACGTGCCACAACACTCGGGAACGGTTACGGTGTAACGGCAGCACGATTACCGAACAGCGCACGTGGCAGACCAGAAGAAGAGTTCGCCAAAGTGCAATAACACTGAACAAAGCACATAAAATCAAATTGGTAAAATATTGGCTGCGCGAAGGATTCGATTGGCATGATGGTAACGGGATAGTTCATAGACAACTGGAAAGCCACGGCCAAGAATGGATCCATCCGACCAACCAACGTCTTGTGAGGGCACGCGTATTTTATTATCGTTACCGCCGCGGACGGCACCCGTCATCTTAGGTAGAGACGTAGATGTCGTTTGCGAGTTCACGTATTTTCACACACTCCAGCTGGACAGGTGAATCTCGTAGATATCTCGTCGTAAATTCCAGCGAATACATCAACCCGACTCGGATCACAGATGTGCAGCAGTTTTGTGATGCCCGGCCAGCTCGTAAACCACTCCTGATCTTGCACCTTGATGCAGTGGTCGGCAAGTTGTAGCTATTCCCTTTGTCTCGTTACAAATCTGCTTTGGAGATTCTGTAAACCTGTCAGGGATCTACTTTGAGATCAAGTTAAAGGACTTTAGGAACGATGAGAACCCATTTGAAATGCAACAGATTAGTTCAGTAAGGATCTTGAGGACAATTCTTAGCAATTCTAATATAGCGTAACGTACACCAAGGAACGTTTTATTGCCCGAGATGTGTGAAGTAACCAACATTCAAATAGGGTATGTGACGAATAAACTCTGACAAAAAGCATACAAATCCCAATTCAGACATAAACTTTTTGATTAAATAATGCTCAGAAGGATTTTGGCGAAGTGTATACTAGTTGAGCTATGCATTGACATAGACTTCTCAGAATTCGGTAAGCTGGTCAGAATATTAAAAAGACACCAGACAATCTTGTCAGAAAATTAAGATCAGAGATTAAGAAGGTGTTTTAGCCACAAATTCAGGTGGAGTGATGACGTTCATGTGTTTCAGTAATAAAGAAAGCTGCTCAGTATGAACGAAATTCTCATACGGACAAGATAAGAAATCAATCGTTTTATAAACCACTGTCCTTTTATGAACACCTGTTTTAATAGACCTGTTATGGTTGTTTAGTGACTTTGAGAAGTACAACTCTAATTGGTCTTTGTGTGAAAAAAGGACTCAAGAATATAACCAAATGACATCTTGACATTTACTTCCACCAGAGTGCGACATCTTTAAAAATTCTTATAAGTTTGCCAACCACTGGCGCCAGCACAATACCATCAGCACAACTTCGTCTACCAAACATAAAACTGTCCGTGCTTGTTAAAAAGAGATCGGCCCAATATCATCTCTTGGCGAGTGACAAATTCGTGACCGCTTCACCGCTTCGCTGGAAGCCCACACGGAAGCCGGAAAATCCCTACGTACGTAAACAGTCGAAGCACAATAAAAATCTCAACCAGGGGTGTAAAATTTGAAAAGGGTATTGTTTTATTTTTTTTGTTTTGCTTTCCCGTTCCTGATCAACACACAACAGCATTCCGTCAATAAATTCTAAGCAACAAACAAGAGAAAACCAAACGAAACAAAAATCTGGGAATGGGAAGCTGGAAAGTTTCGATCCACCATATATTTAGTGCCGTACGGTGGGGGTTGTATCTGGCAACACTGCCATCGATTCAATTTCGGCGCTAAGTTATTACACCGTATCGCAACGGATTCGAAAGGTAGAAGAAAAATTGGCCCTCAAATCGATTTGGTTTCTTGTTTAGTACAAATGTCAGCCTTTGTTTGCGATGCTATTGGTTGTTTTATTTATTTTATACTTTGCCTCTCCTCAAGTTACTTTATGTTTTAGAGGAAAATCTTTTAGAGGAAAAACAACTGATTTTAAGTTTTCTTTATTCTAATATTATATCTGTCCGAAGAAGTTATTTATGAATATACCGGGAGATTTTTTAAGAGTTTGAAGTGTCTACAAGGTGACAAACCAAACGAAAAGATTACTCATTCGATAGTACCGTACAGTACCAAACGATACTCATTCACATGCCATTCCCTTTGAATTTTATGCTCCAAATTTTTCATTCGCTAAAGGTGCATTTCCCTCATTTTCCAGCAGTGAAAGATCCCGATTCAATGCGCAAACGAGATATTTCTTACGCTATTTTTAGCTTACGGAAACAACCATACCCCAAGCGCCCGCTCGTCAGTGAATAGTATCTGCTGCTTCCTGGCTGACGTTTAATTTCCGGCCGTTCGCCACCGGATTGTCAACGGTTTCAATCAAACAACACCCGAATGCCGACGGCTTCGCACTTTCAGCTTTCAGGTTGTCTTATTTGCAGGGCGGTTTGGAAGCAATCCCGTTTTGTCGTGGGGACTTAAGCAGGCACCGTATTCCGTGGCAACGAGATAGTGAACTATCGACCCTATCGTTTGCCTTCATTAAATGATTTGCGCTATCTGGCGATTGACTGCCTTTTGCGTGAGTTGTCCAGAAGTTTAGGAGAAGTGAAAAAAAAAACCATTGGCCGCTGGTTCTGGTGGAATTTTATGAAGACGAATAAAAAATGGAGATTACAGGGCTAGTTCATCCCGGCAGCGGTACAAGGTTGGTAAATTTAATTAAAATGCCGATCTTACAAATCACTTCAGTGCCACTGGGAACTAACGTTCCATTCTTCTGCTGTCGACTCGCACAGTGAAAATTGGAACAGAACGGACCGGATGTTACGTTGACGATTTCGATTTGTGTTTGGTGGAGTTTGATTTTATTGACCGCTCCATAAACGAAGGTAGTCAAATTTTATTTTCCTCCTCGAACAGATTGATCGTTGTGGTTGACTGTTAACTTTAAGGCTGTGCATGGTGTTACGTATGGCGTAATGTTAACCTTCACAACATAATTTTTTTCCGCTTCTTACTCTTTTATTAGCATAACAAATAAAAAAAAATCGGTGACATACCCTGCAGTACGTGTTCTTGCACTATCTGATATTTACGAATTGCAACTTAAAGCTCCACACTTTAACGCAACATTTCAAAGTGAGTGGTTAATAGCAGAATACTAGAACTCGTTGATCGCTTATCAGTATTGAAGGCAGGTGAACTAAAGTGGACAGAAACAATGGTGCACCCACTGACCTGTAGTCAAAGCTTCAATTGGTCAGCTACCGGGGGAGTCCTCCAGTGGTTCTTACCCAGCATTCAATAACGAATCCAGCGTTTGTAGCGACGAGCAGTGGAATGAAGATGTGGATAAAGTCCCCATAGCAACGCAACGACAAGAACCGAATGTTAGCCCCAGCATCCCTAGCTCCGGCATACCGGTTCAACTTTTCCCGGTACTTCCTGCGTAAAGGGTTGAAAATGTTTCCCCTCCCCTTCCGGGATGGATGAAACAATGTTTAACCGACTGTTAGGAAGCATATTAAAATTCGCTCGATGCTCAAGTGCTCAACAACCCATTCTTACCTTGGTTTCTCCCCCCCCCCTTCTCACAAAATGGCCGCACGGCCACGACTCGACAACGAATGCGGCAAAACGAATGAATGCATTGACTCACGGGTCAGACGATGACAACAAACTCCCGGGCCCGCCCGGTTGTGTGCCGCCCGGGACATGCACCGGGATATTGTTTGGCCGAGGGATTAATGCCATTACCTGTACGTAGCCGTGTTGTCCAGGCAAATCCGTACGCGTACCGAAACAAAAGGCATGCATTTCGATTCGTACGAGTTGTCCATGTACATTTACCCAAACCCGCAGTCGCTGGCAACCCCCAGAAATAGTAAACTCACCGGTGTTTATTGGTTTTACGGCCACCGTACCACCATGCCGCCACAGTTTTGCTACACGCTATCCTTGCTCGGTTGCCGTGTGATGGAGCTTTGCGACTTTCGGAGGGATGGGAGATCACAAAACGCTGTAGAGAAACTTCCACATGCGAGCAATCGGTTATAGGTAATGCCCCGGCAGTCCTCACAGATATGTTGCAAGCTGACTGTATTCTAGCACAACATCTCCACACAATCTCCGCTACTTTCTTCGCAAATGGAAACGGACTGCCAAATAGTGACACCTTCGTTGTTAAACATTTATTGAAGTTCTCTTTTCTATCTCCACTCACCCGGCAATCAATGCAGGATGGAAATTGCAATATAATGATGCTCTCGTCTAAATTGGAACTTAAGCTCGTCTAAATAGGGAATCTTCGAAATTTAACGTTATAAAACAAGAATACGCATCGCTAATCCATCTTGTATCTATCATACACTTTAGGAATTCAAAATTTATTGCAAAACTGCACCAGACAACATTGCACAAACGAAAGTAACTAAAGTATGTCATACTTCCAACTATTACTGCATCCGTCAGAAAACAATATTTAAAGTACAAATCAGTGGAAACCTCAATCAAAATAGTAAAGCACAATAATAATATATTGATGGAAAGACTCGTAAAAATGCGTACAATAGACGGTGATGACACCTGTCACACAACTCCCTTGCCTACCTCCAGAAGGAAATTACCAGGAGAGCGTACCAAAAAACCGCTTCCTCCCAATAGAATTTTGAAACAAAGCGAACATTGATGTACCGGACGGGTTTTCTGACGAGTTCGCAAGCAAGAAAGGAACTTTGAAAGGGGCATTGGGATTGAGGTGTATGGCCGACACAAAAAAAAATTCTGAACAATAACCCACTACCATTCCCAACAGAGAGGATGGCAAAGGGATGAACAATTTCGAACCGACAGGGGCAGCAAAAATAATAAACGTAATCTGATTGATGATGGGCTTAACACGGGTCCCGCCTCGCACATGCTGCACATTCCGCATTCACCTTGCGGAAGAACGTGAAGCGCACCAGCGAGTCAACCATTTGTTGCTGTGTAGTGGCGTGTAAAAGTGAATATTTATGCAATTCAATCGAAAACAATGGTCGCCCAATTTGCTGCCTCAATAGCGTACTGGACGCGTACACGCGCCGGTACGGTTTCGGTCCTTTTACCCCAAAAACCGTTTTAGTTGTGAACAATGAAATCAATGTTCCGGAACGAGCGCAAAACGGTAAGGATTGCGGAAAGGCAGTGGATGCGCCTATCGGATCGCCAATTCTTGATCGCTCGCTACGATGCTGCTAGGTTTACAGTACGCTGCTAGATTAGTTGTTGCTTTATCGTGTCGCGAATGAAAGATGCTGAAAGTTAAATAAGTTTTCCTGGTGGTAAAATCGAGCGCAAAAAAATAAACACTGCGCAACCCATTTGACAGTTGGTTTTTCACACGAGGCACCCTTTAAGCAGCTCTTAACCAGCATTGACTGTAGCATGTGGCGGGAGTAAGCCTCATCATAGTGCAAACCGCACTGTGGCAATTGCTAGCTTTGATCAATGCACGGAAACACTCACTCTAAATGGCTTCCAGTACCGATGGAAAATCAAAGACTCACACCTAGGGACCCCTACTGACACGCAGTGGTAGCCCATTATCCAGCACCACGCCGTGCAGCTGCAAACGAGCGAACGGAGCAACCCGCTCAGACGAAGTAGGGTGGAAATGACTCCCCTCAAAACTACCCCTCCTTCCCCCCCATCTCTCACCCTCCTCACCCAGAAATCGAGGGAATGCAGTGGGCAGTAATCAATTAGCAAACATTCGGTTCGATACCCGGATTTCGGATGTGGAAAGGGATAACGCATCCCTCACATCCATTCGCCAAATCCTTCTCCTCGTTCCCGGACGCCAAAACCAAAAACCCACCCACGCACGCAAACGTAAATATTAGCCACAAAACAAACGGCTTTCCCTTTTACGCGTACCGGTCCCTGCTTCCAGCACCGCACACGGGAGAATTTGTGGTACGGAAGCCCATTAATGGCGGTACAAACAAACATTCATTTCAGTTTGAACTATCGCTAATTCAAACATAAATAAATATATCGACGCTATCATTCTTCCGTTTGATGCTTGGGTGCAAGGCGATCGGCACGGCAAGGGTTGTGTTGTGTGGGAGGCGCAAAAAACGCATCCACCCGCCAACCAGTGCGGTCGTTGACTCACAGTTACTTCCGCCAAGCCTGCTCAACACCCGTCACTGTTGAATTCGCAACTAGTTATCGGTTTCGTGGCCTGATTGAGGCTGTTCGGTAGGCGAAAGGAAGGCGTGGGTTTAGTTCACAGGTAAGGCAAACCAGGGAAAGTGTGTCTACCTTACCTGACCCTAATCGAAACGTGCTGCAGAACCATTCGCGCCCGAACGTTAGGCAAACCGCCGTACAAAGAGCTCCCGCTCACTAACGCATCCTTTCGTCATTTCGCACTGGATGGGGTTTGGGTTGTGTGAATCTTCGATTCGCTTCTTCAGTGGAGATTCAGCTACCCATCGAAAAACACCGGTAATGGGAGAAAGCCATAAAGCCATACCCATGCCGAAGAAACGCAAACGTTATTGATGAACTCCTTTTTCGGGTTGTTGGGTTTGGGTGAGAGTATTTATGAGCTCGGTGGATGATTTATGTCACAGAAACGCCAACTACTTTTTCACGTGTCGGTTTTATACTCGTCGCTTACGAGCTACCGGCGCGTATGTAAGGTGCACAAAGCCGGGCGACTATGATGTTGATTCATTTCTTACACTTTCGGATGCACCTTAAGCACAGACATGTAATAGATGTAGTAATATATTTCTAATGACTACCCAGATTACTCAGCAGTAGTTATTGAGATCGGATTGAATTTACGCCATCCTCGTCATTGTAACCTTTACAAGATGTCGATTCTTGTCTCTCTGCACAGAAATACTAATTAAAAATTGCATAAATTAAAATTTCCGTAAAATAAAGGAAATGTAAATAAATTAATAAAACTGGTGCCGTGACCAGGATACACTACTGATGCAGTTTTACGTTTACTTGTGGTACTTAACTCTCAACAGAAACATACTTCTGATGTCACAAGGTAAACAAAAACACATTTTTAAGTACTTTGAACAACTAAGGCTTGATTAAAAAACACAAATAAAATAATAGGTTTGGTGCCGTGACCAGGATAAAATACTGAGCCGGATTTATGTTCACTTTACCACCGCGGTGAACCGCTAAAGCTTAAGTAGATACAAACATAAAGAAAATAAATAAATAAATTTGGTGCCGTGACCAGGATACTCTGCAGAGCCTAATTTGTGTGTACCTTTCCAGTTATTATAATAAGTTATCAAATTAAAAACGAATATTTCTCTCATATAATGTAAAATATAATGTACGGATACTTTTCCTGATGCATCCTAATTGCTGAATAAACTCTCGTGCATACTGATACTGCAAAACATGATCGACAAATATTCGAAACTACCGTACCTGCATCATCCCGCAACCGGGGACGGTAAAACGATTAAACTGCAACTGCATGTAAGGTTAGGTTTACGCCGTTTCGGGAAGTGTTTCACGTTCCAGCTACGGGCGCAAGAGTAAAATATGAGCCGTACCGTGCCGCAACTGGAGCAACTGCACCACCAACTGTCCTCGCCCTTGTCGGCGGGAGCGCTTGAACGAATAGACAACCGTTTTTGCTATCCTTTTACACTTTACTCGTCCTCATCACCCCTCTCTCGAACCTCCTCCCACAGTTTCCAAACGCGGACGCAGGAAACACCCAACACCGCAACTGCAAGTCAGCACGTTTTGCAGCGACGCGATGTCTTCCGCGTAGCATAGCAGTGGGCGCAAAGCACTACTGTTGCACGGTATCGTCACCCGACTGGTCGGAATGCATTGAATTCCATTTTTCCGACCATTTTCTATTCATTCCTGTGGCGTTGCACCGAATGCTTCCAATTTTCTCGCACCACCACACCGGCATTCACCAGCGTAGTGCACAGGGTGCACTACCACCCCATTACGTTTATTGTTTTTCTTTACGGTCTGTGCCTTATTTTTTCGGGCATGCTCATCTGTCTAGTTTTTTTTTGCTCGCAGTTTGGTGACGATCCGCTTCTGCCCCCCACCGGCCTTTCGTTATTTCTGTTACTAAGCCGGCACGGGGTCACATGCCAAACGTTGTCTGTCAATCACGCAGCTCGGTCCACCGCTGACACAATGACTTTCCACCTGTGTGAGAAGCGTGTAGAGCTAAATCGCACGCAGAAACAAGATTGAACTCCTGCGGGTGAGATCACCACAAAAAAACTATTGTATGCTCACGCTCACTTTCAACAATGAGTTTGCTTGACTTTGCAACGTGCTCGAAACAATTACGTAATAGCAACCCAACCTTTGCAGTTAGCCCTGTTCGACCGTGTTACAATAATACTACCTCTCGAATCGATTGGGCTGCAGCGACACGAGATACGCTTACAGTCGCCGAAATTGTAATAGCAAATTTGACAAATCGTTTCACATATTTTACTTTTTAACCATAACACTGCCACACACCACGACAAGTGTTGCAGATGTTTCGGGCAGGGTTTTTCCACCTAGTTTGGGATGTCGACCTTTCGCACCCCGTGATTCCCTAAAAGGTGACACAATACTCTGAACTTTGGCAAAGGCTCGATTCCACCGAAGCGCACACACGGTTGCGTTGATTTGATGCGAAGCGCTTCCCAAGCGGGCAGATCGTACGATAAGTGGGCCCCTGCTGCCGTGTCGGTAGGTGTCGGTGGGTTGTACAACGGATAGCCTACCTTCCAGGCGCACCGTGAAGTGGGACGGAGCAAAGCCAAGGATTCGATATCCGCTTTGCGAAACCAATGCCCCGAGTCGTGTTAGGTTGTTCGCGCCTTTCCGCTTCCCCCTCTCGATCCCTCCCCTCTTTTCCACCCCCTTTGATACCATCCCCCTCCCCTCTCCATCCACCCAACGACAAGTTGTGCGGTAAGTCGACAGAGCTCGCGCTAAATGAACTTCTCACCCGTTCGCTCAATCTCGTGACGCATCTTAGCGAACGGAAGAGGCGCGCGTGGCGCGGGCGTTGTAGTGGAATGGATCAGCACCCAAAACCCCAGCAGCAACCAGCAGTCCGGCTATGCCGTTGTCTGTAGCGGCTGTCGGGTAGTTCGCCCGACGGAGAAGATAATAAAGTGCCGACAGTATATTACTACACCGCACTTCAACGTCAATGGCTCTCGAAGCACCCTCGGCGTACGAAAGTACCGGGAGCATTCCGAAACACTTTCAACATGTGTGTGTGTGTGTGTGAAACGTGGTGTTGTTGTACACACTTCTGCGCCATTTCCAACCTTCCTTCCAGCCAAGAACCTTTGCACCCCAGGCCCCGTACCGCGCGTAACCGGGGGGTTTTGCGGGTATTGTAAATTTCTCGCCTAAAAAGGAGAGTGCGCTTAAATTTAATATGTGTATGTACACTAAATAGAAAATTAACACGAAATTCATTAGTTAAGCATACGCTACGCTCCATTCGCAAACGGCGAATAGGAGCGACGCTCTTACCAACAAATTTCACCCCCTCCGAACCGAAAGACACCATTCCGCCCCAGAATAGGCGAAGTGCACTTCGTGCGACGGAGTGCCACCGTTCAGTGCGATTCACTACACAATAAACCTTTAGCTTTCCAGCAGGACTACGTGCGAGTAAAATGTGTCTGGTGATGGAGAGAAATTAAAACAAAACCCCCCCAAAAAAAAGAATAAACGATCCAGAAAGTTTGGATGGGAATGAAAGGGAGTTTTTTTTGGGAGGCGTTAGGAAAGGAAGCGATTGGGTTTTGGGTGAGATCAATCATGTCCAGTGGGTGGAGATGGGTGAAGATTCGGCTGTGGTGAAACGCCGAGCAACCAGCGCACAAATGGTGGTTGTTTTGCAGTCAATTTCATTACTGTCAAGTTTAGCGTAAACTAAAACATTTTCTCGGTGAGTATTTGTGACGATCATGGCCTCGTACGATAACTCTTCTAATTAATCTCGTACAACACGTTGCCAGTGAGTTAATTTTCACCACATTTCTGAACACAGAACAAAAATCAGACTGAACACAACATTTTTCATCCAAATTGCATACATTCTGGCGTATATTGAATGCCTTACATAGATGCGCCTGAATGTATGCAATATATAGTTAAAACATGTCGCTAGCCTTGGTTTATTAATAATTTAACTTTCAGCAAACGTTTGCATACTTAAAGCATTTAAACTTGTGGTAATTTTATACTTTAGAATATTTTCCACCCAAAAACCCAAATAGGCAACACTTTGACATTGGAATTCGTGGTTAGAAAAACCCCTAAATTGATTACAGTAGTTTAGAACCCATATTATAATCATTGAAAGTGTATTCCTTTAGTCTGATGGCTAATGTCTCACACTCAAAATAATAAAGCTAAACAGTTAGCCCCACATTTACTGATGGTTCACTAGACTAGCGACTAGCTTCATGGCACATCTCAGCGCAGATGTCTATCCGCAACCCTTCGACCAGTTTCATCACAAAAACGTACACCCGAAATCATTCCCGCTCCGGCACAGATCGATTCAAATACTAATAAAAATAAAATCAACCACATAGTGCCGTGGGGTTAACGGAAAGGTACCAACGAAACCCTTCAATATCCATTAACGGACCGCATTAAGCGATGGTACGCCGAAGCTGAAAAGGTTTCACATTAAAGGTACACCAATACGCTGCCTTCCTGACACTGTTCCGGCGTGCGCTCTAAAACCCACTAGCTGTTACTAGAAATAGACACCCGGTACATGTGTGGATGGGATGGGCTCACCCCCCTAACCTGGAAAGCGAGTGCGAATTGTTGGACCACTTATCGGGAAACTGTGTATGCCCGCTGACAACGTTTGCCCCATGCGGCAAAGGGAAGCAAGGTTTACGGGAAGACTCATTTTCGAGAAAGGATTCGCAGATTAGAAACGACCTCTTTTGCATCCTTTTTAATTAGGAAGATTGATCCTCGCCACGCCGTACCGGCTGGTGGTGTGGGATTTTTCCGGCTATTGACCAGGTACTCCACATCGTGCCCTGGGGGGAGGGGGGGGGGGGGCGAAATGGTTCACACACGTGCTGACAGTCCCCATGTGGGAGTGTGTGTGCCGTGGCTGAAGGCTACCATGCTGACGAGATGCTATCGATCAAAGCGTGCATCCCCCGAGGGCTCGAGGGCTCGAGGTCGACAAAAACTACTTCGGCCAAAATTTCCATTCAAATGATCGCACTCGCTGGTGAGCGGAGGAGTGAAAATTTCGAAACGGAGCTGTATGCGTAGATGTGTTTGTGCATGTATTTTTCTTCCTGCTTCCTGCCAGCAATTTTAAATCAATCACCCGTGGTCCGTTTTGTGCGCATGCAAGGTTAGCCGCTGTTACCCGGGTGCGAAGGAGGATCTCTCCGACAGCAGAAAGATACCACGAGTTGAGGCAACAAAAACTAAAACTAAAAACAAAAAAAAAGCTTCATTTAGGCTGCTAAACCGCTCTTGATTTTATTGGACACCAGCTGCGTACGTGTGGGTGTGGAAAGAAAACCGAACCACA
The DNA here is from genome assembly GCF_943734755.1 of Anopheles moucheti. Classification (NCBI taxonomy): domain Eukaryota; kingdom Metazoa; phylum Arthropoda; class Insecta; order Diptera; family Culicidae; genus Anopheles; species Anopheles moucheti. Next base: position 11,364,973 of record NC_069142.1, read on the forward strand.
TGAGTGAAAAATATAGCTTCATGAGCAATGGAAACCGCAACAAAGGAATGGGTTTTGCCAGCTGTCTGCCAGCTAGCAGCGGTTTAAAAGAGCAGCCTGTTTTTTTTTTTTTTTTTTGGGAAGCCGGGTGTGAATCAGCTTCACAAACGTAAAATCCATGGCTATTAATAAGACTAAGACGAATAAGACTACGCTGCTGTTGAGGTTTCGATTCACTGCTAACCAAGAGTGGATTCAAATGATATTCCTTTCCCACCCTTCGGTGCATCACTCACCCGTCCCGAAGGGTGGCGCAAAATTAGTACGCCAATATTCACCACCCAGGGAAGGAATATCATCTCCTATCAATTACAACTCACCGCACTTGTTACTTTTCCGATTTTGATTCCGACCGGTCTTGGCGGTGTTATTGGAAAAGTTTTGTCGCGTTGATGTTCACCCCCTAGTAGCAGGGGAGGTGGAAAGTTAATCTAAGATTGTGTCATTTTCATTTGTCTTGTTCCGGGACAGCCGTCGGGACGAGCCTCCGACGTGGAAGGAGAGAGCTGAAATAGAACGAATGATTGGCTTTGGGCATTGGGGTGGCAGTAACACAAGCGCGCGCCCTTGAACGACACCTCCACGACACTCCCGGACGATCGAACAGCTCACGCTACTGCACTGAGTAGCGTTAAGCAAATAAATTAATAAAAGCAAAAACTAATTTTCATCAAGCAGTTTCAGCGCTGTCCGGAAAAAAGACCGCCCCCCAAGCAGTGGCGCAGCAGTCGAGAAGATGCACAAGCATTGCTCGCACATTAGCGCCAACCGGGAATTGCGAAGGGAGCCGGTTTCGTCGGAATCAAAGCAATAAAAATTATCGCGTGGAAAATGACACCATGGGCAACGGGCGGCACATCTGGGCCGCAACAAACGATCGAAACCGGGCGAAGGAAACATCAACGGTGGATAAAACTCCTAACCGCACCACAAACGGACGGATGGGTGGCCAAGGAATGTGCCGGAGTGGGAAGCTCACGAGATTCGCTGAGACGATGCATCGTACGAACCGAGGCGAGCGTTAGTTTTAATTGGATTTGAGTGCAGTGAGCATCACCGACCACGGGGGAAAAAGGAATTGCGAGATGAGGGCAATTATCGGGAAAAATTAATCTAGTGTGTCAACCAATTCCGCCAGGGAAAGTGGCGTCAATTAAACCATCGAGATCAAAACACATAACGGACTACTAGCGGTATATAAGATGGGCTGTGTTTGGTTTTTACATTTCCATATATGACATTTAAACATCTACTGAGCAAAGAATTCCATTTATTCGTTGGGATTAAACAGCTTTTAAAGAGCACTCGGGGAAATTAAAAACATCCTCGGCCTCAAAACCACGACTTCTTTTGTTGGTAATACAAACAAATATTTGCTAGTGCTCCATAGACCTGTGCAAGCGTGAGTTCGTTTACATTCCTTTTGAGAGTTCGCTGCTATTAGAGGAATCTCTTTTTTACAAACTCCTTCAGGAGAGCTATACATACTGTAATTTGCCTTACTTTTGCATTAGTCGAATGACTCTGAGTTGAAGCGAAATTGAACTCTTGCTAGAATACTTGAAGAGTTCCTTTGTTTCATCAAGGAATTCTTAGTAGAATTCGTCTTTATTCAAGTGAGCATCAAATTGTGCAATTTCCTTTAGATTGGAGATACAGTGACCCAGAGTTCTAGTAAACTTGAGGTCTTCTTAGAATACTTGAAGAGTTTCTGTGTTGTTTCATCAAGGAATTCTTAGTAGAATTCATCTTTGCTCAAGTGAGCACCAAATTGTGCAATTTCCTTTAGATTGGAGATACAGTGACCCAGAGTTCTAGTAAACTTGAGGTCTTCTTAGAATACTTGAAGAGTTTCTGTGTTGAATCTCTTTTTTACAAACTCATTCAGGAGAGCTATACATACTGTAATTTGCCTTACTTTTGCATTAGTCGAATGACTCTGAGTTGAAGCGAAATTGAACTCTTGCTAGAATACTTGAAGAGTTCCTTTGTTTCATCAAGGAATTCTTAGTAGAATTCGTCTTTACTCAAGTTAGCACCAAATTGTGCAATTTCCTTTAGATTGGAAATATAGTCACCCGGAGTTCTAGCAAGCTTGAGGTCAGAAGTTGAGGAACTCAACAAGAAGTTGAGGAACTTGAAGAGTTTCGGCGTTGAATAAAGAAATTCTAATAGAACAGTTTTCTATTAGTTTCCAAAGAATACACATTACATTATCATCTGATCAGCCCTTCCTCCACACAATAAAGAAGCCAACTCTAGCGCTACTGAGCAATGATTTCTTGTGCATAGGAGTATCAAACATAGTTGTAGAATCGTCAATGCATCTCCTAAGTAAAAATTAAGCGAAGAAGACCTGTATTCACCTTCATACTGCATAGAAGGTCCGAAATTATATCTCAAACACTCCACTTCATTTAGCGAAGGGAAAAACTTGTGAACCCGCCACAAATATCATTGATTTATTGCCATCGACATCACCAACCTGTTAAATCATTCAACTCTTGTTGATTCCTAATCATATCACTTGGCGTAAAATTAAAACAAAAAACAAGTTGTGTCTTTTATTGTCCACCGAGGGTAGCTTTATGGGGAACGAGAAAGTTAAAAATTAATTTATAGTACCACATGGCACCATTTGCAGGTGAGCGAAGGCAAAGCAAAACACCAAGCGCAATGAGATAATCATAATTTATTACATCAGTCCGATCGAGCGCCCGGCTTTGGCAGATGATGTTGCGCGTCGTCCGAATGTGTCTCTTTCAGCTGGACACTGCGCGAAAACGCCCCAAAACGATAAAAGCCGAACGAAAATATGCCTACGTATGCATCCGCCAGTCATTAGTTGTCATCAACACGCGGGCCGGTTGGTGGCGGGAATCCGGGAACCGGGCGGTAGAACGGAAACTGGGCGATATATTTCGGCTTTTGGCTTTTTATTCCCTTCACTCTCTTCTGATTACACTCATATTCATCAAAAGCCTTGAACACATTACCAATAGGAGAAGCTTGCAACAACAACCAAAAAATAAAGCAAAAAAAAAAAACATTCCCCGGCATCGGCCACCGGTCACCTTTCGTGCGAGGTGGAGTGCGAGTGCACGTGCGCCGATGTTGAAGCGGGAATAAATTTTAATTTCAGCAGAATGAATGTAATTAATTATGGCGAGTTGTTTCGGCACTTTGTCTTTATGTTTGTATTTTATTCTATAATGTTCATCCAAGTGACTATTTGGCATACGTACGCGTAAATTTACAAGCATGGTTTATATTTTCAATTATGGTACAATAACGCCCATGTGGGAGAGCTTCCTTTGATTTTGACGTATACGCTAACTTTAATGACTACAAATGCTGTATTGCAAACTTTAAGGACGCCCGCAACTTTATCCTCAATTGTGAACGTTATAAAGATATTTAAAACATATGTTCTCTATGGGAAATAATTGAAAATTTTATATTGCGATGTAAATTGCATACCATCAGGCGCAAAATGTCAACTTCGACACAAAACTCCCAAATGTATGCAATATGTGTAAAAATTTAGCTTACTAACTTATAACTTTATTAAAGTTAGTAGCTCAGCTTTGTCCGACACTAAACCATCCCTTTCAATTAACTGCGTGAATGTAGGTGCCTAATTCATCCAGCGTCCAGGCATATCGCACAAATAAATATGCTTCCCAACACGCCTGCCCACAGCCGAATCGTATCGCGCCACTAATCGACAGCATCCCTTTCTCCCCAGCTGGCAATTTTTATTTATTTATTCAACTCTGGCAGCTCCACCAGTCGCCACCCGTCCGCCAACCCCTTTTCCTGACCGAATGATTTACGCGGCACCGCGGACATTCCATTCCTCATTAAGCATGGCGAATGGGGCTAACACGGACACCGCACGGTTCGCTAAACGGAACAGCAACGGGGCTGAGAGCGCAAACATTGCCCAAACAGTGCGTACGATTCGGTTTTCATCATATTTTTCTCCTTCCGTCCAGATCGGTGGTGAGTTAATTCACTCAGCACACATTTGGCACTTAATTACTGTCAGCGTAGGAAATCGTTCCTAATTCCTGTCCCGATTGCTCAACACGTTCCACAACAAAAAAAAAACCCTCCCCCCGGAAGCCGGGTCCGACCTTTTCTAACCGGCAGGTTCGGGTGGAATGTGGCGACGAACCAGAGCAAATGCTTGTCGAACAGCAGCTTCCCTGCCGGCGCTGCTGGACGTTCTTCAGATGCTATTTATCACCGGTGTTCGGAGTTGTGTTGTTTATTTTCTAATATGCGTGCAAGGGAGCGTAAGGCAATGAAGCAAATTATCATCCACCGAGGGACGATTGTACGGCGTGGAAGTCACGAACATGAGCGCGAAAATCGCTGATCGGGGCACGTGTAGAATAATTTAATTCTCCTTCTTAGCAAGTGTTAACCGTAGCGCGAACTAAATTGTGCTTCGGACATGTGAGATACCCCCGTCAGGTGTTAAAGTGCATGGAAGGATAATAAAGGCCCCCCCTTGTGATCGATTTGTTCACCATGGTGTAAGATTATTCATATTTAATATTTGCCAAGTGAGTTTTGAATCTCAGTAGACATTTAAAATCTTGGGCTCAGAAGGCGCTGATCAATGCAACATCTCAGTAGGCTTTGGAAAAGTTTACCCGCAGAATGCACTGAAAACATTGAAGAATTGAGGGCGAAAAGTGAGTTTTAAATCTCAGTAGACATTTAAAATCTTGGGCTCAGTAGGCGCTGACCTATATAACATCTCAGAAGGCTTTGAAAAAGTTCAGACACAGAATGCACTGAAAACATTGAAGAATTGAGGACGAAAAGTGAGTTTTGAATCTCAGTAGACATTTAAAATCTTGGGCTCAGAAGGCGCTGACCAATGCAACATCTCAGTAGGCATTGGGAAAAGTTCACCCACAGAATGTACTGAAAACATTGAAGAATTGAGGACGAAAAGGGAGTTTTGAATCTCAGCAGGCATTGGAAATCTTGGACTCAGTAGGCGTAGGCTGATCATTCTTCAATTTCAATTTCTTTCCACGTGCCGATATAAGGCTGCTCATTAAACCTGCCAAACTATCTAACTTAAAGTTGGCTCGTCGTCTAGTCTAATGCTTACCCATCAAAGGCTAAGCTAACGTTCCCCACTAGGTAGATTGAAAGGTCAAACCATTTTGTCGTACGGTTCATTGTTGCGAGTTGATATAAATTTCACCTTTTTCGGCGTTTTATAGCAGTCAGGCTTGTATTTTCGCCTTTCTCCTTTCGCTTGGACTTGTATTCGGCGAAGCAGAGCAAGGGGTTTGTTTGGGGTAAAGATACACTATACGCCCCCCCCCCCCACAAACACACGCATAAACAACAGCAAAAAATCTAACGTCAGGTTCGTGTAGATGAAAAGCAAACAGCAAACAAACACGTGCCAGCACCAGATATAATGGCATTACCAGTAGCGAACGCCAGAAGATTGAAGCCTTAACCCACTTCCACGTGCACGGCGAATGGGATAGGAGAATGCTTAGAGCCTTCCCGACATCCCCGGCAACGGGACGCAGCATCCGGACGGGGCTCAAAAAGGCAGCACAAAAATGTCTGAATCGTTTGGTAAACGTCCCAGCACGCAAACACCTCAAACAATCAGGGGCTACGGTGTTCGCACCATGCGTGGCGTTAAATTCTGTTTCACACCTAGCCGACGATAGCCATGGTCCTGATTGTATGTGAGAGACATCCTGTTCCACATCGTCCACAAACACACACACAAGTCACAACAAAAAAAACACAAACACACACGCAAACCGACGACCTCGCTGACGTCTTGTCAAAAAATGTCATGACATTGTTTTATTTTTTGTCTCCCACCCCCGACTCCGCTCTGTCTCGTTGGCTTTTTCGTAGTGCATGCGTTTAGTACACGCAGTCGAGCCTATACTGGGACGTAGGCCCATATCAGTAAGCCAATTCCACGACGGTAAACACGACGACCGACCGGTAGCGAGTGCCCTCTTATCGGCCGAAGCCCGACTTGTTCGGAAGATTATGTGCTCGAGATTAAATTAAGCTTATCGTTCCTTCCGGGTCTTTTTTTTTTTTGCTACTCCGGCTACACTTACCTCACCAGCTGCTAGACATGGTGATCTTCGTGAATTTTTCGTCTCCATCTCCCTTACGCACTGCCGAACACGCGTGCCGGGCTTAATAGACGAGCGAAAGTGAAGCGGGGGAATGGAACTGCCTGTACGTGCGCTGGAATTTTATGGCCACCTTTGACGATTGGCAGGCTCCAAACGTCACCTTTTTTTTTTTTGCTCTCGTACACCCACCGCATATCATCGGAGGTGGAAAATTTCATTTACCTTCGGGTCGTCCATTTCGTCCTCTTTTGGAGGATTGGAAGCCGTAAGGGCATGTAGACCGTTCGATGACGCCAAGCGCTTTGTTTGTTTGTTTGTTTGTACGGGCGAGATTAGAAATTGATTATTAAACACTGATGTGCTTTAGTGCTGTTGTTGATAGTTGCTAACTATCGACGTTGACTTGTCGGCACCGTGAAGCGACACGTCTTTAAGGATGTTTTATTTATCTTCTGTCGTACTCCCTTTCTTCTTGCTATCTTTGCCACTTTAAGTGTGTGACTGAGATTATTGGAATGGTGAGGGGATAGGAATGTCTACTTATACTAACTAGATCTACAGATACCTCCCGGGACTTCTCATAAATAGACATTTGGAGATCCAATCTTGTAAACTTCCCTACACGAATAATAGATATACTAAAGTTCTCAATATCTACTTCTGAGATGGTTCTCAAAATAACCTCACATCATTTGTGATGTGATGTCCAAACTCCTCCAACTCCTAAACCCTCTGGGTTGGCTTTTGGTTTTCATAACTCTCAAGCATTGCAGAAGTGCAGAAGTGAGAAGTGCATCACTAATGATGTGTTTGTTGGTGTTCTAAAGCTACTCGGCTGTAGACATGAATCCTTGCAAAGAACCAGTAGATTAAAGCATTAGAATTCGACTCCATCCATCTGCCCCCTCCGCACACGCAGCTGAACGAGAGCTGTCAAAAATGGTTCACCCACTATGCACTAAATCTTCGACTCCCCTCCAGTGGAGGTGTTTATTTGAGCCGGGATTTACAATACACCCTTGCCGTTTTTATGTGACCACCGCCGTCCCTTCCCGCATCTGATTGTAGCAGTGCGACTCGATTATGACTTTTCTTCCGGTGGCGCAAGTCAAATCCCTGCTCCCTGCTACACAACACACATCTTCACGCAGCTCGTTGCATACCGTTAAAAGGGAGCAAATGCCTCTAATTCCCTCATCCATAATGCATGAGCGGGAAGATGATCTCGCAAACATAAACCCCATCGCATCCAAAACTTGCACTGCACCCCGGGGGTTTCTTGCCCTTCCCGGGGATTTGGAGTGCACCCGAAGCACCCGAATGTATTGTTGCATGCAGTGCAGTGCTGCCGATTGGTACGGACATTTGTACCACCATCTGAGGCGGATGATAATCTGTATCTTTGGCAAAACGGTGGTACAGATGGAAACTGTAATTGAAAAGTGGACTTCTTCGTCCTGGTGTGGAGTGGCATTATTAGTGGTCAGTCAAAACCAGAACCCAAAAACTACCCCCCGGTACCCACCCCCGTAAAGACGTCGGTGTAGGCTATAGGGGGGGAGGATGGGAGGTGGTAGAAAACTTTGTGCTTCAGCAGAGTGGGCAGTTAAGTTGGCAAAATTTGGAAAACCCAACAACCGATGGACTGTTTGGGAAAGCCATTGCTCAGAAAGATGGGCGAGACATCCCTTACCAGCCACAGCACACCAAATTGTTGACGACCCTTTTACGATATGCCGTTGCACTTCCATCGTTCACGCATCGTGTCGCATCGCTCACGGGCTCATTTAGACGAAAACGTTATGGCATCCAAGCTGTCACCAGCAGTGTGCACTGTAACGCTCCCGTAACGGCCGATCGATGGGTGTAGGTTTGTGGATGAACATGACACCGAAACAGCTTTGCTAGTGTTGTAGTTACGCATAAATACAACATCGATTGCAAGTCTTGCCGCAAAGACTCTTCCAAAGGTGGGTGGGGGTGGGAGGAAGTGAATCTCTTCTGGCAGTGCTGCCATCATTCTTTAGAGACCATCACCACCCATTAGCCCAAGTGTTTACGCAGCAACCTCGGGGCCGGGCATCGGGTCGACTTAGTGCAGCATGACTGCAAAAGACCGTACAAATAAATCAAATCAAGTAATCAAATTTTCCACCACTTTCTAGGTCAGTCATTTTGTGTTCTTGCCTTTGCCGCTTCACCGTCGATGGTGCTGCAAGATGGCGGTGGGTCATCTTCACCAAGAACACGCCCGTACGGAAATTGGCAGGACCAGGCAACGTACCTGCACGAAAAACGTAAAGACGCAGCAAAAGGAAAAGCGTGTTTTGCTGTGCGTCTTCATTGTGACAGGTTCTTTTATCCTTGAAGCTGGTCTCCCTTCGATGGGCAGCGAGGCGCACACGGTGCGGTAATTGAAGCAATCAGACCGGTCACAGCACTTCAGATCAGAGGGAGAGTGGGGAAAAAGAGAGGGGAGTCCTGGAATCTTTTCCCGTCCCCGACACAAAGCCGTGAAGACGCGTGCCGGTACGTAATTGAATTGAATTATGAAAGCAAACCGGCAACAAAGTGGACTCCGGACCGCACGTTTCGAGCAGCACATGTTGCGTGGAATACCCACGGCCCCACCGGTGAAACGTTTGCCGATAAATCTGATCATCGGCCGGCTCGTAAGTACTATTAAGCGACTAGTTTATCCTCGATTCACGCTTATCGTTGGGTGGCCACCTAATTGGTTCACTCGATTAAATGGTGATCTGTCAAACAGTGGGGTATCTTTAAACCTCACTGGCTGTGCTGCATCTTAAAGTGACGCAAGTGTAACGAAACTTCCTGTTTTTTTTTTGTATGTTCTTAACAAAATCACCTCACCTCCGTTGAGTGCCGCCAGCGTCTCCCCCAAAAGCAAAACGCCATAGTGCATAAAAACAATTACTGCAACACCTGCTGATGTAGCGGAAAAGAGTCCAGCGTGTGAAAGCAGTAACGCATCGTGCTGCACACTCGCCAAATATTTGGAATGAAAATTAATAGAATAAATATATTAAATTTTCACCAGCATCGTAGCACCCTCCGGTGTCGAAGCAGACACGCGTTTTTACGGTGAAGAAATAACAACAACAACAAAAAAGGCAGGACATCCGTGATTTTTACGTCCCTAGGGGTGAGATTGCATTTGTTTGTTTTTTTTTTTATTTGTTTCTTCTTTTTTCTTCAACCCAAACGTGCCACCATTTTGCGTGTTCACGCCTGGTCTAGTGGTGCAACGGGGCCGCTGGAAGCGTACCGTATACACCCTGCTGGGGAAATCGAAGGACTCTTTCATGCCAGAAAAGGAGTAAAACAGTAATGCTTGCAGTGAGGAGAACGCGTTACATTTACCTGCATATATGCAATCAGGAATACAGGTCAACAACGGTTCACGGCAAGGAAATAAAACGTCAACAACAAAACACACACACACACACATGCACAAAACCAACAGAAAAACGAACCAGCGTGCAAGGGTGGTTAACCATTAACTTTCATACTTAAACTAGCTTGATGTTACATTAAATTGTAATGGATGCTTAACACACTTTCCTGACGCTGTTAAACACTTACCACATGATGTAATACCATTCCCATTCCACGGTCCAATCTCTTCTGGACTGTTGCACCACATTTATCAGAATGTTACCGATCAGTAGTGAAAAAAGTTCCCTTATAATTTAAATTACTGTGCACCAACAGTGCACTAATATATTAACACATTTGAGGTAGAACATGTCTGTTCTTAGAATACTTTATCCATTTTCTTCTGGAAGAGCCCTTGCTGCATGGTTCGGCTTAGTGTTTTCGACGCGACGCAATGGAGACGCCCAGTCCTTCGTGGCCCGCATTCATCTCAGCGTGGTTACACACCTTCGCAACAGCACGTAAGGATGCATGCACTTATTAGCCGACTCCACAAATATATTTATTGTAGGAGGTGCTTATTATTAGGGCTAGATTAAGGCTTTGCGCTGATCAGATTAGTAAAATTACTTCAAAAGCTGACTACTTTTACTTATTTGTTTTTTTTTTTTCTAAGACTCCGTATGTTCATCGCTAACGGAACAATGCATAATGTAAAGGCATATTTACTTACCTATCCGGTGCTACCTCCACTTTGCGGTCTTGATCTGTTGAAGAAGTCCTCTAAAACACTTACATACTTCACGGTCGGCTTGCCTCGAGTACTGTCGTCTGCTATAATCACGTATGACGTACGTGAAGTGAGTTAATCGTACAGCTCATAGGCATTATGGTAGCTCTTGCCGTTGTCCTAGAATACACACAGAGTCTACAATACTTCTGAGCATCTTCCTCTAAAAAGCGGCTAAGAGGGTTTCGTCAGTTTTGAACCAAGTCCATGACTCAGAGGCGTATGTGAGTACTGGAACTATATAAGTTCTATACAGTCCCAGCCCAAATAGCCTGAAACGTTTGAAATCGAACCATAACGCTGCTAGAGGGCTGCTTAGTGAAAAAGCGAACCGTGTGTGAACCTTGGGGTTGCTTAAACCGCACGCAGCGCACGATGGAACTATTGAGTTCCAAAGTAGTCGGTTAAAGGTTCCCGACGGAACTATGCGGTTCTTTTGGAAGCACACGGTACTCGATGGAACTTTGTTTACAATTTGATAGCTCTACTGTCAAATGACGGCTCCGCAAACGACGCCATCCGTTTCGGGAAGTTGTAAGTGAAAATAAAATGGTTTTAATCCGCGTAAAGGTGTATTAAATCAACGTGCTGGATTCCAATTCGCATCTGATTCATGCGTACGATTGGATAGATGAGGGTCCTCCTTATGTACTCCAGTCATCACATCCTTGCGATCGCGAGGTTATCTGCTCCTGCAACATAGTTCGTAGCGCATACTCTTCTGTGATTAAGGCTCACAAACTACGCCAAAGTACGTTCGTAGGACCTGCCTGTCGAAAGTGGTAGTAAGTGGCATTCGTTTGTTTTGTTTTATTGTGTAATAAAAAGTCAACGATACATAAAAATATATATACAATTATTTTGCAATAATTTAATAAAAATCCGAAATAACAATTGATACCTAAATAAACAAAACATGAAAAAGAATGTACACGAAAATGTTAACTTTTTCCATTTAGATTTGTATCATTTATATATGCATTTTGTAGGGTGTGGCGTAATAAAACTAAATGGCCGAATTAGTAAAGTAGTTGTTCTGCTGTCTCTGAAAACCCCTAGGTTCGAATCTCAGAAAATGATAATTAATAAATAAGAAAAAAGAAACATAAAGCCAAAAATATGAACAGCTCCACCGTGTAGTCAGGCCTTCACATTTTTTTGACGTTTTGGCCGAGGGCTGCTTAAAGGTTGCTTAAAAGTTCGCGGAACTTCAAGGCTGATTATCTACTGCAAACGACCTATTTAAAGATCGATCTTAGCGTTGCCAAATTGGCTGCTTAAGCAAATCTGGCTACTTGGGAGTTTCGTTCGTTGCGACAGGTGTTTTAAGTAAAGAATTTTTTCTCAGACCGGCTGACAGACAGCAACCTAACATCAGTATTGCTGTCGGTGTTGACCCTTGACCCTAGATTTTGTTGGCTCACCTATCTGCTCTGCAATGGGGCAGGGTCCGAAACCTTTTGAAGGTCCCACAGGCTTTCCTACCCAACTCCTATACTTCTTATTGATAAAATTGTGTCATGCGGAGATGTGTAATTTTTGCTACTATATCTGGACCCTATGAAAATGGGATATCTAGTGGAGAAAACTTTGGGTAGAATGTATTTTTACTAGCAAAAATGCAATAAGAGCGATGTGATCAGATTTTTACAGCTAAATGTAGCACTACTTCCTTATTAAGCAATAAAACTGCTTCGCGGTTAAAAAATGACCGATAGATCGCTTACCGTACAAAAACTAACTTCCCGCGAGCACAGTTGTCTCAACGTTATTCTACCATTCTTCCATTATATTTACTGATTGAATTTTAATAATCTCTCTAAATACTAACATTACAAATAGCGTCATATTTTTTCTTGTTGTGTATTTCTTCTTTAACTACAAACATATTTAAATTCACCTAGCCAAATATCAAATACAGAGAACACATCCTCTTCATTGTTCAGCGCCGACAAACCTTTCAACTCTTGAGCGCGCTGCCATAAACACAGCTCCGTCAGAACGTATTTGACATCCAGCGCTAGCGCAGACAGAATAGCTTTTGGAACAGAAATAAAAATAATGTGAATTAACCAACCACCTATCAGAAGGTAACTGTCGGTAAAGTATTGCTCCGGAAAATGTGAAAAATAGTCGCCGTTTGCACGTTGCTGCGCACCGGTGAGCACATTTTCCTTTCGTTTGGGGTAGATTTTCCACGTACCACACCCTTACTGATCGTATATTGTATCCGTTCCCTTACGTTTAGGCGTGCCATACTGCAGTACACTTTGTGTGATAATTGCGAACACCCGACGCACAATCAAACAAACCGACCATTCATCTTCCACGATCAGAAATAGAACAGCCGCTCTAGTAATCATCGGATCACGGGGGTGTTTTTTTCTAAAGTTATTCCTGCGAATAAAATGTGCTAAAGCGAAATCGTAGCAGCAGCATTCAAATCATCCCTGCGGGAGTACCGTTCCTAGCAGAAGGGGCAAAACCCAGAAATAATTTCACCCCACCGACACCGTTCGTAGCGTGGTGGTCGGGGGGACTGGGGGCCCAAGGTACGGAAGTTGAATCATATTTTTATAACATCATTAGCATCTGTCATAAGACGATGAAGATCAACGAGAAAAATCTGTGCACGTTCGCAACGACGCCACCGGTTGATCTGGAGGGATGGATGAACAAACGGGGCGAAACGAACAAGAGCTGGCAGCGGCGCTGGTTTGTGCTGAAGGGCAACCTACTGTTCTACTTCGAGAAGCGCACTGATAAGGAACCGCTCGGCATGATCATCCTTGAGGGTTGTACTGTCGGTAAGCGTTACAAGGCGTGACTCATGCATTTGTCATACTCCCACGCTAACTAATCGTAAGTACTGCTTTAACAAACGATTCATTACTTTGTAGAGCTCGCCGAGGAGAGTGAGCAGTACTGCTTTCAAATCATATTCCATGGTCCCAACAATCGGACATACTACCTCAGCACGGAATCACAGGCGAACATGGAGCAGTGGATGAAAGCGCTTACATGTGCCGGGTATGATTACATGAAGCTGATGGTGGCGGAACTCCAGCGCCAGCTAGATGAAATTGAGGGCCACTATAGAGAGAAAACGCCCGACACTGCGCCCATGCTAGCTCCTCCGAAAGCACCACCAAGACGACATAATCCATTCAACAAACCACTCACCACGGAATACGCATCGAATGCAGGTAATTGTGGCTCTAGGAAAAAAAAACAGTGAAAACTTTGATAATGAGGCATATGTCACTAAAAAGAGTATCAGTATCAGCTTGCGGTTTGAATGTTTTTTTTTTGTTCTGTTTGTTAATATCTTTGGGTGATTGATTATATTTTTGTTTCACATTTTATACGCATGCTCTCATGTTTCTGTATGTTATTAATCATTCGTGATTGTTTGTTGCACCCATTATGATAATACTTGTGCTAACATTGAAATATTCTGTAATATTAAGAATCTGTTCAATTTTTTACTTACATTATATTTGCCTTGATTTGCTGATTAACCTTTGCTGGTTCATCACATTCAATTGAGAGACTTTATATGATCCAGTACTAGTTCGCACATAACCTCCTACCATTTCATGTTTTTTTTTGCTCCGTTTTAATGTTAATTTTACGAAAGTAATGAAACATTTTTTTTTGCATTTGCTCGTGTGTTAAAATTAAAAATCGATACTAATAAGGGAACACATCTTGTCTGTCTGCCTAGTTGTATCACTGTTGGATTATCATTGCTATTGGAAGTGTCCTTTGCTGAAGCAAATGCTTGTCATACTGTGTGTGCTCTTGATCATTGGAAAGAGACTGTATTAGCGTTGTACGTAATTAATCTTTTGAGAAGAGCCGTTAATATGAATCTTCAGTGAGTAGTCATCAAATCAGGAATACATTAAGATTCATGAATCCTCATAGATTCTTTATTATTTATGAATCTATAAAGGCTCATAAATGTTCTGAAGCGAGGTTCATGAATTTGGATCAGATTCACCCAACACTAGTCTATATCATCCTTCATTTTCTGTGAGAAACGTGTGAGATAAAATTTGTAGAGGAAGTTTCATCAGCCGGAACCGGATCTTACACCCATATACTATCTCCTTTACTTGAAATATGATTTCTACATTTGTTTTATCTTTGTACGCAAACCCGGTCTCCCTGAATCTTTACCACCTATTACTACTTTTACTACCACCCCTCAACCTAATGCAGATACCGGCAACGGCGGTGTGGACGAAGGACCGAGGACTAACCCACCTATACCGCAAACACGTGCTAGCAAGAAAGCACCAGCACCACCCACACCAACCAAACGGCAGCCATCGACAACGGCAACATCGTCACCAACGGGGGAACCAACCGTACCGGTGAAAGCGGTCGGTGAACCAGCACCGAAAGTCACCCCGAGCTGTACCGGTAAGATCGTGACGGAAACGAAGTCGAGCGATGCGATTGCAACGATGGCTGGCGACCGACCGCTCGAACGGGGCGCTGTTGTATCGTTCTCGTTCGAAACGATGCACTCGGCGCTCGGTGTGCCGGTTTTGGCCGACCTGAGCAAGTGGAATGCTAGCCGCCAAGAGGTGGTGCAGAACAACGAGGAAAAGATGGACGATAAACGGCCAATGCCGGAAGCTACTGGAGTGAAGCTCCGGGAGGAGAAGTCGAGTTAGACAGTAGCGAGCAATGGTGGAAGGGGAAATCATTGCTAGTGATAATGGCAACCTTGGCGTAAGGTTCCCAGGGATTGGCGAAGGATTGCTGTGCATAGGTTAACGAAGCGCACACATATGTTAGACGATCGTTTTATACGGTAACATTATTCCGTTGGTTTAGCGCATTTAGCTTTAGGTTGCCTTTCTCTTCCTTCCTTCAACACCCCCCCCTTTTGCGGGTGTTGACATGCAGACGAACTAGAAGATGCTCCCTGTCACTTAAACAAATAATTGCACAATTTCTTCGGCTAACATTCGTAGCTTTAGTGGTAGATGGGTTAATTTTACATACTTATACATTTTACATATACACTGTTTTGTTGTTATTTAACGCATAACTTGACAATTAACCATAATATTCGCATTCAATGTTACACCTTCATGCTTTAACCTAATTCGTTTTGTTTTTTGTTTGTATTGCTTTCTACCGTTTGCTTTGGTTTCTTCATTACGTTTGTCTGCTATCGGCTGACGGTGATGCGTTTAAAGTTAATTAATTATAAATTCACCGCACAATCTAACCTTTGATCACAAAACTTAATTTATTTTTTTCTATTTATACACATACACGTACACACGATTCCACAATTTTCCTATTCCTTTTACCTTCGCACATCCATACACACCAAACCAGCAGTTAAACGTGCGCGAAAGCGGAAGCCTCTCGAATCGCACTTATAGATTTTATTGCTTTGCCGAGGCGGGAATTCTAGAACGTGCCTACCACTGCTAGTAGAACGATTTTAAGTAGTACCGTTTCGCTAATGTAATCATTAGTATTAGTAGAAAGGGAACAAAGGTCCATATAACAGCGTAAAAAAAAAACATAAACATGCCAAATACTGTATACCACACTGTTCCCATAAACGCACACACGCTCACTAACAGGAACCACCGTCGGGGATGGATTAATCGAGGCTGGGCCCAACTTGGGCCTCCAACGAATGCAAACAGTCCTCACAGTGCTTAGGATTAACTATCCCGAAACATTTCGGTGCAAGGATGTATGAGTGTGTGCGTATTGGTCCTTTTGTGTCAATTTTACGTCCAGTGACGTGGTGTTTTGGAGGTAGGTGTTGTAAATCGCAAATGAAACGTCTTTACTTTATTTTCCACGCTCCAACCCCTGTGCCAAATTAAGAATTATACATATTTAGTCCAGTTTTAAATTCGAACAATTCGCGCTAGTTATTAGTAATTAATGGGATAATAGGGGGAATTAAATTAACATTAAAAAAAAAGAAAACAAAACACGAGCAAATTGTTTTTAGTTAAAATTGTTTCCGTGAGGCGTAATGATGCAATGTAAACAAAAAAGAATGAGCGAATCATTTTTGCCTTACGTTATTATTTATGATAAATAAATCAAATCTTGTTACTAAATTAAAGACAACGATCGCTTTCGTATTAACATTTGTTTTTGTTAATTTGTTAACAAAAAAAAACAAAAGGTATGTTAATTTGTTAAACGATATATTTAAAATGTTAAGGTATGTATTATTTCAAATTATTAGCTTTAAAAATAAACTATTATCTAATCTTACTCTACTGTTAGCGTAATGATAAGTTTAACTAATCACACGTCTGCGTTTGCTTTTAGGACGTGTTAAGACATTATAAAGGCTCGCACCGTTTATGGCGGCACTTTTTACACACCACGAAGTAAAATGAAAGCATCTGTAACGAGCAATGGAATAAAAAAACGTACGATTATTCTCTACATTTGTATTATACATTTATTTACTTATCCGTCGTTTACCTACTTACTTACTGCGGTTTCACGTGCTGCAGGAGTCCTCTAATCCCTTTTCGGTGTTGACGTTTGGCCCAAACGACTTTAAAGATGGGATCACCTACAAATACGTTACCCTTGAGTAGGTCGGACTTTGTTAGCATGGTCCCATATGGTGTCACCATCAATTTGGTTTTTGACTCGTGAATCTTCAATCCATGGGAGGCATAAGGAAGAATATCTTGTAAGGGATATTTAACACCGTAAAACACCTTTAATTAATGCACTCTAGCTTATCTTCCTTGTTTCGAATCGTTTTCGACTTTGAAAAACAAACGCAACACCAACAATGCTTACATTATTGTTTGAGGAAACAAAACTGATTGCTTAATTTTTTTTTATTGTTTCGCATAAGAGTTTTTTTTTCTTTTCCTTATTATGTATTTGTGTACGAGGGGGTGTGTGAGTGTGTATTTTTCTCTGTATTTAGTTTTGCTCCATAAACTAGGATATTGCCATTGCTCCCGAAAAAATGTAGTTGTTCTGTTTTGTTTCACGCTTTAGCGCTATTTGTTCTTCATACATTACACTCACGTTTCTCGCTTTTCTTACTTTACTTTACTTGAAAATAAAAAGAAAAGATCGTGCATATTTTCAGTTGTGTTTAATCTCGTACTCGAATCCACGGTAAATCCACCATTCGCCCAAAATAGTGCGTCCTTTCTTGCCTCCTCTTAAACTAGAGCACGCACACACACGAGAGGATTAAAATTTGGCCATTTTGAGAGTGTGAGGGAAGGTCTAATTGAACGAAATACAAATCTTTTACAGATAATAAAATCCTTTGGTCGTTTTTTCCCTTTTTTGTTACACTTGGAGGAAGTTTTCTTGTTCCGTTTGAAAATGGAGAATAAAAGATGGGAATGTAAATTGATTGTGGTTAGGGGGAGGAATGGGGTGGGTGATTCGGTGGTGGGCAGTGGTCATGAAACGGAGCGAAAATGCATACCTTTTTTCGTTTTGCAACGGTTTCCCTATAAAGCCTACAACAAAAAAAAAACGGTACGATTGTATATAGTGCGATGTATAATAGTTTAATCATTAGTCGGCATTTTGTGTTTCTTCACACCAGGCGTGTTCCTTGTGACTTTTTCGTTTCCTGGTCCTTTTCGTTCGCTTCTTACGGTTTAACACACATATACTGGTACACCACCCCATAGCTTTTCCTCAATAGGAAAGAATGGGTTCCCCACCTTTGCACATAAACTGCACCTAACACTGTATAGAACCCACCTTTTGCAATGCACTTTTTGTCTTTCAGCCACGCTGCGTTTACATGTTGCTCAGCTCTTATCCTCTCTTATCTTATTTGCTTCACATGTAATGCTTCCTGTTTTTTTTTCTTCTTCTGTTATCTCCTTCTTTTTTAATCTCGGCGCATCGAGCAAAATTGTCAAAAACTGTCTAAATACGATTACGATCAAAGTGTTTGTGACCCAGACGGGTATGAGGTGTGGTGGGCGAAAGGGGGGCGGAAGCATATACCGGAAGGGTTAGGCTTCCTATTTTGATTTTACGGGCGTTTGAATACAAATACTATCATGTGGTATATCTTGTTTTTCTTTTTCGTTTGGTTTGCATTTTTTTAAACTGACCTGACGCATTTTAGACGAAATAACCGTGTTCCCTGTTTAAATGTACGTGCGTGTGTGTCTTTTTAAATATTTGTTTTCTTCTTGCCTTGCACACACACACACACCCAACCGCACAACTGTTTCTTGCATGCTCTATCATGTTCCATACCTTCATCCCCTTTTTTTTATCATCCCCTTCTGATGTACTACACGTTGCATCATATTTGTTAGCTTCGTCCTCTACACTTCTTGACTTCTTGGCGCACAAAAATTGCTGTCACTCTATTTTACCGCCCTCGTTTGCCATACGCTAACGCTACTACATTCGAATTTGTCTAAATACTTTGCCAGTGAATGTATTGTATTGTTTTGCGATATCTCAATGGCTTTTAGGTTTTAAATGTCTATGTAGATAACTATTTGTATGTATAGTTGCCCATGTAATAAGTATAATAATATATGTTTTGTTTGTATAAAGATTGCGTTTCGTTTCAGCTGTATGTTCCTTTCTGGATTTATTTTATGTGATCACATACTTGCTATTTCACGTTCGCTCGACCCTGAACCCTGTTGTTGTTGTTTCGCTCGCTCACACTCTATGCTCTCCCATGTGCCCTGGCGCAGTAACACGTCATACTCCTACCACAACATTATTATTTCCTTCTGTGTTCTCATCGCTGCTAAATCTCCCATTTTTGATTGCATTATTTGCAATATCAAACAAAAATACAAATGAAATCATCGTACTCATGATGACTTCGGAATGTTCCTTATGAACTTAAGACACCAACAGCTATTAACAGAAATAATATGGAGTAGCAATTTGGTTCGTTTTCATCTGTGAACGAATACTTATAGTCACAAATATTAAAAAAAAAAACAATAAACACCAAAATGACAGATTAAAACAACACAGACGAGTTCAAATTCGCAT
Organism: Anopheles moucheti; assembly: GCF_943734755.1. Lineage (NCBI taxonomy): Eukaryota > Metazoa > Arthropoda > Insecta > Diptera > Culicidae > Anopheles > Anopheles moucheti. The sequence goes on from NC_069142.1 coordinate 11,384,380, forward strand.
TTAAAGCATTTTACAAGGTGTTAGAAATAGTCTTTCTGCGCGATTTTGGTTATTCGATAGCATCTTTCGATGTTTTAGCAAAAAATTAAAAGCAAAATAAAAATCACTAACACCAACTCTTCATTACTGATGAGAAGCACAACACCAATGACGTGTTCACACGTTAAACACAACTGGGAAACGCTTATTTTCGAACAAGATGTTATACCATCTTACAAACGTAGGCACTCGGTACCCGAAACACGGGATAAGCGGGCGGAGAAAGAAAGCAAACGTTTCCGGTACGGGGAAATAAACAGACGACGCATTAATACACAGCCGAATGTGACGGCGGCATTGCTTTTGAAGCAATAACAAACTAACCTAATGCACAACGGGGAACGACGGTTTCACCCTTACAGTAGCGCGCGCGCTACCTTATAAATAAAATTATTCTTACCGCTGTAACATTAAAATACCACTTAACCTACCAAAAGAAAACACGAGCAGTTGATTTTGTTTCAGTAAAAAGCAAAAAAAAAAAACATTAAGCTGCCTGGGTAGTATTGTCTTGCCTTTGGGAATTTTCTTTATAGCTTGCTAATTCCTAATTCTGCTCCGTTTTCCAAGCATTGTTTGTTTTGGTTTCTAAGAACTAAGAGGTGAGAGAATGTTTTGCTTCGGCTATGTTGTGTCGTGCTTTTTTCTCTGTCTGGTATGCTCCTAGCAGCACGCATTATCTACAACTACACTATACCATGTTATCGGACACGGTATAGAGAGAGATTGTGTGCCAACCGGGGTCTCTTAACTAATACACAAATGTGTAACTTATTACTGATAAAACAAACAAAAAATCTTTTGGTAGTGTTTCGTAAAACAAGCAACAAAGCTGTTTCAGCCGCGAACGTACTGATCAGAAACAATGGGCTAGAAATCTTTCGTACCGGAACGTCTGTAACCCTCGAGCTAAAGTGGGTGTATTACATCCTGCTTTTTCCATATATATACTTAAACATTTATGTTCTGCGATCTGCTACTGTGAGAGCGAGCGAGCAAAACAATCACATCTCGCACTGCAATAATGCGAGCGAGCGGAGCGAATGAAAGAATTATCGGAAAGGCGTTTTCTGTTCCTCTTCTGGAGCATATGGAGATCCTCGTCTGAGCAAAAAGCATCCCGGTACAATGTGCGTCCGGATAAAAAAAAAAATACCAAAACAGCAGTAACCAAATCATTCAGTTCTGGTTGCGACGAATTTCGAGCGGTGCATTCCGGTTTTTGCTGGGCGGTGTGTGGTGGACGCCATTCGTTCGTTCGTTTCGTGCATTGATGGAATTGTTTTTCGTTCGGTCACACTATTTTAGTCGCGCCTGCAAAAAGCTGTACAGAATGCCGGCCTGCGTCATCACGTCGGCTGTGCTTGACTCTAGCAGATCCTTCTGTTTCGTAGCGCTCGGGCCGGGTCGCAGTAGCGTCGGTCCAAACACCATCGCCAGATTATGTAGCGACATTTTGTTTTCGATCTCCTGCTGGTGTACCCTACAATAGCAACGCAGAGAGTGAAAAAGAAACTTATGTTTTGGAGTAAACTAAAAAAAAAAAAGCACAATAATCATTAAAATCGTTCATACCTCATCAGATGATCTAGCAGCAGGTTGATAGTGGCTTTGTTCGGTTGCGGAAGCTCAGCAAATATGCGCTGCAGCTCGTGGATGCGCGAACCCTCACTCAGGTTCGAATGGCGGTTGAACGCGTCGAAGAACTTCGGATAATACTGATCGGTGAAAAGCGCTTCAGGCAGATCGCGCAAGTACGACTTAAGAATCCCGGTGACCGAGTGTATGTCGACCTCCTTCAGCAGCTGTTCCGCCTCGTACGCATTTGTTTCGAACGATTTCTTTAGCTTTGCAACGTCGGACGCCGAACCGGATACGCGATAGATGCCGACCTCGGTCATGCCGCGTCGCTCAACTTCCCTCACGCACGCACTCACGATGAATGGAATATCTCGCTTTTCGCGCCTGTAATGTAGGTGGCAGGGGGGGTGATTAAAAAAAAAAGGGCCCAATACATGGAAGCGTATGCACCACAAACTTACTTGATCACCTGCTGCAATTTGGCACCAAAGAGTGCGCCCGGTTTGGAGGTTGGTACCCGGCGCAACGTCACCTCACCCGGTACAAATCGTATGATCGTGCTAATGCTGAGCGTTTCCGACAGCTGCAATACCTTTCTAGTGGGTGTTTCCTGCATCCAGCTGCGGCTTAACTATACGGACACGGCAAACAATAAGCAAAATGCAGCAGTTAGTTACTCTCCTCTCAATACACCCAATAATAAATATAATACTTACTTTGAGAATATGCTTCGCGCGCAAAATCGGACGCTGGACATCAGCTTGATACAGCAGAATACGCAGATTCTGGCTACCCTCCAGCTCCAGCACGAACGATTCATTCCACTGCGGTGTTGCACTGCAACAGACAAGCTTCGTTTTGGCCTTGCGGAAATAGTGCCCGTACGAATCGATCTCGACACACACGAACAGATCGCACTGTTGATCGAACCCGGTCAGCCCCTGAATGGTAAGGTGCAGGTCGCCTACCAGCAGGCTCTCATCACGTGCGTTTCGCATCAGGTAGGAACCCATCTCGGTTTTAATAAGCGCCTGACAGGCCGTTATCCACGCGTGCAGATCGTAGATCTGGACTGGGATGTGACCGGGCAGGTTGCACGATTGCTGTTGTTGGTTTAATAATGGGAAAGAAACAAAATGCAAACAAATTTCATATACGAAGAGGTTCTTCTAGTGTCACCTGCTTGAGCCCCTACCTGTAACGACAGTATCGACTCGATCCATTGCGTACGCTCGAAATCTGAGCTGAGGAAGAACGTCATCGTTTTGCCGGTCGCCTTATTGCCAATCTTGAACACCAGATTCGGTGACGCAAGTACCAGCTGCGCCTCCAGATCGGCTAGCTTCTTCCGGTGCTTGTCGCCTGCCCGGCTCGAACCACCCGGCCGATCCTTCTCGTCCAGCATGATTTGATCACGCACGGTGCACGCCTGCGACTTCAGGTGCACAATATTAATCGGGCTCGTTTCCTTCGGATCGTTTGCGGACTCTTCACAAATCAGTATGTCCCGAAGCGGTATGAACCATTTCAGCTCAAACTCAAACCCATTCCGATCCCCGGTACGGCCGACCGCCTTATATTTGGCGCACGCAATCACATCGTTAAACAGCAGCAGATGTCGCAACTTTCGGTGGCCGTCCGCAAGCTCAACGATGAACGAATTCTTTACCAATCTTCGGAGGGCTTTATCGTCGCTCTGTAAACGGGAAGATAATGTTAAGTCTCTAGCTCTTAAACTATATGGGATGCTGTGGTACCATCTCTTACCGGGAACATGGACCGTGTTTGCACCACGTTAAACTCTTGCAGGAATTTACGTATCGCATTGGACGCTTGCCGAAGCGGATGATAGTCCGGATGCTGCTCGGGCGTCTGGTTAAGCAGATCCTCCAGCACGAGCGCATTCTTTTGCACCCTCGCCACCGGCTTGTGCAGCAACTCCTCCAGCGATAGTTTCTGCTCGTTCTGGTTCTTAAACACAATGTTCGACACAATCTCCTTAAACTGTTGACTGTGCGTGCTGCACATTTTAACCGTATCGATCGCACGCCCATAATTGTGCAGAAACGCACCGTACAGGTGTATCTGGCCGGCCAGGCGACGGAACGGTTCACCCACGCACAGCCCACCGGTGTCCGGTGCGGTCGCATCGTCCGGTGCGGCCAGGCGGGCCTGCAGCTCCGTCAGAAACTCGCTATGCACCTCATGCAAGTCCTCGATCTTGAAAAAGATCGTCTGGAACTCCTCCTCCGATATCACAGGTTGCGAAGTTGTCAGCGTCGCCCGGATCGCCTTCATGTACTGCTTCATCTTGTTCAAACACTCCACGTACAGTGTTTCGCTCGTGATGATGCTGGTAACGATGCGCCGTATGATGGTGTCCCGGTTAGCGTTCTGTGTAAAGAAAAAACATTAAGAATTGGATTTTACCGGACAAACAGGAAAGATGTCCGGTGCAATCGCCGGCGACTTACCGATATCTTGCGGAACAGTCCACTTCCACTGGGTGTACCGCCGATGCCGGGTGAAACACCTGCACCAACACCACCGTCCGTATCGGTCGAGATCGCACGCATCAGTACCGGTACACCACCGTCACCTTCGCCATCACTATCGATGGAACTGCTGCGATTTTCATTGTTTTGACTGGAGCTGAAAACATACGGGGAAAACAGACACATTATTCAACGGAATCATGCTTATGCAACAAACTGTCTCAAACGAAGGGATTTCCACCATTTGATTTGAAAGCAAAGGCAATGGTATCAGATAAAAAATTTAAGAGTGTCTGTAGTGCCATGAGCTAATTTAGGTTATTTTTGTAGTGTTTTGTTGCATCCAAACGTGGCAAAAATTTTATCGAAAGAATGAACAATTAAACTTAAAAAAAACGGTTAATTTAACGAATTCTAAATTGATTAAATTTATGATATAGCTATTAACAATAAGCTTTGGAATTGTTAGGACCATCACTGGATCCCAACAAACAATTCGACGATTTTTTAAGCGTTGTCCGAGCCTTTTTGGTCGAATCAAGCGTCGTTTGGTTCTGCGCGCGGCTAAATCAGCAAGATTGGTTCCGAATCTTGGCTAAATTTGCGTCAAAGGTTTGGGTCTTTGATTTCCTCCCGCACGAAAAAATCGAATTGGTGCGGTCTATTGCTCTTCTTCATCTTTTTCCATGGCTTGTTTGCATTATGTCTGCGGTGATTACCGCTTTGACAGATTGAATGAAATAGAAATGTAAACAAAGCCTGACCTGTGATCAAACAACATCTACCTTGCTTAAAGTTGCCCTTTTAGTTAAATCTGTGCAACAATCTTTCATTGGTGTTAATATTTTCAATCTGTGGTGTTTCTGAATACTCTGGTAAGTAAATAACGAGTGCATGTCGTACAATATTCGTGCCAACATTGTTGTTTTGAAAACAGCGCTCTGTTTGGATCTTCCCATGCTAGGTGCAAAATGGAATCCAAAAGAAGCCGTGCGACTGGTTTGGTGTACAAGATCCTCAATATTCGACCTGCTCTTCATCTTATAACTTCATCTTCATCTTAACAACTATATGACGAATGTGTTGGAAGGACATTGCGACGCGGCCAAACACAGGATACGGTGAGTGATATCAACATTCGTTACAACTTGCCCATTAATTAAGGACATATTTTTCCAGACAACGCGCAACGATGGTTTTGTTGTTTTCTTCAGCTGTGCGCCATTATGGTTCAAAGAAGGGTGATCGGAAAGCGGATTCAAACGATACAATACCACAATATATCTACAGCGGAGATTAATACCACAATATATGGAGCAGCGAACAATTTAATAAGAGCAGATCAAATGCTTAAGATACTACTAGATTATAGGTAGCATCATATAATAAAATAAATATTATTTTTACAAAAATTTTGCATCTATCAATCTTTTCCTAAATATTGTTTACTGCAATGCACAATAGATGGCGCTTTCGTAAAACGTCCCGCTCGATTTTCATCGAAAATGCTCGAACGCGTCTTCCTTGCGAGCTCGAACAATGGCTCGAACGACGCTCGAACCGGACCTGTTCGAGCCTCGAACCAGTTCGAATTGTTTGTTGGGATGGTTGGGCCATCACTAGTGGTAGGGCCATCACTAGTGTTTTGGGCCATCACTAGTGGTTGGGCCATCACTAGTGTTGGGGGCCATCTTTGCAAGAAATTGGGGTATATAAGGATGGGGAAAGGATCAATCATCCTCTTTTTGTGACGAACCCAGGAGGTGACAATTTGTGGAGAAATAAAAATACACAACGTAGGGAAACTCTAACCAACAGGAATATACATTTTAGATGGCCAAATGAAACCATCAAGTCCTAGCCGCCCCATTTTGGGTTTATCTCCACTGCAAACACTTACTGGATGAAGTACTCAATATTGACGTAGTTGCTGCTACGTCCGGGAGATTCTGGTTCCAGCTGGACGCTGGTTTGGCTGCTGTTGTGACTACGCGGATGCGACGGCATCAGAAGCGTACTGGCATTTTCCACCGTTGAAATATCGTCCCGGCTCGACGTTGAACCGGTACCGACACCGCCCGGCTGTATGTACACGTAGTCACCATCGCTGTTATCGAGCGGCACCGTATCGTAGTAGTGTTCCTGATCTTTCTGGCTCTGTTGGCCACTGACGCGCATACTGTCCGAGCTGAGGGATGAAATGGATTCGTAGCTTTTGATCTGCGAAGCGAAATGGAAAAATAATTCATGTTAGTTGAAAAAAATTCAACCTCTTTCCTGAGTGCTTTACTTACCCGCTCGGAGATGGGACCAACTCCACCGGTACTACCGATCGTTCCCGTACCGCCGCCACCACCCGAAGTTAGCGATTCCTTGGAATCGACGTGCGGCAAACCATCCGTACCGTGCCGCTGATGGTACGACTGGCCATAGGGAGGTGTTTGATGCTGTTGGTTCATCTTGCCAAGGCTGCCGGTTGGGCTGTCACTACTGCTACCGGTCATGTTGGTGGGCAGCTTGCCCAAGCTGCCGGTCGGCGATACGCCGATCCCGGGCGTACCGCCAGCCACCTTACCCAACGACCCGGTAGGGCTGTCCGTGCTGGACGACTTCGACTTGAGACTATCCGACTTTGGTAGACGAGCCTTGCCTGGTTCGTGGTAACCGGCAAGCTTCACATCGAGCGAATCGGACGACTTCTGACGATAGATCTCCGATGGTTTAATGTTCCGCTCGAGCGAACTGCTGGTCCCGGGACTGTCCGGGGCGCCCGATGCTTCGGGCGAGGAATGGGACAGCTGACCAATGGCCGATCCACCGCTCGCCGACGTATCTTTATTCCGGAGGTTTTGCATCGCCATCGCTGGAACCGTCGGTGGCTCAACCGGAGCAGCCCGGCGCACATATTTCGGTGGTGGACTAAAACGATAAAAAGACATATTAATGATTAATAACAAATTTAGTTTATTTGCTATCAATATTTTTAAAAAATAATAAAATTATTTATAGTTTCACAAATGGTAGGAACCATTTTCTGACCTAATAAAAGGCTACAAACAAACTGGATAGATCTCATCATCCATTGGGCAAAATGTGAGGTGATATGCGCGAAGGGCATCCCCGAAAGGTATTTCATGGCGAAAGTTTTGAATAGTTTTCACTCCAGTTTCTACCAGTTCGTGCATACAATGCAACAGTTTTCTTCGGTACAACATCCAATACTACCAACACAATTGCAATCGCTCTAATAGGGGTTGCTATGTTTCGTTAATTTCGGATAAGTTTTGCGCACTTGCATCCGTTGTACGCGATGAAATACATACACCCAGCGCCAGACGCGTCTAACCTCTTTTTCTCACCCTTGAAACACATCGTCCACACTCCACACTCGGCGTTCCTCCTCCTCTCTTTCTGCTTCTCACGCTTTCACCCTTTATAATGCGCGAGAAATCAATTCGTCAGAGGGCAGACAAACTGCTTCCCTGGTTGTGGGTCGGTAGCGATATACGGTGTGCAGTAGGATGGGAACAAATGGTTTTGCAGATTCTCTCTCGGTTTTACGCAAAGAATGAGCGCTGGTAGTGTGAAGGTTCTTTTTTGTTTTCGCAGAAAAATGGCGGACTGCTGTACTGTATCCTCTATTGTACAACAGCGAGCGAAAGCCTTGATAAAACGTTCGAGATGCGTGCGAACGTTGATGAGCTTTGCATAAATGTATGCTCTTAAGGGGACGAATGATTATTGCTTGAGTGAGAAAATCGAACGATAATCTTGATGCAAGTAAGTTCACGGATCTAATCCAATATAGTCTTCACAACATCACAACAGCTGCTTGGCATAGGGGATGACGTTCAAAACCTTGGATCTTTGAGAAATGACACAGGTTCTCCTCTTTAAATGATTGATCTTGAGTATAGAGATTATGTTGATTCCAACTTCTAGATTTAATTGCCTCAGACCTCTAAAATGACTGAACTTTAGAGATGTTTATCACAGAGAACCAGTCCCCAATACTAGAATAGCACCGATAGCATAAACTTCTAAGAATTCCTGGTCCGGAAAATCTATCCGTCTCTTGGTTGATTCAGAGTCAGATTTATGAATCGGAATGAATCTTTGAACTGAAAGAATGAATCAGAAACTCTATCTAAAATATTCGTGAATTGCGGTGATGGAGTCTCCAAACCTCCAAGACCTCAAAGAGCCTCCGATCCACCACTGCTCTGAGGATTCGCAAAAAGAATCAATTTCTGATTTAAAAGATTTCTCATTTAAAATTCATATCAATGACTCTTCTCAAACGATTCATTAAGCACAACATTATTCTGTAATTAGGTGTCATTCTTCTTGAAGGGTTTTCTTCCGACATAAATAAATCGAGCAAGCCGGTATATCAAAAGTGGCATTTTTGCGTCCAGATTATGCTGCTGCCCCCCGCGTGCAGGTGTAGCGATATTGCACCGTTCTTGTAGCGATGGTCCTCTCAAGAAAATACAACATGAAAAAGCAACGGCCAACGCGTGACTGCGCCCGATTATCAGCTCAAATCGGTTCGGTTGTGCTCCAATTGGTAACTAATACACCAACAAAGCAAACCGCCGGTAAGAATACGGTGGAAGGTCTGGAAAATGGTCAATAAAGACAGACAAACTGCCACAGTTTACCAGCTGCCATCATCCGATCAGCACACTTGCTGTCCCCGTGGAAATGTTTAACGGGGAACACTGTATTTAAGCCGAACCAGCAATCAAAATTGATTTGGTTCGATCGAAAAAAAATTAAGCCATCATAAAGGGTCCGGGCACTATCTTCGCAATGCCGCCAAATAGAGATAATGGGTTCCTAATGCAGGAAACACACGCGGTTTTTTTTTTTTGGGTGTGCTTTGTATTTTTAGAAGTGTACGAGAGAGCTGAAAACTGGAACTTTCTTCACCAGCCACTCCCAAACAGCTTCAGAATCGCTGGAATGCACATACCAAGCCGTATCATCATTATAGTGCCGACGGAGGGAGATCCCCGAATGGATGCCACCTACACCATCGACCGCGAAGTATGCACCACGAGGAGGACGCCACGGAAGCACCGAAACCCCGGTACAAACCGGCCACGGAACCGGAACGAATCCCATATCCCAAAGTGGCTTGAAGCGTGGAAACAGTTCCCCGATCGGTAACCGCGCGTCTCGGTCCCCCCCCCCCCCCCCCATCCCACGCAGTTTTCTTCTCTTTCTATCTGTCTCTGTCTCTCTTTCTATTTCTATTTTTTTTTGCCCTCTACAACACTGCAGCGCGCATAATTTGCAGCATCAACACTCTCCGCTTCACTTTCGGGTCTCTCACTCTCTCTCACTAACCCCCCCCCCCCCCTCCTGCCTCCTCCTCTGCTTGCCACCACGAAACAAACGGTAGCCCCAATTAGCCGTGGTAATCGCACGACCCTCCGCGGCTGGAAGAAAATGGGACCACTGGGCCATAGGTACCACCCGCCTAGGTGCTGCGGGTCCGCTCAGCCGTAGCCATCCTTCATCGCTGTAGTGCTGTAGTGCTATTTCGAGGCAAGCATCTAACGAAAAGCCAACGTGGCCAATGCAGCGGACGCAGTTATTGGTTTATGGTGGGTTTCGGAGGCAAATAATCATTCGTGTGCGTTATCCCTAAAACTATATGAAACGTGAAAGTTATTATTCCCATTATTGGTATATGAAATGAAACTGTTTTGTTATGGAGAATACGTGCCTACCTGGGCTGGTTCCAGTATTGCGTTATTGCGAAGACTGAACAATAAAAGCCATGCCTGTAGCGTTGGCTAAATCTGATTTTGATTCATTTATTTTATTTTATTTATATCGTCATAATGGAAATACAAATAAAATAAAATAAATGAATCAGAATCAGATGGATCTTCTGGAATTGTAATTCCTTGGTTTATTTATCATTATCATTCATATCATTCATTCATTTGTTTAAATGAATTAATCAATTGTGAGTCAATCTTCGAAATGACTGAATGAATCTGAATCTGTATTGCAAAGAATCATGAATCCTCAAAGATTCATTTGTTATCCAATATGTATGACCTCAATAATATTTCCATTATGACGATATAAATAAAATAAAATAAATGAATCCGAATCAGATCCATTTATTTGAATGAATTAATCAATTTATCAGTCTAATCTTCGAAATGACTGAATGAATCTGAATCTGTATTGCAAAGAATCATGAATCCTCAAAGATTCATTTGTTATCCAATATTTTTGACCTCCTCACCTATGAGCTTGTCCAAAATAAGCAATAAGCATGTCCAAGGGGCATGATCCGTCATTGCTTTACAAAAATTAATGAATCTTTTTTAAATGAATCGATTCCTTACATGAATGACTCCTCACTAAAGATATATATGAATGACAACTGAGCTCCAGGCTGATCTAAAGCCTCAAATAATCAATAGAATAAGACTAACTCCTAACTTCTGAAGACTCTCCATTTTAAGCGTACAAAGATTTGCCATCTGTATGATAACTTTAAGATCAGCATTCGGAAAGATCTTTACGAGACATACGAGAAATACTTCTGGTGACGATCGTACGCAGAGCCGGTAGGTTATCAAACACAACACAGCAATCTTATTTCAATTCAATGCCGTATTTGCGTACGCTCCAGGTCGTGCACCAATCCGGACCACTAAACTGGAATTCCGCTCGGTGAAGCCCATGTTGGCGCATGGAGAAACGAACGACAATGTTCCGTTGGCCTACTTTGCACACCAGCGGCAAGGTGACCTGAAAACAGAATATGCAGGCGACGCGAGTACCGGCACCCTTAGTTTACACCCCAAAAAAAAAAAACAAAATCCCCCCAACACGAGAGTGAGAACGAGATCGTGGACCCGCTGGAGAGCTTGAATGGAGGATCGAAGAATTCAACCACAACACACCTGTCAAGCTTCACCGTCGTCTGGTGGATGCGCTAACACAACCTCGCACACCGTCTGAGGGGAGGGCGATCGGAATCATGGACAACCATTGATTCCAGAAATTCACTCTCCACACACACACACACACAAAACACAAAACACCAGATATACGTTGCATGACGACGCGTGCGCACCCAGCGTAGCATAAAGTACCGGTTTTTTTATTTTTTGTGGTCAGACTTGCCTGCTCTTTCCCGTTCTTTAAGCAGAACGAGAAACCACAAGGACAAGACGCACATTAACGCCCTCCACCAGCGGCTGGAGCGTTCGCACAAAACCAAGAATCGTTCCATCAAACCCGTGCCTTTGACCCGTCCTGCAGCTGCGGGAAAACCAGTTCCGGACTTTCCAACGTACACAGCACACAGAGCCAGCCAGCCAGCCCCATCGGTGAATGGATGATACATACCTGATTCGCGACTGTTGCGAAAACATGTTTCCGCTAAAATAAGTCGTATTTGCCAAATAAAACTACCCATCGATCCGGCGAAAGACGCGAAGGAAGATGAGAATGTTTTTTGTTTTTTTGCTTTTTGGGGCGTGATTCGTTTCCAAATGATGATTCACGGTGGAGTGTGGAGTTGTAGAAACTTGATCCCGCCAGCGGAATGTTTTGATAACGGCCAAGTACCTTTTTTTTGTGGTGCGATAAAGACGGCGAACATCCCTTCCGGGTGAGCTAGTTGGGAAGCAACCGAGTTGCATGTTGGATTAACCAGTGAGTGTGCTACAGCAAAACAGAAAGCACGCGGATTTTGTGTTAATTAACCACACAGTGACTCATTGACTCAGCAACAGCACAGGCAACAGAACGCAAGTGCTCCTCACTCAGTCTGGCGACATCTTTGCCGGAGTATCTTGTGATGATCCGGCCGCGACCGAGTCCGTTGCTTCACAGTGTTGCACACACACACCCACACACACAAAACACGCCAAAGAGCGTTGTTATGTTATGCAACTGGTACGAAATGTCAACCCACAACCACTGGCGAATGTCTGCTGGCGAGAAATACGGCGAGTGTCGGTGGTTGCAGCGTGGCACACCGGATCGGATTGCTTGGATGGTGATGGCGGTTACCTCACACCATGCCTCATTCCAGTTGGGTGCACCCAGACCCAGAAGATGGTGGTGTGGTGTGTCTCGTTTGCTTCGCGCTTTGCGATATCCATCTATTGTTTAAAGCTGGTGGGAGGTTTTCCAGATTTTCAGGGCATTTTGGGTGATCCTCTGGACGAATGCCTTGGAGTTATTGAGCGACAAACGATTATATGTTGTCTGAATTAATCTGAATCTCTATTCTAAAGCTTCAAGAATCCTCAAAGATTCACAAATCCTCAAAGATCGATGAAGCTCCAGAGATTCATGAATCTCTGCGGAAACATAATTTTGGGATTTATTTTTATTCTTTTTACTTCTTCATGGTTGATGAACCTTTAGAGAGTCAATTCCTCATCACTCATATGAATAACTAGACTCAAAAGATGTAATAAGTACCACACTAGCAATTGCCGTGAAGATCTTGAAGATATTCTGACGATACATCTTCATCCATTGAGAATTATTATTATTTTTTAAGTTTTCCATAGAAATTCTCCATCTCGCTATGCTCAACAGACGCACATCACACGCAGTGCGATCGTGTATGGTTCGAAATACGTGCATAAATTCGATACCGTCCCCATACACCATAAAGCCTCGCACGTTTCGTGTGAGTGGTGTTGATAGTGATGGTGACGCAAAAAAAAAAGATGGCCGTTGTTTGTTGAAGCTAATGTGCACCGAACGTGACGGTATTGGGACGGACTGTTGTGTCACTGCTACACGCAGGTGTTTGTGTTGATCTAAAAACAAAAAACCAACAGCTAAATGTTAAGAACCTGAAGATGAAGATCAGAGTACGGAGCGGCACTCATAATTAAGACACACCGTGCAGGTTCAACTGCTTCATTTACACCTTCAACCGGTACGTGTGACGTTGGCGTGTGCGGTGCATGATGGAATTCTCCAGTGCAGACGTCCGAGCGAAAGATGGGAAACCCCCCCATCACTGACCTTGGGTGTGGAGCTTCCAGGAGTAGACGAAGCTTTCACATCATCCCCCTAATTGGTACATCATCTCGCTAATGATCGCCCAACCTCGCGCATCACGAATATTCGATCTCCCAACTGTACGAGACGCTAGAGGAGCGCTAGAATCTGACCAACCGCAAGAGAAAGCTAAGCAGCCCAGACGGGGCTTCACAGTCGCGGCACGGCACCGGGCAGCCGCTGGTTGGCAACGTGTGCGTTACTTCCGTGCGCTGGCAAACGATGCGCACCCGCGCTTCACGCAACACATCGCATCGGTGCGCGCACCCGCGGATTACTCGAGCGGGTTACCATTAGTCATTCGACGATTTCTTCCCAGTGCACGGTGCTTTAACCATTTCGTACAGCTCATTGGGAAATTTTACACACTGGAGTGGTTCACCCAGTGGTTCATTTTATTTAGTTTAACATACGGCATTAATAAATGAAGCAAACAGAAAGATTATAAAACTTTACAGCACGCTGAAAAAAACCCATAGACCCACCAAAATGCAACGTTTAGACTAAAACGAGTGACCAAGTGAAAATGTTAACGTTACCACCGAATAGTTTGCGTAGCGATCGTAACGGGCTGCGGGGCCCGGTTAACAACCGTAAACAAGTGTTGATTGCCCGTTTCCAATCGTACGGCGAACGGCGTGTACGCTCACCTGCCCGGGCGAACCGCAGCCGGGCTTGTGCGGCGAATGTTGCCGTAAAATCGCACACTGCCGTGCTAATCGGGTAAAGGTAGCAAAACACGATCGGGTTAATGTTTGTGGCAGTCATAAACATAAACACTTGCCTGCTTGCATGTCTAGCTTTTCCTATGTCACTACACTGTTATGCTGCTTTGGAACAGTGTTTGTTATGCGCTTCTGGTACCAACAACAACATCGGCACGAAACGATTAAGATGCGGTACAATTACGCGAAACCTTCCTGGAGGTTTATTTGCACCCTCCCTCCCAGCTAACAAAGAATATCGCCTGCAACGAATGAATTTGTTGGAGTGGTTCGTTTCTGATTAAGCGGGAATATACAGTCACAGCATGTTAGAAATTTTCACAAATTGCCTAGAACTACCCTCATAACAGGGTTCAATTTAATACTCCAACAGCTGACGAAATTACTGTCTAAAAGCATATTCTCTTTGTCCAAAAATACCTGAGATATTCAATATTCTAACGCGATTTTCTAAAACCAACGTTCAGCATATGGAACTTCGTTGGATTCTCATTGCGCAGTTTAGTACTTGGCGCGGACTTTTCCATAATAGTTTAAAATTTCATGAGCGATTTGTTATTTTGTTCATCTTGTTTAGTCATTTTTTGTGTTACGTACTATTGGATGTCATGTTGAAAATAGTAATTAATGTAATAATTTAGGTTAGATTCATGAAAATATTGTTTTCCAGTTACTGAGTGTATATCTCCCCTCAATTATATTACTTCTCTCTGGTTTTCCGCGTAGCGGGGTGCTTATCACATTATCAAACCTATGCGCACGCAGTATGGCATGATAATGCAATCAATAAGACTTGTGACGTAAGATTGTTCAAATATGACTTGCTATTAAGTGTTGTGTCTACTGCTGTATTTAGCGACCTATAGAAAAAAAACGCCGAAGAATTCGTCCATGGAGCCCGGGAGATGCGATAGATATGATGTGATGGCTCTAGATAAGATAGATCCACCAACTTCGATGATCTAGACCGAGCGTAGTAGTTAAAATCAATACGGCCAAAAGTGATCATTCGCAACCCCAATTCCAACTCATTTAAGCCCATTTCTTATCTACAAAATATAAAATTTTAAAATTAGCTCCAAAACCGCTACAGTGCTGTCTACCTACCGCGGGGGAACCTTTTTCTTGAGGTCGGCTGCGGCAGACGAGGCTCCCAACAGCTGCGAGGTACGCTCGGATATAGAACTACCACCGGTGAAGCTGCCACCACCGTCGCTGGTTCGATCCGGTGGTTTCGGATGTTTCGCATCCAGGAACGTGCTGGCACTGCTGCTCACACCGCTGCTGTGCTGATGCTGCAGCTGGTGCGGTGGTAGATCACCGGCAACCAAATTCTCCACACTGCCACCGAACCGGGCACCGGTGTTGATCAGCACATTCTCGTAGTTTGCCGTCTTCGGTACCGACGGTGTCTCACTGTCGTGCGATGAATTATCACCACCCGCACTACCACCACCACCACTGCCGCCCCCATTGCTCTTTGACTCTTTCACTTCAATCACGGTAACGAAGTGGCTCGGGGAGGCGAGCAACGGTTGTGCTTCACTTTGGCTGGCACTGCGCGTCCGGTTGGTGCCGGCACGACCCACATCCGGTACCGGATGTCCGGACGGTTCCGGCTCGCTCGGTACGTCGTGGTTGGCCGTCCCGTTCGCTGTCGGTTCCGTACCGTTCGTGGTTGATTGTTGCCCGCCAGTTGACTGTTGGGCCGTATCGTTGGCCGTTGGGTTGATGGGGGTGTTGGTGCCGCTGCTCGCTGCGACCAGCTCGCTCACGCAACGGCGGCTGTGCAGGTTTGAGGTTAGCTCGTTGATGCACTGATTCAGCGGGCTGTTGTTGTTGCGATTCGGCGGCAGTTCACGTGACCGCAGCTGGACACCTGGTTCGGTTGATTCGCCGCCGATCGCATTACTGGCCGCTTCCGCATCTTCGGCGGGTGGTGCTGTACCTGCAGCTGTTTGTTGATTACCGGCCGCAGCTTTGATTATTTGATTCTGTAAGGAAAATAACAACAACAAACAAGAGAAGAGTATTAACTATTGACCAATAAAGCAGCGCAGTATTTATTCCAACAGTGCTGACAATAAGTTTGTCACTATTTTTGCCCAACGAATTCCCCGCGACCAACGCACAAACGCATACCGCTTTATCTAGGGAATGTGTGAGTATGTTTGAACAAAACATTTTAATACAAACCCTCATTACACCCAGAATGTCCTACGCCACCTTACCGATCGCGTAAAGGTACGATTCGCAACTATTTAGCGACCGCCTCAGTCAATTTGCTTCGCACTGTACGGCACATTTAGTCAGCTGTATCGCCACCACGGTTGTTTGCTTATCTTATCGATTATCAAACACCTAAGACGGTCCCCGGAGTCGATGGTGTGCAAGACTTCCCAGCAAATAAAATGCGTCATCAGCGACTAAAGTGTAGCCATCATGTATTGGCCACCATTATCTCCAAAAAAAAAAAAAACCAACACCTGAAACGACGCACACTACAGCGAGAATGTACGTGAGGCGTGAACATTCCAAATGAAACACAGGCTCAGATGTTCGATTCTGGTTGCCGTTCGGACCCACTCCCCCCGCACCGTGTTCGAGGTTTATTGGCGTTTTATATAGATATGCCGCACGTTAGTGCTACCGAATGTTAGCAGCTAGAAGAGGTTAACCTCTCTTTGCTTTCTTTCTCGCCATTAAATTTCCAGCTGCGTGTGTGCGCCCGCTCGTTTTGCTGCACATTTATGCACGGGGGACGTTTTATTTTATTGCTTTCGCGGCACAAAAGACACTTTCACGGCGCGATCGCCTACCGGGGCCCGAATATGCAAAGAACGATCGGGTTAACACCGAGCCCAAAGCGAACACACGCTTTTGGGAGTGTTGGTGTTATGACGTCCATTTTCTTCTTTACCATTACATCAAGAACTTCAAGCGAGCGAAAGTACGCGTGAAAGAGTGTAAGCGTACAGAAAATGGACCATAAATGGACCATTACTAACTACAAGAGGCCTGCAAAGGCTGTCATATGTCGCATTTTCTTTAACACAACCATTAGTAATCGAAATGATACATTCGAAATGGAAATAAAAACCTTGCTATACTCAATACCCAGTGTCGCTAAAACGTTGTCCGTTACTCCAATAGTAAACAAGCAAACTCATCGCTTTTCTTAAGTGCTCCAGAATTACCAAACATCCAAGAAACTCGTGGCACGGCAAAATCACGATGCGAGCAAATGCAACAAGTGACCGGGTTGGGGTATTTTTCTTTTGCATCTGACACGTCACAGACACAGTAGCAAACAGCACCAATTTGCGTGACGATGTCGTATTGTTGATGGCTGGTGACCAACCGAACAGTCAAAGTCAACGATGCAAACCACCGGGACGATCTTTGACTCGTCCGGGCGATGTTTGATTCGTTGCAGTAGTGCGATACCGCAAAGTAAACAATGGGCGTACACGCTTCGTCGGCACGTTGGACTTTTAATTAAACCCCCCCCTGTTTCCCATAGGAACTCCCAACACAGAAGGAAATCGATAGGGGTTCTAGCTTCTTTAAAGGGAATTGTTAGCTGCCATACGCCCTCATCAGTCCGAGGTTCATAAATTTTATGTGTCTCGTCCCGCGCGGAAAGGTTATTCTACAGCAACGACAACAAAGCGCAGCGAAAACAAGACCATGTTGACTCACGCTTGTGCAGCGCTCACTTTGATTGTGCAGCTGCACTGTTTCTGCCTATAAAACACACTCTATTTTCAGCCATGTCCAACTCGGTTTAACTTCATGTCTGGATACTGGAGTGCACTGTGTGTCTGAAGGAAATGTGCGCAACTCACCAGTTGGACATCTCTGGAGTGCATGCAGTCGGGTCGTCTAATAATAAAAACATCAATTTCTGCAATGGCAGTGAGGAAGAGAAACACTCCTAGAGCACGTCATAACATCTATTCGATGCACCAATCAACAACACGCACAGTCAGAGTTCTGAGAATCTAGATGGAATCTCGGCTGGACCATATCCACCAGACACATCGACGCACCATTCAGCTGAAGGAAATTCATGTCATATATAGCCCCAACAATGGTTGAAGAGGCAAATAGGAAGAGGTCATCATCTTACAGTGAGTACTGCAAAACGATCCTCTGGATATTGGAAACAGGAAGCTCCAAGGAAGAACGAAATCCTACACAGCTTGTTTGCAATTCAACACGACAAGACCTTGCTCGCTCAGCAATCGCTGTAAAACTGCCCTTTCGCTAATGAAACCACGCTGTCACGCTCTAACTACTGCTGAAAATCTAAAAAGTACGCCTACATCCGCTGTTTAAGATGCTTCTGGATGCTATTCCACACTGAGCACCATAACTACAGGTGTCGGAGGGTCGCCTTGTATCTTCAAACGCAGTGCCGGGCGCGTGTTGATGCTTACCCAGCAACTCTTCAATCTTTCCATTCATCATTCATCTGTTTGGGCGTCTGCTTTAGGATAACTGTGTTCCGCAGGCACGCGCACCATAAACCCTACCAAGGCATCGACATAAACATCTGCTTCTCGTTCTCTGCGAAAGTACTCCAAAACGTGAGATTTGGTTGATTTTTGGAAAACAAACGAAAACAAAAAGGCAAACTTTCATATGCCAGACGCTAACTATGCTATCCAGCACTACTGTCTCCATTGTCTTATCATTACTCCTTCCGGTTTTATGTGCCCTTTGAGTTATGCTTTTTTGTTTGGCTAGCGTATGTTTCAACCCGAATTCGCAAGCTCATCAACCGTTGGAATGGGCAAATGCCATTTCCATTTGTTCCCACAGTCACCAACCCTTCGCGCTAGACCGTAACTACTTACCCTTGAGCTCCAGATCTTTATCTTATCCGATACGGACACCTTTTGGTTCGATTTCATCGTTTCGCCGATTACAACTACATCGAAACAGTGGCAAATGAAAACTCCTATTCACCCAAGTCGCACACACTTACTGGACTGCTTTTTTAACTATTTCACCACCGTTCGTACGATTTTTTCTTACTCTCTATTTAATAATCACGATCAGCTATCGCAACTCCTTCCGTGTTGGTCTTAGGGGAAAACGTAGAACTTCCTTAAAACTTCATCAAACATGTCACTGGAGGACTTCCTCCTCCAGGGCTTGTTAGATAACGTCTCTTCTCTATCGGTGACTTCTCGATAGGCCAATCTTTTAGGAACTCCCGGTTAGAACAACAGTCCACAAGACGAACTACTCACTGACTCGTGACGCCTAGCTGAATCTCTACGAAATTGTGAAATACCCACAAAAACACAACTCTTCACTTGGTCACCAAGTCTCCCGACTGCTCTAGCCACTGTCAACAGCTGTGACGATTGTTTAGCTATCGACACCAAACGTCAAACTGGCGTGAGGACACTGCTGTCACGCTAGTCACACTAGCCCGGTTCGAGATAAAGATTCCCCGCAACCTCCCGAGGTTTTTTTTTGTTCTCCTTCACTTCACTGTACGATAATAAAACGTTCAATGGCCGGTGGCCTTATGGCAGTGTGTGCGTGAGCAAATGATAAGCCCTGGAGATGGGTGCGTTAACGATGCGATTGCAGCGCCACTGTATGCTTTTGGGTGCAATGTTTCACACGTACAGATATCTCACTTTGCTCGCTTTACTAATCCCCCCGCTAGACATCCAATCCTCACGCCACCGAAGGTTTTTGCTGGGATCAGGTCAATAGCGAGGCCCGCGGGACAGTTAGAAATTGAAAATGATTATATAAAATCAGCCCGTATCGTGTGTGGGAGGGCCCCATTTTGTGCAACGGAGCAGAGTATAATTGAGAAAGCAGACCAGATGATGCATGCTGAACCGGTCTACTGCTGGATGTTAGCTTCATAGGTTAGATACATCTTATGGTTGGCTGTATCTTATTTCCGTACTTGTAAGGTTCGTTATATCTAGATTTGAATTTTCACAAACAGACTATCTCCAACATTCTGCACAATGCCGCTCTACCAAATAACTAGTGTATATAAGAAAGATAGGCGTCAACATGGCTATTATCATCCACTGATGTGACACAACCCTTGCACAGTGAATATTGCACTACATTCCAAATTCCATTATAGACGTACACTTCGCTCCCCTCACACTCTCCCCAACTACATCCGGAACATACAATCAGGGTACGGACGACAGCTGGTCTGGCTTGCCGGGAAGGGCATGAGAATGGGAACCCATGTTTTTATTTAATGTATAGGGGAAAAAAAGGACGCTGATTACAGCTGATCAGGAAGTGGTCGTTCTGAGCGGCAGCAGAACATACACGACCGTGTGGGAGGGAGAGCAATGGGGTCCATTTTCGCTAGAGTGAAATGGTTCGTTCCCCCTCGATGACACAGATTTCTACTGTATCCTAGCGCATTTCCGGTTGAATGCAAACAACGAGGGTTCTATAACTATGTATTGGCAAAGTGGAGTACTTGGAGATGCGTTGTTGGCTGATACAGAGTACTTAGAGATCTGACCCTCAGTATCTAAGCGTATGCAAAAATAGCTTCATAGTTCATGGTTCATAGTAGTGATGGGAATGTTCCATTTTTATCGGAACGGAACCAGATTCTTTTCTTTAGGGAACGGAACGAACCTAGCAGGTTCGATAAACCTTCTTTCACAAGAAATTTAAAATAATCGATCGCAACTACAATCATTAACGACCGTAATTATTTCTTTCCTGTCGTTCAGTCAATATCTGCTCAGTTTTATATAAAATTCAATTCAACTCAGATTCGTGAAGAACATAGCATTTTGACATACAAGATAAGGGAACATAAGGGAACATTTTTCCGGAACCACAATTAGAGAAAAATATATTAAAATCTAAAAAGTTAACTTTAAATTCAATTCATTTGCAACACATTATTAGTCTAGTTTTTACTTATATTAAAAAACAACTGCTTCAATAATCATTTTTTGTTGTTTTCATTAAAAATGTTTGTTTACGTTTTTGGCGTACGGCCTAATTTGGTTCAGACCAGCCAGCAAAATGCTTTGTTTTGACATTTGTTGAGCAGCTGACCGAGCCTTTCATTAGGAAAACAAACTAATCCCTAACTTGGCTTGCCACTTCTATGGGGAGCTGTAAGCGGATAAGCCTGAAAACGTCAAAATGCATACAAAAAAACTAGCTTAGAGTATGATGGTAAGAGTAACAGAAATAAACGTTATCGTTATATACTTCGCAAGTCGAACAAAACATGTGCGTGCAAAAAAACCTACCTAATGATTTTTTATGCACTTAAGCTCAATCGTTCCAGACCAGGAACGGAACGAACCTGGTAGGTTCGGAACGAAATTCCCATCACTAAGTTCCTACAAGAGCACCCACAAGAGCAACTCTTCGGACTTTGAGCAAAGGAATATTCGAATTTGTTGCCCAGTAATGACTATCATTGCAACTAGTGATGGCGAATCATAACTTATGAGTTGAGTAACCATTTTAATGATATAGCCCCGTTATAATTGCAGTAAAATCTTGAACGCTGGACATCAAAAATCTCGGCACATTTTCACTTCCAAGTTAGAATCATTCTAAGGCTGCTAAGTTAAATCTGTCATTCTACAGCAATTAGAGTGCAAAATTCAATGACAATAAATCAATTTTAGTACAACGACTACATCGAGTAGCAAAAATTCCAAAGATTCCTAGATCTAGTCCTTGAGCAGCTGAAAAGATTAGGGTATCCTTCCTAATCTTGTTGAGGAGTGACTTCTTCGAGTCAAGAGAATCGAATGAAGAAAAACGATTTCCGATGGCACATGTGTTCAGCAAGCATGATCAGTGATAAGAGAGCCTCTTGCAGCAGGTCCTAGCTGTTGATCTACTAAAAAACTAAAATCTACCAAGCCAAATTGGGGAATTAATTCTTGGGAGCGATGATTTCTTCAGGAAAAAACGGAAGTATGTCCCATCAAAAAATGGAGCACATTGATTTAGAAATCCGCACAACCGCGCATACATCATACAGCATGCAGATGGAAACATGGAACCCGGATTTGTGGTGGATCATGTCTTATTTATGCAATTGTGTCCAATCAATATGATCGAGCGCGAGACAGAGCGCCCGCGCACACCGCACCAAAGCCACGTCGTACGTCGTTCGTTGCACTTATATCGGGGCCGGCGTATTTTACTCCTTCCGACACGAGATACAACATACAACACACAACAACAACAAAAACGGTACATAACAAACACACATCACACGCCGAAAAGTTTCGCGAGCTGCGGTAACTGCTTAGCCGTCTGTACAGCCGTGGCGCCCGGAGTGAAACGCATCGAAAGCGTGAATAACACACCGAACGGTGCTCCACGGGTAAAGTTAGCGCGGTGTGAATTATTAACAACAATTCCAACCCTGAACAGCGAAAACACTACAGGGGATGGTGTAGCGAGACACAGCCGCCAACGGGCGGATTTGGTGGGGGTGGGAGGGTTTCACATTTGGTAAGAAAAACACAGCACACCCGAACGAGGAAATGGAGGAAAACACGACAACAAAAAAATGTAAACATGCACCAGAGACCAACACGGAACGAGTGTGTGCGCGAGGTACCTGCGCGACAGAGGGTTAGCCTGCCAACCACCGGACCGTAACACGGTTCAACTACAACTGGGCCCGTACATGTGCGCATCTGACCTGGCCCCGCGTATTACGCCCTGTCGGTGGGTACGGATGAGGATGCGCACCGTTTTTATCTGTATCGATACGTGTGCGCTCTTTCCACCCCTGTGTAACTGCGCGCACTGGATCAATTGCCGTGGTGTGGATGTGGCCAACGGCGGAAAAGCTCTTGCTTCGACGCGCGTGTAGGTGTGGAAAAAGATGCAACGCAGTCTAATTAGTAATAGCTCCGGCATCGCTGGTGGTGGTACGCAACTACTGGAATGATGCTGCGAGCAAGCTCCAAGTAGTAGTGAAGGAACATTATATCAAGATCGCCATATGAAAAGGTTAGGTTAGGTCGGTGTTTTACACACTCTTCCTCATCTTTTCTTCCACAATTTTAAACTCCAAACCGCTGAATATGTTCTCCACCTCAATTACAGTGCCTAAAGAAACACACCACTGCACGGCAAACACAGTGAGCGAGAAAGATCGTAAACGATAATAACACTAGTGTTCCCGCATTGTGCACACTTTCTACATCTCCAAACGTTCAGGAGCGCTAAAAGCTGCAACAGCAACAACGACGTGCGTAGAATTTGTATATTACTGCTTTTCCCAAGACCGCGACATGCGTTTACATTTCCGGTACGGTAGTAACTTCACCACACACCACACAAACACTGGGCTTGCCGAAATGGAATTCTAACCACGCATGTTTATTGTACCGTGTTTGGTATGCACACGAAGAGGAGGCAAACAACCACGGCGCGACTGCAACCCCTTTTTGCCGGGCAAGATAATGTGACGTGATCTTTAAATGATCTTTCGAATGAGAGATCGTGCAAGTGTTTGCGTGTGTGTTATAGAGCGTTAATGTAAGGGAGGGTTAGCTCCAAACTGACCGCATATACGTGCGATATATCAGGAGGGAGAGGAAGAGACCCTATCGCGTCATCAGATTGCTGATCGTTCTCGTCATACAGTAATGTGCACATGATATTGCATGGAATCGTATGCGTATGTGTGAGTAGCTTATCATCGATACGACTACGCATTTAGCAGCCGATTAGATATTGCTACTCCGCCCACCTGTACGTATAGACGTAGGCATCCGCTCTTGGTAGTTGTGAAGCGCTACAACGTTCGCGCACTGTTCCGCGCTCGCAGATTGTTAAGCGCCCGTTACACGAATGAAAATACGCCACGATTCTAGGGTGCGTTAACTACTACCCTTAACATTGCAACCATATCTAGTGAATCGAATTCTTGCTCTCCACAACATAAACAATATTAAAGAGACAGCATAAACAATCTCACCCATAAACAACACAGTGTTTTGAGTGATCTGTCAGGCAGGGAGACGTATGTTCATAATCGTTTTTTTTATAGATAAACTTCAGTGATAAATCTAACGACTGGATCAAGCGTTATGTTTACATTATTTGATGGGGATTTTTAATACTTCATCCCTTTTTTTCCGCATAGTAAGCGGATTTCACCGGTTGGCAGACAATTGCAACAACAAAAAAACACCACCAACTCATCACGCGTTTCAGGTTACTGGCTTATTAATACAGTGAATCAGACTTTATGCTAACAGGTCTTACTCCCGGGCGAAAAGTCACCAAATCACACTATTTAACACGCTCGCTCGCAGCAGCGGTATGATATCATAGTGATCCTTGCCTGTCAGCTAGCTAATTGCCATCGATTGGACACAATTGCACACATGGTGCCATTTCTGGTAGGCGGTTAGTGATTCGCTTCCTGCTTTCAAAGTTCTGTTCAACACACACGCACGCACACTGACATCACCCAATCGGCATGAGCGATAGTGTCGATATAGACTCGCCACTCGACTGATGTATGGTAACGCACCCCCACCACACATCCACTTAAGAATTACCGATTTAAATGTGACAAATGGAAAGGGTGTGTTGAGTACGCAGCACTAGGAGGCACTGGTGCGTGATAAACCTTCTTTTAATTGCTTCACTACAGGTACAGCGTAGTATTGTCGGGATTATGGGAGAATGGTAACCAGGTGGTGATGGATTATCTCATCCTTATTCACCCTACCGCTTCTATAATGATGGTGGGCACTGTCCTACCTGTCATTCTGATATTAAAACCCTACAACAGCAAGATGGTCTCTACTACTAACTTCGTATCGTAAACAAACGTGTTGTGATGGCAAACAGTCGTGATGCCGTTCTTTCATACGACAAGAACGGTACCTAATCCCAGTACAGAGCGCTTCCGTCCACGGAGGAGTAACATCCACCTGCAGAAAAAAGAGTTCCAGAGAACCCAGCCCAAGTCTGCTAAAGTTGTAGTGCCACAGAGAAGGAAAACAAGCTCCTAATGAACGCGCAGAAACTCACTCAATATTCTGTATGTGCTTAACAATCTAATAGTGTGTTGCGTGTAATGTAAAGAAACCAATATCATTTCACATTTGCATACCCAGACATAACATTTTACATCCACCGTTCTTAAGGTGCATCGAAATGCATTAAATAAAATGGAAATTGATTAGCGTCGGTCTTGAAATGTGTTCGCACGCCAAATAAAACCTGTTATCGGACATTAAACCAACGTCCGTGGCTAAAAAACCCATCGATAAGACGCATGGATACGATGCATTGCAGGGGCGAAGAGATCGAAACACATAAAATTACCATAAAAATTCGACTTCACGCATTTTGTTACACGTTCCACTGTGTACCCTCCCTTTGAGAGCAATCGTTGGACAATTTCTTGAAGATTTCGTTTTTTTTTTTCGTTTTTAGTTGTTGTATTACTTCCCACCCATATTCTGATAGCCCATCGCCCTCTGCCAGAGCATGTGCTGGTACCACACGGACGACATATTCTGATAGTGGTAAGGTGCGATAAGATAATTTTCAACTTCAACGTCGTCACCGTCCCATAACACCGGGTCAATTCGTTCCATCTGGTTGTGCTCGGTGTAGTGTAAGGCAACGTACACAACCGCTGCGCGCAGAACTGCATTTCAGCGAGCGAGTGAGACAACGAGCGAAGAGAGAGCAGTACGTTTGGGGCAGCAGAAATTAGTTACGGTGTATTTGCGATAAGCCTCACCAGACGTCGGATGCCACGGGTCGATGGGCCCTCGGTGTACCGGGATGTGCACACACGTGCTGGACGCACGTAACCGGGAAAAGGGAGGGCGATTCGAGCGAGGTCGAGTGCAAAGGAAGGATGAGTAAGCGGCAGTGTTGCGAAACCCTGCCCCAGAACAGAGCGCTCTGGCACACTACGCAACACACAAATCGAACGCAAAAACCGCATTTGCCTGAACGAGTACGTGTGAGGAATATATTTAAAAAAAAAAACAATGTTTCCCAACGCATCTTTTTACCATTGCAAAACGGGATCTCGCCTCGACGGACGGTTGGAAGAATTCTCACTGGGTGTGTCGTCGTATATACCCAATATTCCTTGTTTCCTTTGCAGAAAATTTATGCTAACAGAAAAAAAAAACCATACCTATACACTTTTCTCCACTCTTCTTATCGAAAATGTCTAGAAACAAAACCCATCCAACGGTTCCATACCGGATCGAGCGTGAAGCAGTGCAACCATTTATCAGCACCGCTAATCTTTCGTTTGCGAATTGACGCAACGAAAAAAAAACAACAAACGGGTGACATCAAATAGGTAAAGGAACGAGTGGTGTATAAATACAATAAATCCCGGCTTCGCTTAATAGGCTTTCCAGGCGGATATGTTTGGTTTGCCTTTTTCAGCTTTGCGCTTAAATCGATTAGCTGCTACGAGCCATCCTCCGGTTGCTTTATGACATTGTCGCTCTCCTCCGATCGAGGATTACGGTGAAACGTATCGATTTGGAAAGTCTAATCGCGTTCCTGACGTTACGTTCCCGTGTCGTTCTTGTGCAGACATTTTGCCACGATTGCACGATTGGTATAGTGTTGTCCCAGAGAATTGTGAGACTACAAAGTCTTTGGTAGTTGTTGTCGCAAAGGCCTAGCACAATACTTAAGGCGTAGATCTGAAGTGTCTTAATACTTAATTCGTACGCAACCTCTACGCCCTGTGTTCGCATTATACAGCATGATGAGAAATGTCTCCGTATATTACCGGTCACCCATCGTTAAGTATAAATTCGATATCATCTTCTTCCCCTCGATACTATCACTCTAAAACAAAGTAATAAACAGACATCCCATCAAACAGCTGCAAAGTAAGCCATCGTTCTATCTCTACCACTTACCACTTCCTCCACGCCCGCCTGGTTGTTCGTACCGTCCGCCTTTCCGGGTGGCTCGCGAAATTGATTACCGCCGCCCGCCAACAAATTGGCAGCCGATGCCGGGGAATTTGCTTCGAACAGTGTGGACGGATCACCGCCCGCTTCCCTGTACTTCTCGACATCGCCCAGCAACCGTTCGAGATACTCAACGTAGAGCGTCTCCTGTTCGAGCTCCTTCGACAGTTCCGCGATCTTTTGCTTGTGCCGTTCGAGGCTCGCCCGCACATCCTGCTCCCATGCGTCCGAGAGCGAACTCTGGGGAAACCGCTGCACCCACATCCGCTGGAAATCGCTGAACACGCTCATATCCTTTCCCGGGTACTTTTCCCGTGTCTCCGTGCGGGTAACAACAACAACAAAAAACCGGCCAAACTATTGATCCTTTTTTTTTGTGTGCTGCTGTTTGCCCTATATTACGCAAACGAGCCTGCAGTTATTGGAGGCGGTAATCTGAGCGCGTTTCACTCTGCACATGCAGTTTGAGCGTGGTGTTTCTGCTTGCTACGGATCTTCATTGTCTTCATATTTGTCGTTTCTCCTATTTCCGAACGATGTTTTGAATAAGCTACACTGCACTTTCCTTTCTTGAGCATAACCACTTTCCCTATCTTAAGACCTTAAGTCCAGAAGGTGCCTATTTGTGATGACTTTGGTTAGGACGCTTCTGTTTGCTGATTGGACACAAATTTACACGTTCGTTCACACATGCGGGAACATGCTGGGTGTGATGTGCAGGATGGTTTCTCCGATCGGCCCCCCACCCAGGGGGCACACCTATACCGATCCCACCAACGAGGTACACTAACGCAAGTGCGCTGCCGGTACTGCGACGATGCTAACCGATGACGATGTGACCGGCTCAAAACGGCCCTATTCGAGCCCGGCGGCTACTACAGCGGCTGCTGCTAAAATGCTGACCCCGGGCACAGTAGTCCATTGTCTGGAACGTAGAAAAGCAGTAGAGAAGCATCAGAAAACATGTTGCGTGCGTAAGAACAGCGGTACCGAATATTAGTGAATGAGGCAAGCAAACGCGTGCGAAAGAGAGCGAACAACATTCCCGGGGTCTGTGAATAACTTGGTTTCTACCCCACCACAGCAGCGGCTAACGAGTTCCAGATGAGCTCTCGGTTACGGTGGGGTGCTGTGTGTGATTGGTTACGGTGAAATTGAAGATTCGTTCCCCTTACTCCCCTGCACATTTCACTACTGTGTGTCAGATACATTTCGCTTCCCAATTTTGGCGATCTCCAAAACATACAAGTCGTTGTAGCAGCAAAGCAGCATACAGAATAGTGCGAAAGTATGACTGGGGAGACAACACTCGTGATAGGGGTTTAGTCAAGATTTGGTTCCAGCACAAACTAAATGCACAAAAGGGCTGGTTAAACTGTATAAATGAGCCTGAATTTCTGTTCTAAAGAATCACGAATTCTTAAGGATTCAAAAATTCTCTACATTCATCAATCCTCAAGGATGCCAGAATTCTCAAAGATTCTTGAATCCGTATAGATTCATAAATCTCTCATAAACATTCATAAAGAAAATTCTTCATTTCAGTAGCAAGAAGATTTTAATCATGTTTCCTGAGAGCTTCAAAAATTAAAAAGAATTCATGAATCCTTGAGGATTTGAGAATCCTTGAGCATTTGAGAATCCTTGAGGATTTGAGAATCCTTGAGGATTTAAGAATTCTTGAGGATTTGAGAATCCCTGAGGATTAGAAAATCCTTGAGGAATTGAGAATCCTTGAGGATTTGAGAATCCTTGAGGATTTGAGAATCTTTGTCCGAAACAATTACTTTATATCCTATTGTTGGAACTATTTTCCCTTTCTTCCAACATTAACCATGGGCATGTCTTACAACCAGCAATGAACGATTATTGATCGATCGTATCGGAAGGGGGGGGGGGGTGGTTGGACAAAAGCTGAATGAATCATCGCGCAACAGTTAGCAACGTCGTGCAGAAGACGAGAAAAGGTTGTTCGCCCGAGAGTTTTACGATCGCGGGCACCATAAAACTGTGCGCGCGGTCGCAACACCTCCCTTCCCGAGGTTCGGTTCCCTCGGAAGGTCACACAGAGCTCATGAGCGACGGATGCAGCACCAGCATCTAATGTATGCGCGCCTGCACCGTACATGTTTGGTGTGGCTTTGCGCGGAGAAGAATGCGTTTCTTTCTTCTCCGCGCAAAGCATCTGGAACGATGCACCGCTACCCCGGATGCACCGTACCGAAGATCTCAGCCGGGAAAGTTCACGATGCTTTCTTGGGTGCTGAAACTGTCGTTTTCGCTTCAAGTGCTGGGGTTTAAGCATCACAGTTAGACGAAATAAAAGCCACGGGACTCTCGATTTCCCTCCCTACCCGAGCGTGCATTACAGAATACTTCACGACAATCGACATTTGTACTCTGTTAGCGTTTTAAATATTGAAGACATTTCAAACCCCTTTTCTGGTGCCGTTGATGTCGTAAATTTCAATATCATAACCCTGTCTGGACAAACTGTGCATATAGGAGGGAGAGAAGGGCAAAGCAGATTTGCTTTGTTTCCTCCTGCGGGTGACCCAACCGGCACAAAAGAAGTCAATGAACAGGACCAATGCAAACGCCATTCATTCATTATATTACTTACAGATTTTTAGCTATTTGAACTCCGGGCCCCGAGTGTTTGACTGACAGTTTTATGATTCCACCTCCACCTCCATAGGCGAAGAACACCTTCCACTCCCCCCCACCCCACCCAGGTTGCAATAAAGTGCAGTCTGTACCAACAGACCCGATGAATACACGCCGATTCATCCCACAGTCGCCCGACGCTGCCAGGGAGACTCTTCCTCCGGGGCACAGGAAACATATATTAAAAATTGGCAGATTCTAACTGAATAATGCCACATTTGATACCGACATGTGCGAGGGCGGTCTGCATCACCCAGACAAGATGGTTTTCTTCGGCATCCGGCGGTGCATGGTGTGGCACCGCCGAACAATAATTCCCTACGTCTGGACATGTTAATTTTTGTGCACGTGCAAACATCGATACATAAGCGGCGAGTGGAAGAGTTGTTTGATCCCACACACAACAACAACAACAACAAAAACAAGCACCACACATCCGGAGTTCAATGGGCAGTAGCAGGAACCATCTAGATTGTTGCCCGTATGGTGGTAGTCGGGTCCTTCCGTTCCGTTTGCCTTTGCTTGGCGGTTTTGGTGTTTTAGTAAACAAAAACACCCACCAAATGCCGGTGCTATCCACTACCGGTAGCAGATTTCCGCACTTCGCTTAGAATAGCGCATGGTACGGACGGAGAATATATCTTAGACGACGGCACAACGGTGGGCGTCCAGACTCGTTTCGTGCGCGGTGGTGATGTAGCGCGAATGGTTGTGGGGCAGCCATCGCGCATGCGCATACCGTACGAAGTTTGTGCTGGGCTCTGGGCAATATAGCCTCACATTCACCCCACAGCACCGCTGTCGCCCCGAAAGCTTCCGGTCGTTCGCAGCGGGCAGGATGTTTGTCATCGACCCGTGCCAGACTCGGGCCCCTGCACCACCCTCTGGCACCCAGGCTGTCTGGCCGTCGTCTGTCAGGGGGGGGACGATGCACCTGAAATCGATTATTTCAATCTTCGCCAACCAATGGGTGGCGCGGGCGACTGGGAAAACATCCTCCCGGATGCACTCCCGGTGGATGCTGCCACGGTGTGGAGAATCGACCGATGTTGCTTATGTATTTAGACGAGTACAGTTCAAATGCAGCCTTTTTTTTTTTTGGCTTTGCTTGCTTTGCTCATTCGCGCAAGCGATCTATCACGCTCATCCGCCGGCTCGGATTGCGGGTTGGTGTAGCATTTAAGAGCTACGTAGCAGCAAGCTCAAGTGCTATAAATATGTAGCACGAAAAGGGCCAGCCTTTATTGATGTTTATTGATGCCGTTCGATCAGAAATTCTGCCTCCATTCCGTGGTCAAGAAAAGCTGGTGTGTTCGCCCAATTGGAACACACTGTCGGAAAAGGGGGAGGAATCGTGGAACGTAACCCGCATCGACACCCGAAATCAGTGCGCATTGTAAAAACTGATGTGTGTTTGTCTATATAAGCGATAGAACAAAATTTAATCAATATAGAGCAGGCGGAAATACGTGCCACAGTAATGATGTCAAATTTTGTAACATTTGTTCATTGTTTTCTTGGGAAGTATTTTGCTATAATTTGATAAATTGTCAATGAAGCGATTTCACTAAGAAAAACCACTAAATTAGCTGAATCTTAAGTTTCAGACGATGCTTAAGATTTAAGATTGAATCCGGATTGATCCACTGAAGGAACGAATCCCAGAATTCAATCCGGATAATGATCCGGAAAAAATCATGATACAGCATTCCGGAATCCGATGCGAACATGCCAAGCATCCTCAATACATCGTCTAGGACGCAAGTCTTTAAACGCGGCCACACCCCGCCGTGGTGTTTTTTTGACAAACAAGGCCAATTTCATCGCGGCATACAGGCTGTTGCCTGCAGTCTTCGAAATCCCAACGGAGACAAGGACGGTGCACCAGCATATACAGAAATTTGCTAAAAACCGAATAACTAAACGATTTAACCGACGTTTTGGACACACCTTTGTGGGCTTCAAGCTCCCTAAATTTAAATCCTATTTACTTGCTGTTTGGCTCTACTTGGACCTGCTCAAGACGGTAATTATCAAATCTTAAATAAAAATCACACACAAGTCTTGCCTGCCGCTTGCTTCGGGCTCGAATAATTTTGTGAAGCTCGTGATGTAATACACGGTATGGATTTTTTTCTAAATTTATGTTGTATAACTTTTATATAAACGTTTTTTTTTATCATATTTTGAAATAATATTCGATTTTTTTTGTTCACGATGTAAAAATTATGATCCTTTTCTCAAAACTCTAGTCTTCTATGCTTTTTGTTTAACTCATCATACACGTCCAGGCCGCACTGCTTAAATCTATTGGAACATTAATCTAAAGTACATTAGTTTGGGGACATTTCCTTCTCCGGACAGTGATGGCGAATCTGGACTTCTAGTGATGTTGATACACACTTTCCATCAAGTCATAAACCCCGCATAAGAAAACAAAACTGTGTTGACTGGGTTGCCCTGTACACGAGTGAGTTGTTTTCCCTCCCGCAACGCCCAACGGGCTGTCGTCGTGTCGGGTTTCTTCTGCGTGAAACCAAGCGCAGCTACCCACCACATGGACTGCAGTCGGACGCAGGGAACGCGCTAAAAAATAGAATGAGAAATGTTGGATTGATCAGGCAAGAACTTTATCATGTTTGGAAGCAACAGCGCGGCGTGTGTGCGTGTGGGTTTGGTGTAACCTTTCGCCAAAGAAAATCGAACCCTACCCGGCTTCCCTGGGTTGAGAGAGATGTACTCTCCTGCATCGTTTCAGCTGGGTAATCTGCACATGACGCTGTTTCACGCTGCCCCAACCTTTACCCTTTCAATGCAATGGTATTGCTCGCGGGTGCTACACTCAGGGAAGGAATAAACGGTGAAACACCTTCAGCCTCAATAGTTCAGAGCAAGGCGAAACAAAAGTGTAGCTCAACATACCATTAACCTGCGGTCTGTATACACAGCCATACATACTCCACACCCATCTTGAAGTGGCCGCAAAAATAGGGACCGGTGTGAGATGTCTTTTTTGTTTTTTTGTTCCATCTTCGTTTCTTTGGCGACTTTAGCATGGGCGAGAAATCAGGATGACACTTGAGCGTATTGATATTGGGATTATGCAATCGGTTTCCAGTTGGTACGAGAAGGTCAAACAGAAAAGAACGACTGTTTTCTGTTCCTTCCTTGGCCGTTCGTTGTTCGGCAAGGCTAAAGTTGGCATCATTTGTTCGTCAATTTACAGTCTTGTTTCTCTAAACTTGTAAGAATAAGTAGGACAACCAAGTACGCCATTAAACCCCGATCAATGTTGGACTGCACGGTAATTGTAAATTAGTTGACTGTGGTTTGAAAAAATTCATTTCCACTTTCACTACGAGGAACGTACTATTTACGCGATAGCGACAGTTAGTGATTAAGAATTCGACAATGAAAAATATCCTTTGCCCTATTCAGCATTTACGGCCATCAGGGGAGTTGTCTTTTAATCGTCAAGCTCCAGATCAAAAAGCCTACAAATTTTATTCTTGCCATCAGAAACTGGACCAGTGGGCTTTCCGTTTGCCCCATTCGTGCTTCAATTCTAAGGCAATTCGCTTATATTTTATACTTCGACTTTAATACCGAGAAGTAAAACGAACCCCGAAATGATCGTTATTCTAGATTTTGCTCGTTGCAAAGGACATTTTGGTTTTATTAAGATTTGTTCGTTATGCGAAAAATTCGTTGAAAAAGGGCTGCTCGTTATCGCAGGAATCGACTGTATACAACAGGTCGGCTGATAATTGTTTGGCCCAACACATATATCGCACTAGAAAATTTATATCCATATCATATTTCGTTTGTACCATCCTTCGCGTCGAGTTCTGTCCAAATTTACCAGCACTCGGGCCATAACCTAATGAGCTAGAGCATTTTGTGTGACGCAACTTTTGTGTTTTGAATAATCTTGGAAAAGAAGAAATTTCGCGTGATGATAAAGCATTGGCTTTGAAGAGGAAAAAATATAGTTGAAGACAAAAATTGGCGTGATGAAGAGTCTTTGGACATTGTTCCACCAAAATCAAGCATCAAATATTGGAATGCTAATTTTAAATGTGGCAAAATGAGCCCTGAGGACGGTGAACACAGTGGACGCCCAAAGCGAGGTGGTTACAGACGAAAACATTAAAAAGTCCACAAAATTATTAAAAGCATCCATAACATGAAATTGATCGAGATAGCTGACACCCTAAAGATGTCTAAGGAACGTGTTGGACATATCTTTCACGTGTATTTTGGGTATGAGAAGGCTCTTGTGCAAAATGGCTGCCGCGCGAGCTCACATTTGACCAAAAAACAACAACGAGTTGATGATTCGGTGGAGTGTTTGGAGCTGTTTCAGCGAAATAAATCCAAGTTTCTACGTCAGTATGTTACCATCGATTAGTCTTGGCTTCTCCACTTCACTCCAAAATCCAACAGACAGTCATCCGAGTGGACTGGACGCGATGAACCTGCTCCAAACCGGGGGAAAACGCAACAATCAGCAGGAAAGGTTATGGCGTCAGGTTTTTGAGATTCGCAAGGAATAATCTTCATATAGGAATAATAAGCTATTGGAGCATTTGAAGGACGAAATTGCCAAAAAAACGGCCATATTTAAAGAAATAAAAATTTACTTCACCAAGACAACTCACCGTGCCACAAACCAGTGGAAACAATGGCAAAAAATCATGAATTAGGCTACGAATTGCTTCGCCACCCACCGTATTTCGTAGATCTGGCTCCCAGTGACTAATTCCTTTTTCTAAGATCTCAAAAGGATGTACTCTGAGAAGAAATTTTCCTCGGATGAAGAGGTGATCGCGCGAAACAAAGGCCTTTATTGAGGCAAATGACAAATGCTACTACATAAATAGTAACCAAAAATTGAAAAACCGGCTATAATCGGTTTTACTGTCTTAGGCCTAACAATTATCAGCCCGCCTGTTACGTATGGTAATATTAATACTTCTTCCAGCCGACCACTTTATCCAAGAGTGAACAGCATAAAACTGTATTGGATGCAAATCTCAACATATCCTGATCGTTTAGCTAAAATAATCAACAACAAAAAAACACACATTCGAATTATTGATCTGAGCTTAAAGAGCATTTCGTAACAGCTTGATATAAAAAGAATTCGTCGCAACATAAATGAATCAATTGCTGGGAGTTGGTGTGATAGTCGATAGGTTGTGAAGACTGGCGGTTTAGGCACCTGCCAAAAGCCGTAGCTTGTACCAATTTTCCTTCCTGTATTGTTGCCGCATGTCTGGTGGAAGCTTCCTCTTCCCCACGTCGGCCACACGCGGTGGCCCCGGCTGTGTGGATGAAGTTGGCCCGTGTGGTTGTATTTTGATGTCGGTTTGGTAACCGCAGCACTTTCAGGGCTGTTTGCGGTCCGAGCCCCGATGTGTGTGTGTGTGTGTGTTTGTGTGCGCATGTATTTCTTCGAAGGCTCTTCCGGTTTTTTAGGTACCACTTTACCTCATACACCGTGCAGGAGTTTTTGCGTAATCCCGTAGAATTACGGGGGGAGAAATTTGCCAGAGACCAGCAAGCTGGGTACCGATTTGAAGAAAGAAAGCTTGACACCACAAGTTGCAGGTGTGATTCAACTGCTTCCGGTTGGGGAAAGGTACGTGCGCGCGTATATGTGTTTGTGAGGTGCGTGAAGGGTACACCACCTTCACAACGCATCCGCATCGGCAATAACAACGCAATCGATCAAAAAACGGCTACACCTGTCAATTGCGTTGACATCGAATGTGTTGCGGAAATGTTTGGGACATGTGTGTACAATTAACGAAGGTAATTGTTCTGCTGGACACGCACTTACGCCCACACAAACATACGCACGCGCGCGTCCTACATACACTTGTAAAAACGCAACCATTTGCTCTGGTATCGAGTGGTACCGATTGTCCTCTAATATTGCACCCAGTAGTTCGCTGTTCGACTAGTTTCGGTAGTTTAGTTAGCTAAGCTCCAAGTGCAGTAAATGGGCGAACATTATTAGAATAAGTGCAGACTTACCCGCCCGAAAACAGTTGCATCCGAGATGTAGCCTCACCTTGAATGCAACACCCCACATACACCGGGGTGGAGCGTATGTGTGCCAACTGCAATGGCTGACGGTTGAAACTTGTGCGTTGATGCTCTGCGTGATGTTTTGTTTGGTTGATTTGTTTGTTGCTTTATTGTAAATTGTTGATTCGGATATTCGGGGCACGCGGATATATTTCCTCCAGGATCCAAGGAGTCACACACTGACGTAAAAAACGAGCCACACACACACACACGCACACTCACTTTCACGCTAATTTCATCCAAACACCGTCAGCATTTTTGGGGACGCCGTTCTTACCGAGCGCGAAAACTTAAAACGAGCCAAAACGATTTCGAAACAAAGAAACACAGGCACTTTTCGCAACCGAGATCAGTTTGGTGGTACTTTACTATCCCTACTAAAGAGCACCTTTCACGCCCACCTAATCTTTGTTATTGCTTGCATAAAAAAAAGGCTCTTATGTGGCAACCTCACACACGCAGTCAGTTTTGTGCTCTCGCGCGGATTCACATCCACTCGCTTCGGCGTTTTTCAAACAACAGCATTCGTGTGAACAAACTGTGGAAAGCATAGCTGTCAGTCGTGCTGTGCCGTAAAGTGCTTGTAGGAGAGGTCATATCAACATCGCATGTCTGACACGGGTGGCCATAGCTACCACATGGTTTGACACTAAGCTCGCGTCAACTCTTGGTTATTTTGCAACAGAAAGTTATATGCGGGTAATAAAATCGGACTAAAATTATTAAACAGCACTGAAAAACGATTTTTTTTACTTCGTATCGATCGCTTTGGTCCATATTGGTACTGAAAACCGTGTGAAATCACGAAAACCATACGACTGATGATGTATTTCTTCAGCAGTTTTTTAGGAATAATATGCAATAAGAGCATGAGTGAGAGAAATATTACATCGAAATAGAAAAACCAAAATCCAGGCGCACAAAATATTTTATAATAATATATTGATTCCTATCGTGAAGCAACTGTCACGCACCACCTTCCGGAACTGTCAAGTTTCATCTCGGGATGACAGCTGTTTGCTCATTTCCGCTGTCCATTTCCGACACAGAACTATTCGTAACCTCATCGCCTGCCGCTCAACGCGGTTAAGCAAATTAAAGTTACAAATATGTACACATACTTGGACGTAATATTGTTTTGTGATTAACTATTTTTTTCTGGTAAGTTGTAATTTACACCGAGAATCCGATATTGCACTGCAATACCCTTCGCTTATCTATCGCTTTTTGAAGAAAGAATTGTGTGTATGTGCGGTGAAATTGATTAAATTATTTAAAATGTCTTACGTATTGCTTTCAATTCTACACGCGGTATAAATTAATACAATGCTAATGCGTCATCTGTAGTCTATAATAAGCAATCAAATATGTATTATGTTCTTATCCAACATACATACCTAGTCGGCATTCTTTACTAAACAAAAGAAGGAACAATCAATCGAATCGCGATGTTAGAATATCGTTTGAAACAGTAAAATTGCTAAACCTAACCAACTTTCTCGCTAGTGATCCGGTGCTAACTATCAACATTTCATTTACAGAGTGTAAAGGGCAAACTACGCACGGTAGAAATTCGAGAGCATCCAACACACCAAGTAACAATTCATCAAATGTTGCTGTGAGGCGGTGAAGTTAATGGTAAGATTTATCTGCATTATTGTCCCAAATTTACTCTGTTGCATGATGATAGAATTTCTTCAACAGATGATTGTATGATGAATCTTTTCGTTGACATTATTTAATCTGACAACAGCAACGTAGCATTATTGCTTCATTGTATTGTTTTACTATTGTATTGTATTTGTTTTTATGCAGAGACTTTATATTAACTTACAATTCTGGTAATCTTTAAATAGCTGACACAGTGTCGGGAAAAGGACCCTTTTCTCCTGAATTGACAACCATTGTCGTAATGAATATTTAACCAACGGTACAGAAATGGTAAGTTGAATCCCTCTTTCTTGTGTGATTTTAGAATGTTAGAAGATAATAAGAGTTAAGAATATTAATCATAACTGTTCATTTGCAGGTTGTTCAGAGCCAGCTACGCGTAATTTGGTGCCATTTGATGGCTAGGCAAAGTAAATTTGTATCCAAAGTCGTCTGGACGTCCAAAAGATGCGGTGTGGGATAATACAATCGATCTATATGTTTATTAACATGCTACTCGTATCGATAATTCAATAGCTGTTCTTCAATCAGGGCACAGATGGTTAAAGACACAGTGAAACATTCAACCAATCAAGAAACGACCGCTGTAACGCTAATGGTAAGGCTTATTTCCATGATTATAATTGTATCCCCTTGTAGGCAAATGTGTAACTGTTGCATGATGATAGAATTTCTTCAACAGATGATTTAATGAAGAACCTTTTCGTTGACATTCTTTAATCTGACAAAAGCATCACATAAGAAGCTTTCGTCGTGTTATTTATAAATGTTTTAGCAAAGACCATAAATTAACTTAGTATTCAGGTTCTTTTTGAATAGCTGACGGAGTGCCTGGATGGATGCAACCTGGATGGACAAGCAACACCATGAAATAGTCAAAACGGTTGTTCATGCACGGAAGTGGTAAGCTGAATTATTCATTCTATGCTGATCCTTATTTATATCCCAATACTAATCATAACTGTTCTTTTTGCAGGATATTAAATGAAATCTACGCGTAATTTGGTGCCATTTGTTGGCTAACCAAATCAAAAAGGCAGTCTAAGTGTACTTCACATCCAGGAGATGGCTCGGGACATTTAGCCTACAGATGGAGTTAATCATTCAGCGTATCAAGAAACGAACAAAAATGGTATGGTTTATTTCCTTTCTGCAATAGAATCACTGTGAAAGCAAATGTATAATTACTGCATGATGATAAAATTTCTTCAACAGAATCAACATGAAGAATCATTTCGTTGACATTCTTTATTCTGACAAAAGCAACACAGTGGATTCTTCCATTATTTATATTAATTTAAATATGGTTTAGCATTGAATTAACATTGCTTTCTGGTTTTCTTTAATTAGCTTATGATGTATCGACAAGGACACAAGAATGAATCTTTTTTCTCACCTGGAAGCAACGGTGAACTATGAAAGCAGTAAGCTAAATCTTTCTTTCGTGTGTAATCCCAAACAAAAGTCCCAACACTAATTATAGCTGTTTAAGGCATGCAGCATAATTTACAGTTCTATCGATGTCCGTAATGACGTATGGTAGGTGAAATACAATCGGTGAAATACAAAAATACAAATACGATTATCCTTGTTACGACACAGATACGAATAATCGCCAACTCGCCAAGGGAATGTAGATCACTCTCCATGATATAGAATCAGATATAACAAGAGGCTGTGTAAGAAAAATGTCTGATGCTATTAATAATGTGACGAAAGTAAAAATGTAAGCGCCTAGCCTTTTTATTGTAAGTAAATAAAATAAATTAAGTATAATTTAAGTTCTGGTTAAGTTGTTATTTTTAATTACGACCAGTGGAAGTTATAAATCTAAAGAAACTTGGAAGCAATTCATTCTATGGTCACTTACTTACAAATATTCGTTGGTCTACCTATTTTAATTTTACTGAACCTATTCCGGTAATAGCTTGTGAGGTTACAATACAATACAACTATACAATACAAGTACAATAGTTCCTAATTTGTTCCTATTGGACAGATTTGTAGCCTCACTACAGTGCACACGTGTGTTGAAATAAAAGTTGAGAAACATTGAGAAGAAATTCAATCAATTATTTTTATGTCCTATTTCGAGGCATGAGCAATATATTTAATGAAAATTTCAACGAATATTATACGAAGCACCATTGAATGCCACCTATCGGATAAAAGTCGGGTTTTAATGTACAAAAAGATAAATAAAGACTACTAATTGAAATTTCACAATTGGAATTTATTCACGATTGGAAAGAAAACTAATATCATTGTTTGTGTTTCAAATTTGGATATACAATATCATATATCAAACATATCAATGTTATATACCAAATTAACAACCGAAGTTATTACAGTTTAATGACGAAAAACTTTGGTTCGCCTTACAAAATGTATGGGATACCCAGGTATGCCGGCTATAGAGATAAGGGAAATGAAAAGGCGATCGTCAAAAAAAGCATATTTCCGATCTGCTTAAACCCAATTCTTTTATGTTTTTTGGAACAGAATTAAATTTCTCAAAGACATATGAAAACATTAGAAGTTGCCATATTGCAATAAAAAGAAAGTTATGTTTGAAAATGAAAAGCAAACCCGCGGGTATTAGGTCGTAAAGTTGACGGTTGAACATCAACCCTTGGTACTCACGATTGCAACCATGACGCATTTGTTCTCTTTCTTCCTTTCGCTTTTTGCCGCTGAAAGAAAGGAAACGGATTGGAACTCAAACCGAAAGAGGATAGGCAAGTTGCAAATTGCAAATGTTTCTCTACCGACGGTTAAAGCCCGACCCAACTAACCCTTAAAAGCTTATTTAAATAAATCGATCAAAATACCTTACTGTAAAATACGTTAAAATACTTTACCTTTCCTTAAATTTGAAGTAGAGTCTTATCACAGTTTCTCATTTTCTGTCGACCGTTTCTACATTCATAGGGTTTGTGTTTATTGAATCATCAAGAGTGATATAAATTGAACTAAAACTTATTAAACAAGCAAGTTGATCGTAGCATTATACAATCATTTTGTGTCAGATAAACATTTAATTTATTCGTTGGATAAAATCATGAATACTGAAGCTTCACCGGAGTTTTAAGCTGAAGATACTAAAAGTGTAAATTAAGCTGTCTGTTAAAAATTGCCATACAAAACTCTAACCGAATCCATAGAGTATGGAATTATCATAGACGAATATTGCCATGTAAACACTGAGTTTATGCCTTTTGTTTCGTCTATAATTGTCTTCTATTATACATTTCTTATTCTCCGCAATGGTGGTTCTGTGGAGTAGTAAGGGTTGATAACCGTTCATCTCGTTTAAAATTTTAGACCATGAATGAACATTTTCCATTCAGAGAGTGAGCTACGTGAGCGAATACGTTTCTGCAGTGTCGGTAGCGGCCAAAAGCCAAAAAGAGAAAGAACTGGAACCGGTTTCCGCCGTGCGTGCCAGAGGGTTGATGTTTGAGAATGTACCCTCTCAGAACAATCCCTGTTTAACACCCCGACTACCCCTATGAGAACTTACGTTTAACTACCCCTATGAGCATTATGCTCTATCGCTGTTCTCTCAATCCTTGTTCAACACCCCTATTTATGAGACTTATGATCTCCCGCGATTCAATACGGAGCATGAAAATTGTACTAAAAATTCACACACGATAGTAGTGATCATGGCCGGTTCGTGGAAAATGTTACGTGTGTTTTTATCAGGACATTATCATCAATTTGTTCAACTGGTTAATGAACAGATCGATGTGCTGTGGTATCTTACATTGCATCTGCTTAACATAATAATAGGCTCAATTGTACACATATACTTTGAACGCTCAAAAACTAATAAATCTCGCTTAGGTGCCTTTAAGGTCCTACAATAGGAACAGTTATGATTAGTATTGGGACATTAATAGGATCAGAGAAGAATATTTCGGCTTACCACTTCCGTAGTTCTTCCAGCGGTGCCTGAACAACCGTTTTGACTATCTAACAACCGATCGTGTTGCTTGTCCATCCATCCAGGCACTCCGTCAACTATCTCTTTGAATACTAAATTC